>NC_134583.1:115319714-115634522 GCF_037038515.1 Microtus pennsylvanicus | reverse complement strand
TAGACATGTGTGTGTGTTCTTGGTAAGCTAGAGGCTTGAAAGACAACTGCCACGAAAGACGCTATGTGTCCAGTTTGGGGTTGGGAGTCACACAGAATTCTGGCTGTTCTGTATAAATGCATACAGAAGATGCTTTTCAGCCACACCAAGTCAAGAACAAACTCATTGGCCTCAGAAGAAGTGGGGACCTTCCTAAGTCCAGATGCAACTGGGCTGCATTAATCGGGTTTCCCATCGGAATTTAGAAAGGTGACCTACCTGAAAGGGAATGGGGGAGGGGAGGGTGAAATGGGATTTTGAGGTGTAATTTTCAAAGAAGAATGTCAAAGATGGAGTTAGAAGGCAATGGAAAGTCGAACTTACAGAAAACTTCTACTTTAACCACACACCACACACAATAATAATAATGTGCTAAACAATAACAAGATTGGCTCTGGAAGAACATTTAAGAATGGTTCATAACCAGCCATTATGAAATCATCTGGTCTATTTTAAATTTTCCTTCAGTCTTATTTTTAAGTTTTGCCACACTGATTTATTCTGTGTGCCACATTGCGTATGTGGAGGTCAGAGATAATTTGTGGGAGTCAGTTCTATAGTGTGGGTTCCTGAGGATCCAGCTCAGGTGGCCAGGCTGAGCAGCAGGTGTCTTAATCCAGCAAGCCATCCCATTAGCCTTGCAACGTATTTTTTCCATCACTTTTTATTTTACATACTAACTACAGTTTCCCCTCCTTCTACCTACCTCCTACTCCCCCACCTACTCCTTCTCATCTCCCTTTAGAACGTAAGGCCTCCCATGGGAATCAACAAAGCACAGCGCATCAAGCTGAGTCAGGACCGAGCTCCTCGCCCCCTGCATCAAGGCTAAAACAAGGCATCCCACCATAGGGAATAGGTTCCAAAGAGCCAGCTCAGGAATCAGGAACAGGTCTTGGTCCCACTTCTACGGGCCTCATAAAAGACCAAGTTACAATTGTCACCCAGATCTTGTAACATCGTTTTAAAGACAGCATCTTCTTCATATTCCTGTTGAGTATTGTCCTGAAGTCATAAAGTTGGTAAATATACTTCTTTCAACCATGCTGACATACTTCCTTAGCTATAATGATTGTGACCTTTTGGAGGGGGAAAAAAACTAATCTATTCCATTACAGAAAAAAAGTAGAACATACTGGCTATGAACATGAAGCAAATAAGGAGAAAAGATCCTGTTCCACTATAGATATTCACTAAGACTTTAGGATATCTCCCATAACTATTTCTGCTTCCACACATAAAGACACGATCCTTCTTACTTGATTTTTAAAAAAAGGAAACAAAAATTCAAAACTGTACCCAGACACTGTACTAAACCTATGCAGCTTGTTCCCCTGGCAGCTTTAAATGGTGGGATAATAATGAGAGAAGAAAAGAATATGGAGTTGGGTGGGTAAGGAGATGGGGAGGATCTGGGGGAAGCTGGAGGACGGGGAAGAATATGGTCAAAATATGTCGTATGAAAAAATTAGAATAAGCCAGCGGTGTGGCACACGCCTTTAATCCCAGCACTTGGGAGGCAGAGGCAGGCGTATCTCTGTGAGTTCGAGGCCAGCCTGGTCTAGAAGAGCTAGTTCCAGGACAGGAACCAAAAAGCTACGGAGAAACCCTGTCTCAAAAAAAAATTAAAAAAAATTATAATAAAATGTATGAAACAGCCACCGATGGCAGTAGGGAGAGGGTTAGGAATGACTCATGGATGGAGGTCAGAAGGTGGAGGCCGGAGACGACAAAACTGGGGAGTGGCAAAGCTGCTTTTCTAGAAGTAGAAGATGGCTTGGCCCTTGCAATGGCTCTGGAATGGGTGAGTTGCATGATATAGGAATATGTTTCACATGTATGGAACTGTTTAGAAAGAACACAGTACAACAATTCAGAGCAAAGAGAGGATGGACTTTTTAACACGTGTACGGTGCTGCATAGACCCAAGACCGAGGAACGGAGTGGTGATACCACACTTGGCCCCTTACCACTGACTTTTCAGTGCCCTCAGCATCTTAAATCTCACTCTTCGCCTACCGCGGGTCTTGCCTTCAGTTTCTTCCCTACTCAAATTGCCACCAGAATGACCTCTTAAAGTTTATAGAACTCTTTGCTTAAAAACACGTTACTAGCCTCTCAAAGCCCTTACAATAGCAACCCAAACCCCCTGCTCTGGCATTCACCTGAATTCTTTGCAAACAAGGATTTCCAGATTGCCCTAATTAGAGTCCTTTTTCTTTCTGCTCCCAGAACACATTGTACATATTTACTTTGCATTCACAGACTGCATTGCGTCTTTGTTATTTGTTCCACAATAAATTCAAGGAGAAGAGGGAAGCACCATGACTAATGACTCCTCGAGCCCTGCAGGGAGCATACTATCTGGAGTGTGCTGTTGTGGTAACTCAATACGCTCAAATTAATAAAACAAGATGTTTCTTTAATGTAAAAGGGTACTGATATTGTTCCCAAAGAGGAATTAGAAAAGTACCCTGCAAGATAGGCTATGCTCACATAGAGGATTTGGTCCTGGTATTGTTACTTTTTCATTTTAAATTTTACTTACTCATTTTGGAAACAGGGTCTTGCTGTACAGCCCAAGCTGGTCCAGAACTCCCTTTGGAGACCAACATGGTCTCAAACCAAAGTCAGTTTCCCCGTATTTGCCTCTCAAACCTTGGGGTAACAGATATGTGCCACCCTGGTATTAAACACCTCCATTTTAAGAACAAGACCATCAAAAGAACTTTCCATGATGCTGGGAATGGTGCATATTTTACTGTTCCATGGAGCAGCCACTAATTGTGTTTCATATCTGAATGGTCATGTGTGACTGGTGGGCATCATCAGAATAGCTCTTGGGTGTTATCTCAGCTACAAAAGAGCCCCTCTAAATTAGTGGACCCTGTCTAAATAACCTCCACTCTAAGCCTTATTTTTCAGAGTGCATGCAAGCCAGTCTTCACCAAAGTAATGAATGCAGATCTACAGGCTCTGAGGTCAAGCCTAAGAAGCTAAATTATACTCCCTAACTTTTGGGATGTCTTTTAAGAAGTATACTGTTTCCACAGGAGTTTGAATTTATGGGTAATGCAAATTACATTTGACTGCATCTTATATTTGCCTAGGGCTATAGAGAAATGATCTAAACTGAAAAGATTAACAGCAAAAAAGTGTCAAGATGGCTATATATGTTCTCAAGTTGATTTTAAATGGCTTCTATAGGCACTTCTAAAGGAATGTTTGTCTACCTACACACATATTACACATTACTATTAAAGGATTCTCCTCAAATATCACATGTATAATTCTCCTAATTGTCTTACTTGTCTATAATTGATACTTCTAAATCTCAGAACTAATTTTACACTTGCCTTTTTACTTGCAAGAGATAAAAACAATAATAAAATAATAAATTATACATCAGAATTATCCTGT
Source organism: Microtus pennsylvanicus (assembly GCF_037038515.1). Lineage (NCBI taxonomy): Eukaryota > Metazoa > Chordata > Mammalia > Rodentia > Cricetidae > Microtus > Microtus pennsylvanicus. The sequence goes on along the minus strand of NC_134583.1, from coordinate 115,631,063 downwards.
GCAGGATATTCTATTTACAATTTTTATGAGTTAAAACAATAACTATTCTAAGGTAGCAGAAGACATCAAAACAAATCAAGATGGCAGTCATTTTATTCACTCATCCTCTTGTCTTGTTAGAGATGCCCAATTAAAAGTGGTTTCGTCTCTGGTCTTTCTTTTAGCTAGTGGTGACCATGTGATATGATTCTGCTGAACGAAATGTATTTTAGGGGAAGTATTTGCCACTGTTTTCTGCCTGAAATGAGAATATAGTGTTTGGACATGGCACTATGCTATTAAGCAGAAGTCTGGAACATTCCTGAAACTGTAACTGCTATAGCAGCTATGCCTGCTTGTATTTGGATTTCTTGCTATTCAATTAATTCCTTACCTTGTTTAAATCCATGTTGAATGCCCCTTTCATCATTTGCGTTAAATATATTTCTGTTATTTTCAACATGTGTATGCATGTGTATGAAGACACACTTCACAAACACACATACACCCATAGACACATGCTCCACAAATACATATATACCACACACACACACACACACACACACACGTGTAGTGATATGTAAAGCAAAGGCTTTGTGTCTGACTTTAAGTGAAATGTATAGGAAAGCCTTTGTGTCTGGCTTTGAGTGAAGTGCTTCAGCAAAGTCTTTTTCTATGTTTGCTTTAATCAGCAGAGGCTGAGAAACTGTTTTGAGACCGTTTGAACCTTGAAGATTTGTTGTCTCTCTGGAGAATCTGCACTTGGTGTTACGTGAGAGCTTGCAGCTGCCCTGATCTTGGTCCTAAGACATTTCTGAGAAACCTAGCTAGCCATAATCAAAAGGGACTGAGATGTGTGTGGGCTGTCTGCTCTCCAGGCAGTAAGAGCAAGGTAACTTTGGTAGCTGGAACTTTTCTTAGCCCCAATTAACATTGTCTACATTTGGATAAAGTAACTGGAGTGAGGTAGCTGGGTATCAGTCTTTCCCAAGAAGGCTGAACCCTTCTGCTTCTTTATAAAAGGGAGGCTTAGCATCTTGGTGAGCTTCTCTCTCTACTGTGGCACCTACAACAGACATCAAGCAAAACACACGCACACGTGTATACATGCACACACATACATACATATACACTCTCCACATACACACATATATACACACTCCACCAACACATAGGTTTCTAAATTTTGTCTTAATTCACCCAACCATTCAGTTAGTTGAATTTTAACTGATAGAACTTGCATCATGTGATGTCTCTAATTGAAGAAAATATCTTAATCTTACTGTTAGAGCTCAGGAAATCTAACAACCTTGATAAATCAGCAAACTTTCTTCTTCAGAGTAAGAAAAGATGCCCATGGATTTAACTCCCTGCATTGGAAACAATAAGCTGTGAAAATTGCCTTTAGCTCTGTCTCTTCTAATTTTTTAACTAGATTGCTCTTTGAGTTAATTTCCTTACACTTGAATGAGTGTTGCAGAAAAAAAAAAAAAAAACGAGGAAGCATGCAAAAGGGCTTTGTGAGCTATAATGAATTTTAGTAACTGTAACTTGATGCTCACTGCTGGGTACCAGAGACTGTGCTCAGCAGTTTTGTGGATTGGCATCTGTTTTCTTCTCAGAAATCCACTTTAATGGGTGTTGTAGAATAGGACTTCTTCCATTTTATGGATGAGAGAACTAGGGAATCATATTTGGTATACTGTTTGCTCAGAGCCATCTTTTTCCTCTCCTCGTCTACTGAAGGATAATGTATTGAGGTAAGGTCGACAAATAATCACGAAGATTTAAGATATATAATATGATGTTTTCACACACACACACACACACACACACTTGCTGTGAAGAGACACCATCACCATGGCAACTCTTACATAGGAAAATATTTAATTGGGGCTGGTTTACAGTTTCAGAGGTTTGGGCCATTATCATCATGCTGAGAAGCATGGCGACATGCAGGCAGACATGGTGCTGGAGAAGGAGCTGAGAGTTCTACATCTGGATCTGCAGGCAGCAGGAAGAGACTGCCACATTGGTCAGAGTTTGAGCATATGAGACCTCAAAGCCTGCCACCACAGTGATGTACTTCCTCCAACAAGGCCACACCTACTCCCAAAAAGGCCACACCTCCTAATAATGCCAGTCTCCAGGGACCAAGCATCCAAACACATGAGTCTATGTGGGTCATTCCTTTTCCCAAAACCACCACAGGGTCTTTACAATTTTAAACATATACACACCAAATACAGACATCACCGATTTAATCCAACACAAAAATAGTGAGTGACTTCATTAACCCACTCTTACCAATAGCCAGGTCATTCTAACAAATATTAACAGAGAAATGGGAATTCAATGATGTTGTTGCTCATACTGACCCAGTAAACATCTACAGAATGGTCTACCCAAACACTACAGAATATACATTCTTTGTGATAATGCAAAGAACTGATCTTAAACTACATCATATAATAAGACATAAATCATGTATTAACAAATATACAAAATTGGAATACTGTCTTATATTCTTTCTGATCAGAATGGAATAAAACCAGAAAGCAACAGCAGGAGAAACTACAGAACACACAGAGACTCATGAAGATTAAAGAACACACTACTGAATGATGAATGGGTCATCAAATAAAGCATGAAGGAAATTTTAAAATATTTCTTGGAGGGCTGGAGAGATGGCTCAGTGGTTAAGAGCATTGCCTGCTCTTCCAAAGGTCCTGAGTTCAATTCCCGGCAACCACATGGTGGCTCACAACCATCTGTAAAGAGGTCTGGTACCCTCTTCTGGCCTGCAGACATGCACACAGACAGAATATTGTATACTAAATAAATATTTAAAAAAATATTTCTTGGAACCAAATGATAATGAAATCATGACACCCAAATCTATGGATTCAATTATAGCAGTCTTAAGAGGGAAGCTAACATTTTTTTTAAAAAAATCAGATCTTAAATAAATAATAAAGCCTTTAAAGGCCTTGGAAGAACAAAAACAAATCATAACCCCAAACCAGTAAACAGAAAGAAGGAATTAAAATCATAGGCAATTTCAATGAAATGAAAATTTATAATACAAAGAATCAATGAAACAAAGAATTGGTTTATTAAATAGACAAAAAGATAGGCAAACTCTTACCCAAAATAATCAAAAGGAGAGAGGGGAAAAAACACAAATTAGTTATGTTAGAGATGAAAAGAAATGTAACAGAAAACCATGGGACATATTTTTAAAATTTATATTTCTTCAAATCTAGAAATGGATTAATTTTCTACCAAAATTCAACAAATGTAAGATAAATTAATTAAGCAAATATATAACAAGCAATGTGAAGTAATAATTAAAACATCTCCCAACCAAAAGAAGTCCGGGCTCAGATGGAGTCAAGCTGAATTTATCTGCCATGTAAAGAACTTCAGGCTGGAGAGCTGGCTCAGTGCTCAAGAGCACATCCTACTCCTACAGAGGCCTTGGGTTTGGATTCCAACATCCAAGGCAGGTGTCTTACAGTTGCTGATAACTCCATCTCCAGGTAATCTGACACCTTCAGGACCTACACACACACACTTAAAAACTGAAGACCTAACAGCAGTCCTCTCAAATGATTCCATGGAACAGGAAAATATATAACTTTTTTTTATAAAGCCACTATTACCTTGATATCAGATTAGATAAAGACACAGCTACAAAATACATCAATCTCCCTGATAATCATAGATGTAAAATTTCTCAATAAAATATTTGCAAACTAAATACATGAACACATCAAAAAGATCATTCACCATGAACAGTGTGTCATCATTTTAGAGATCCAGGAATGGTTTAACATATGCAAAACAGCTGGGCGATGGTGGCACATGCCTTTAATCCCAGCACTCAGGAGGCAGAGGCAGGTGGATCTCTGTGAGTTCAAGGCCAGCCTGTTCTACAAGAGCTAGTTTAGGACAGGCTCCAAAGCTACAGAGAAACCCTGTCTCAAAAAAATAAAACCAAACCAAAATATGCTGGGTTCTCTGGCAGAAAGAGCAGTGGCGGGGGGTGGGGGGTGGTGGGGAACAGAGCTGGACCCGTTGGACTCTCCCTGGGGCTGAACGGGATAGTGAGTGTTGTGACTCAGCCCTCCCCACTGAGCACCAGGGAGAAACACACACACTGAGTCAGTGTGATAGATCAGTTTGAGTTCCTCAAAGCAGGAACTCATTTAATGGTATCAAGCAGGGACTTATATAGGGCTGTGAGATGATAGATAGATAGATAGATAGATAGATAGATAGATAGATAGATAGATAGATAGATAGATAGATAGATGATAGATAGATGGATGATAGATAGAAGATAGAAGATAGATATATAGATGATAGATAGATAGATGATGGATAGATGATAGATAGATAGATAGATAGATAGAAGATAGATAGATAGATAGATAGATAGATAGATAGATAGATAGATAGATAGATAGATGATAATCAATCTTGGAATTAACCTAACCAAAGAAGTAAAAGACCTCTAAAATGAAAATATCAAAATATTAAAGAAATAAACTGGAGAAAACACTAGAAGATAGAAAACCTCAGTTGCTCATGGATTATTTCACTTAACATGATAATTTTCCACCCATTTTTCCTGTGACAAACTTTCATTCTTCTTCATAGCTAAACAAAAACCCACCCTGTATGCATACCATAATGTTTTATTTATTCATCTTTTGATGGAGTCTGCTGACTCCGACCCTTGATATTGCGAATGGTGCTAGAATAAGAATAAACACTGATGCTTCACCTCGTGTTCTCTGAGAGTGTGAGTTACACCTGTGTGGCCAAGGAGTGTGGGAAGAAGAGCGGGCACTGTGGAGTCTTCCTCAAATTGGTTTCTCCTCATCTCACATGCCCTCCTGCCAGGTTCTCCCTGCATTTTAGGGAAAGATGTCTCCATGTCTCATGTTAAATGTGGGCATGCTACTACTCATGGTCCATCAGTGACAGTTCCTCTTTTATCCACAATGATTAGTTCTGGGATGGGGGCTTGACCCACCTCAAGTTAGCAAGAGGTAAGGAAGTCTTTTCAGAGAACACTGCTTTGCACGGAGAACTTGCAGGAACAATCTCTCTCTGTCTCTCTCTCTCCCTTTCTCTTCCACCCCCTCTGTCTCTCTGCCTCTGTTCCTCCCCCATTCCCTCCTGCTCTCATATGGTGGATGTTCTGAAGGAATAAGCTCAAGGGTGACAAGCAAGGGAGAAAATAAACTGGGTTTTCTCGTGCTCTTGATGACCTGCGGAACTTGATTAATGACATCTTCCTCATAAGAAGCGGTGTATGCTTCTGTCATTATTATGTATAGTGAACTAAGTCTTAGTTGGTATGATAACTTTGGGGGCAGTAAACATATTGTTTTAATAAGTGTTATAGGTGACTCTGGATTGGGTGGCAGTGGCCTTAGAGCCACATTTTCAGAGAACAAGGGTATTTGCTTCATTAACTTAGTTCTCCAAACTTTTAAGTAAAGTATGTAGGTTAACAAGAGTTTAACTGAATCACATTTAATGAACTGTATTTTGACAGCCTAAGTCATTTGTCTACAACACATCTGCCAAAGATAAATGCTCTTGAAACTTAAAAATCATACATTTTCTGCCTTGCCGTCATAAACGATTTCATTGCAGCAACAATGACACCAATTTTATGCCTTTTATATAGCGAAGTAGAGAAAATGGGTCTTAAGTAGTCATTACCCAGTAAAAGAGGAGCTGTCACCCCAAATAGTCAACAGTCAGAGCAGAGAACCTTAAACAAAACCAGCAGCTCTTATATTCTCCCTCTACACAAGTAAAAAGGGCTGCAGAAAATTGGGAGGCATTGTTGTGATTTTCAGATATCAATCAATCCGATCTATCTATATTCTGCTGATGAGTTCCTGAAATGCCAGCTGAACACGGACAGAAGGCTGTGAGATGGCCTCGTGGGTAAAGATGCCTGCTGTCCAGCCTAAAGAGTTGAGTTCAAACTCCAGCATGCACAGGGTTGTCTGTATGTGTCTGTGTGTGCACATATGGTATATCCACACTTGTTTTTGTGGGTGTGTGTACCTCTGAATGCATGTTGAAGCCAGAAAAGGACACCAGTGTTCTCCATCACTCTCTGACTAGTCTTTTGAGGCAGGGTCTCTCCCTGAACTTGGTGCTCATGTTTTCTTGGCTAGACTGATCCTCCTGTCTGTGGGGACAGCAGAGCTCGGGTTACAGGCATGCATCAGATGCCTAGCATGTTGTGTGGATACTGGAGTTAAACCCCAGCTGGCCTCATGGTTAGCCAGTGTGTGCTACTGAATGCTGGCCCACCTTTATAGCCCCAGCTGGCCCCATGGTTAGCCAGTGTGTGCTACTGACTGCTGACCCACCTTTACAGCCCCAGCAACAACTTCTCCTCGGGACTAATGGACCTCCATATACCTGGAATACTGCTGGAAGGTACTTCTTGATTTAGGGGGTAGGGGTTGGGGCAGCATGCAAGCTTCCCACCTTCAGTTAATCCTTCCAGGAAATACCCTTACAGTCCTACCCAGAGGGATGTCTCTTAGTTTATCCTAGATCCAATCAGGTTGACAACCAAGATTAACATCACAAAGATGTCCAGTGTTATTAATATTTTGCTTACTTAAGAAGATGGTATTTGGGGTAGGAGAGATGCCACAGTGGTTAAAAGCACTGACTGCTCTTTCATAGAACCTAGGTTCGATTTCCAGCAAACAGAGCAGCTCATAGGAGATCCCACACCCTCTTCTGGCCTCCACAGGCACCAGGTCTGCATATAGTATTCAGACATATATGCAGGCAAAACACTATGCACATAGAATAAAAATAAATAAATCTTTTAAAAAGATGATATTTTTTAAGGTTAAGACATGAAAGAGAAGGATAAAAATAATCTTCGAATGGTTTCTGGATCATTCCAACTCGAATTTTTAGAAGGACCTTAATTCCATTAAATAAATTAATCAAATATTAATGATTTTAAATAATTCTAAAACCTTTATCCATGGCAGGGGCCTGGAATCCTCCTGTGTGGGCACAAAGGTCTCTAAATGACTTATTCTTCACAGCACACACCAAGGTAGGATGAGTTTCTAACTGGTCCCCAAACATGTCACATCTTCTTACTAGACCCTGTAAAGTGATGAGCCCCCGCCCTGTGACTGCGTTACAGTTTGGAGTATAATTGACTCAGGGTAGAGAGAGTGCCCGGGCAATCCTATCCAAACACAGGGGGCTTGGACACTGGAAACTGGCTGGCAGAAATCAGAGACTCACAGTATGAGAAGGGGTCCATGTGCCATTGGTGCCTAGACGATGGAAGCGGGGGCACAAAAGGCCAAATGGAAGCCGCTTTTAAAGAGCTGAGGAAGGTCTCTGGACAAAGCAAGGATCTCAGCCTTGGATTCTGTCAGCAGCGCTCAGTCAGTAGCCTCCTTGACCTGAGCCTTGTAGACTCTCAGAGAATTCAGTCAGGTCTGTCTCGACATCTGGCCAATAGAATCGTGAACTCATACACGACTGCTGTTAAGTGGTTAAATTTGTCCCATTTTTATATGTTTCTGTGAATCTGTGAGAAGTGTGTGTGTGTGTGTGTGTGTGTGTGTGAGAGAGAGAGAGAGAGAGAGAGAGAGAGAGAGAGAGAGAGAGAGAATTATGCACACACACTCCTGCACATGCAGAATCAGAAGACGATGTCAGCTGTCCTACCCCATCACTCTTCATCTTGGTTTCTTGACACAGAGTCTGACATCGAAGCTGAAGCTGGCCTAGATAGCAGGAAGCCTCAATAATCCTTGAGCCTCTGCTACCCACAGCACTGGAGTTACAGGCATGTGTGGTCATGCCCGGATTTGTATGTGAGCTTTGGGGATTTGAGTTTATGTTGTACAGCAAGTACTCTTACCCACGGAGCCATCTCCTCAGCATTGTCCTAATTTTGACACCACAATAGAAAACTAATGTAGTCAAGAAAATTGTGAACAGAATATTCAAAGTAAGGGGACCTGAGAACCGCCATTTACAGGATCATTACACAAAGTGGTGGGGAGTAGATACTGGAGATTGTGTTAAACACAAGCTATTTCTAAACCTGTGTGTGTGTGTGTGTGTATGTGTGTCTGGTTTTGCCTATATGTGTCTGTGCACTACTTTGCATGCCTGGTACCCATGGAAGCCAAAAGAGGATGTCAAATCTTCTAGAACTGAGGTTAGAGATGGTTATGAGCTGCCATGTGAGTGCTAGGAATCAAACTTGGGTCATGCTCTTAACCACTGAGCCATTTCTCCAGACCTTATTTCAAAACTTTCAAAGTTCTGCATTAAGTTGCACAAGTGTTGGAGACCAGCTTCAACAAAAATACCACTTACCAGGGTAGGGGCATGAGGATCAGAAAAGTTAGTGAAAAGAACAAAGACACGAGTGAAAATAACAAAGAGAAGCATAGGGTAGTACCGGGAGGGAGTTCCAGTGAATACTGAAATCTGCCAGCATTTAATTTTGCATACACTTTTATGTCCCAATACGAGGGGAAAAGGTAAAAGACTGCTTTAACATGATACTATGGACAACTAGAACAATTACTTGCTTCAACACTTTGAGCCATCAAGCCATTAATCCATGAGAAAAGCATTCTGTTGTGTAGGCAGTAAACCCACCCTGCAACAAGTATCCTGAAGGTCAAGCCTTCTATTTCAAAGGAAGGAGCAGAAGTATGCTTGAATATCCTGACCATTGGTCAGGGTGGAGTGGATCTACCTCTGTGGCCATCTGAATGTCAAAAAGACCACGTGACCACACCCTAGGTCAGGGTGTGTAGTCACACGGTTGTCAACAGCTTTGAACAAGCTCAAACTCTCTGACCATCAGACAAGGTGGAAAAGGGCTCACATTTTGGGGCCTCCACACACAAGTATTGCCAAGTGGAGCCAGAAGCTTTCTCTGACTTGCCCAGTCCTGTTGGACCAGTTTCTCTCCCACTCACCAGTCCCTGCAGCTGCTTATAAAATAATCATTCAGAAACTTAATATTAATTATAATCGTTTGGCCGATGATTCAGGCTACCAATGGCTCGCTCTTACATTCGAATCAACCCGTTTCTAAGTGTGTATCATCATGTGGCTTCACGGCCTTACCTGTTCTCTAGTACATCTTACTGCTCCATGACTCACTGGCTTCTCCCTCACCCCTGCCCTTCTCCCTATATTCAGTTTGGCTTTCCCACCTAGCTATATTCTGCCCCGCCATAGGCTAAAGCTGCTTTTATTCATCAATCAATGAAAGCAACACATATTCACAGCGTAGAGAAGGACATCCCACATCAGCCAAGTGCTGCTGCACAGGCTCACTGCATCCTGACATATTGTGTGTGTGTGTGTGTTTGTTTTCATCTCTTCTGGAACGCCAACACCACTCGGGCAGCAACCATTGCTCCTTTGTTCACCCTATGTCAGTGCCAAGAGCAGAGCTTGATTCCCAGTAGGCACTTAATGAACCTTTATAGAATAAACAAATAAATTATTAGGGCTAGAATTATATCAGCCAGTATTAAAGCAACACTCAGCTGCTGGCAATTATTTGTGCTTGAATACTTTAGAAAGATTATAATAAGCATCTTCGAATGTGCAAATAGAGTTAAATTGGTGAAAACATTTAGAATATAGATCCTGGGTGTGGTGATGCAAGTCTTTAGTCCTAGCACTGGGGAGACAGAGGCAGGTGGATCTCTGTGAGTTCCAGGCCATCCTGGTCTGACATAGTGAGTTCCAGAACAGTCATGGCTACCTAGGGAGACCATGTTTTGAAAACAAAAACAATCAAAAACAAAACTAAAAGGCTTTATATAAAATTATAAAAGGGACATTATCAATTTTAAATATATGTTCTTGTTTATCCTCTCTAAAACTAAAGATGAGGGAACTGGAGGTTAGTAAGGTTGAATAATAGGTATGTAACTGTGAATTTAATTGTGATGTTAGTTCTAAATGTTCATCAATTTTTCAATCATGTAAGAACCCGTCCACGTTTAGAAGTGGTGAGTACAGCTCCTAAATCAAATGATGTAGAAACAAACTAGAACAAACAGAAACCAAACAGGCTTCAAATTCATAGTAGCTATAAAATAAATTCACTTCCAACCTATTCAGTGAAGAAAGAGACTATAGTTTTACCAGGAATTTACTCTTTGGGTTATAAATATGAACAAACATGACTGGCCGTGCAGGGCTTTCAGCCCTGAGGGGCGCTGAGTCATGTAAGTCCAATACAAAGACTAGAGCGGAAGGTCTTGTCTGAAAGGTCAAAGCAAGGAACCATGGGAGCGAAACTGACGGAGATCAAAGTTTGTGCGGGTTTTTGTCTTGCTTTTTGTTTTTTTGGAAGGTTGAGCAGAGGTCTCTAGGTCAAGTATAGAAGTCTCATCAGGCGTCATGGCAATGGGGGTAGAGATGACTCCACCAGAAAACTCTCTCTCTCTCTCTCTCTCTCTCTCTCTCTCTCTCTCTCTCTCTCTCTCTGGTCTTAGGGACTGAACTCACATCCTATGTGTGCTGAGCATATGGCAAGCATTTGTCCACTGAACTATGCCTCAAGTCCTGCCTCAGAGATAAATACATAGAACCTTTCTAGGCTCAAAGTCCTGTTTCGTTAATACTTTCTCAGGACTCACGGATGCTTGGGCCCGTGTATGTCAGTTTTTCATAAACATAGTGAAGAATATCGTGGAGGACCAAACATTTTGAAAGGGTTAAAGATATACAACGGACATTATCAGTTCGTTGCTTCCTTTGTGAGGGGTATACAGAGTACCCAGTTGAGAGGTAGCTTCTCTCCAGGGCAGGGAATTAATCCCTAGGTTTTTTGATGCTCTGACAAGCCTCCGTTTGAAATGTTCTTTTTACATCCTGAAAAGTCTTGTTAAATATAGAACTGATGAAAATGTACAGTGAAATACACAAAGAATGGGAAATAAGAGTTTTTAAAAAGCTGGGTTTGTGATTCTCCTAGAACCGATTAGTGCTGTATAGTACTTTGGATTACATTGCCCTCTAGTGGCAGCTTGAGGTTATTAGGCGTAAAACTCGTTTCCCTTTCTATGCAACATTTGAGCATTTATTGAATGTTTCACGCCGAGGCGTCACTGAAGAAGCTCAGATGACGAAGACTCTTGTCCATTTCTTGGTCTAACAAAATCTTCTTTTTGTCATAGCACAGTGTGAGAAAGAAACCAAAGCAGTAGGTACAAAGACAGAGGAGTACTTTGATGGAGGACTTTCAAAACATGTTACATTTTAAAAAATTATTTTAAAAGACTTATTTTGCTGCTCATTGTGTGTGCATACGTGCATGTGTGCATGCGTATGTGTTTGTCCACAGAAACCAGAAAAGGATGCCAGATCTTTCGGATCCAGAGTTACAGGCAAGTGTTGGCCACCCAGCCTGGGTACAGGGAACTGAACCCAGGTCCTCCTCAAAAACAGGAAGTGTGCTGTCTACCGAGACATCTCTCTGCCCTTTGAACATGTTATATTTGAAAAGCACTTTGTAAAAACACATGGGTGTTTCCTAAGGGTGTTTGTGAGTGTGTGCACACACATATGTGTGTGTTGTTCTAGGATGAAGGAGAAAGCATCCTGAGTCGGGGATACCAGTCAGCAACATGCATGGCGCGCCTTACAGTCAGGGGTCTTTCGTGTGACTTTCACAGTATGCCTAAGCCCAGTGTTGTCATCCTGATTCCCCAGTACACCCACAAAATACAAACTACGTGCACGTTATATATTAGAAAGGCCGGGACAGACAGATGAAACAGCATCTTCTTCAGTCACTTGCTGTGTGACACTGGCAAGGGTCCTGGTCTCTCTGACCTCCATTTTCTCATATGTGAAAAGAGATATTAACGCTCATCTCCAGGACTTCTGGAGGGATTAATAGAATGTATGGAGAAAAAAGTTTGAGACCAATAAAGTATTCCTAAAAGATGATCCCCTCCCCACTCCGCTCACTCTTTGAAGCAAGCCTAGCTGCAGCACACTGCCACTCAAAGGGAAGAACAACTGAACAACCGCTATGCGCATTCCATTTTGCCCAAAGAACCTTACATCTAGAAAGGGCTCTAGCATCTGAGACTTCACAGCTTCTGCCTCATTTCCTTGACTTCTCAGGCAAGCCAGATGTCAGGGCATCCTAACATCTCCTCCCACCATTTACTGAGGCTCTGCTCCATGTCAAGCAGAGCCCGGGGCTGCACGCCCTCTGCTTAGGTGGGAAGAGGCAAGCGATGCTGCCGGCTACCCCTCAAGTAGCTAGTACCCTGGTCCAGACGAGAGGAGCGTGGTGCATGAGCCTGAGAGGTGGGGAGGATGAGGGAATGCATCTTTCCTAGGAGAGGGATGGGATTACCAATATTCCCAACGTCAGAAGACTAAGTATACATCTGTGATCAAATGGGTCTTCAAGGTCATCACATCTCACCCGGGTTCGTTCCTTCCTACTTAGTCTGAGGTAAATAAATGTGTTCCATAGCCCAGGCAACTGGAGTGTCTTTAAGACATTGCCTCTCTCTAAAGTAACTTCGCTATGTTCCAGCTGAGGATGAAACACAAACATTAGTTGAATCAGCAGTGTGAGTTAGAGAAGGAATAATTGTTGCTGGAGGTGCTGCAGACACATGCTTCATATGGACGGGTGTTTCCTATCATAGGAAGTGCAAAGAAATGAGTACATTTCCTAGATCACAAACCTTTCTGTTGTTATTATATCATCATCATCATCATCATCATTCCTGTTTGTGTATTCACATTGCCACAGCACCAAGTAAGAAGACAACTTTATGAACCTGTTCTCTCCTTCCACCTTTACATGGGTTCTGGGGATCCATCTTGGGTTGCTGGGTTTGCATAACAAATGCCTTTGTCTGCTGGGCCATCTCATTGGCTCCCAACCTGCTATTTGTTTACTTAGTTTGAGAAAATCATACTGTGTAGCCCGGACTGGCCTGGAACTAACTCTGTAAATCAGGTTGGCCTCAAAGTTAGAGATCTGCCTGCCTCTGCCTCACTGGGTTTAAGTGTGTGAACCCACAACTGGCCCAACACCAGCTTTTTAGAGTGGGAAACAGCATTTTATTTGTTGCTATCCAACTTTAGGTACACCATGATGCTTTATCCATCCTCCATCTATCCAGTGCAAGCCAGCTCTGCAGGAGATGTGGAGGTCTCCCTTGTTCTTAGCAGAAAACAAAGCTCCAAGTATCAGTATGCAATTGAGAGGGGAAGACACGCCCAGCAAGCAACATGGTGGCTTCCAGACAGGGCAGCGGTGCGGATGTGCTGAGGGCTGCTTAGATTCCTCCTCCCTAACTGGACAGGGTTGAATATCCAGCCTTGATCACTGGCACAGACAAAGAAACAACTGATTTTTAGAGTCTTCTCCGGGGTACGGAGGAATATTTGGTGTGTAGGACTTTTCCTCCAAGGATAATTTTAGCCCTGAAAACTCATCAAATTATTTCAGATCCTGGCAAGTTTCAAAACATGAGTGGGTGACTTAGGAAAGGTCTATTCTCGAGAAGTAACAATGGTGTCAGTACAATCCCAGAGATTTGGAAAAGAATGCGCGCGCGCTCGCGCACACACACACACATACTCACACACACTGAATCACTCTTTTCTCTCTCCTCCCTCCACTCTCCTAGTCCTTCCCTCCCATTCTTTTGCTTCCCAGAAATTAAAATAGATTTAACACATTGAGAGTTTTGGGGGTTACCTCTTTCCAAAGCCAAGGAAGAAGTTTACATTGGCATTAGAGCCAGACAGTTCAAACCCACAGAAAAGAGGGCAGAGTTTAGGATTCAAGAATAACATAGCGAAGCCGATTGCTGTTGACAATGAAACTGCTGTTTCTGCTTGCCACTCATTTCTTTCCTTTGCCCCGAGTCCTTCCTCTAACAACACAATATATCACTGGGGCTAGTACTGAATACTTACCAGTCATCCCGTGTGGGTTGAGACTGTGTGTTTGCAAGGATAAAAAACAAACAAACAACACACACACACACACACACACACACACACCCTAAAGGAGTAAGCACCTACACACTTGCATACATAACTCCTCATACCTCATATTCTCTCTCCTGTCTTCTAGGTTTGGAAAAGAAATGGAAGACACATTTTTCAGCAAATAACCTCTTTCTAGGCTGACTGCCATTGGCCTGAGAGCAGGTAAATAGGCTTGAAGTGATAGCTCTAGCTCTGTGTATTTTACAGTCTGAGGTTAAGATGCAGCCATTAGGTTAATCCTTCACACATGCTCTTGATTTACAAGCCTGTCAGAGTCCTTTCTGTGAGACACACTAATAATTCCCTAGCATTGGTCACTTGGGTCCTTCACCAGGGCCTCATCAGGAGGTCCGCTTTTCCTTGTTGGGCAGCTTCCAGGGAACAGTGAAGGTTGTCAGAGCCAGTGGGGATCGTTTTCCTCCTGACTCATCCCTTCCAGCATTGCCCATTGTGGCTGGTCTAGTTTTCCTATTTCTGCAGGTTATCAGGCTCCTCTCAGTGGACCAGTATCTCAGGTAACTTGAGTTGAACTCCTTAGGCCTCTTCTTCCTCGGCCTCGATGCTCTGTGTCTTTGTGTCTTTGAGGAAGAGATCCTCATCACGGCGCTAGGGGCACAGTAGGCAGGATCTTGCCCTCTCATCATAACTGAGTACACCTGACTCAAAGCCGGAGCCTTGGCCAGACCAGACAACCTGCTTCTCCTTTTGAAACAGCAAGCAAGTGAGTTAGAGTCTGGACTGGTTGTTAAAAAAAACATATGTTCACTTTCTTTCTTAATCAAAAGTCTGACTTTGGCCTTTCTGTCTCTCTGTTTCCCTGGGATCTAGTAGTAGATACAAGGCCAAGGATGGAGAAAAGATGGGCAGGGCTGGAGGAAGTGGGGGCAAGGAAGAAAAATCCAGGTGCCTTGGATACTCCACTCGTCAGCCTGGAGAACTTGAGACAGTCAAAATCACACATGGACAGCATGGAATGGAGTCTGTAAAATGAAAGCAGAACACGTGAACGCTCCTGCCTTCCACAGCGACTGACCAGACAAGCATCATCATAGGCCCCCCACCTCTCTCTGCCACAGCCTGAGCATCGCTGTCCCTGCCTCTGCACCTGTGCTCTCGGGTGGGCTGAACATGGGATGGCAAAGAGCAAATGCTTTGCCATCTCTGCCCAGAGAACTGATAGCCTTCCTGGACGAGAAAAATGTATTCATAAGACAACAGGGAAACAGCACACGAAAGCATAACAAACTCTAAAGTGAATATAACCGAGGCTCCAACGGGAGGAGAGGGCGAGAACAAGGTAAACAATTGTTTACTTCAGCGAATGTGGCAGGCCCACCTTTGCTCCTGCGCAGAATATCGGCAGGCGCAGAGTTGTCATCTTAATTAAAAACCTGAATTATATACATAGGAAAGAGAGACCGAATAGGTTAGTGTACAGTGGACCAGTTTGCAGGTTATAGGTAACGAATACACAAGATGAGGGAGTCCCAGCATCAAATCCCTTAAATGCAGTCAGCTTGTGTATACGGAGCATCTGCTCCTGTGGATTCAACCAACCTTGGGCCTCAAATTACGAAAACACTGCGCTAGCAATGCTTATTTGTTTCCCTTCTTGTCACTCTTCCTGAAGCCTGACACACAGGGCAGGTGAGAAAGCGCGGGAGGTGGTAGGATAGAGATCTGCAGACGGGCTTGGGATCTTGGGACCAAGAAGGACCTGAGCACAGATGGAGTTTGAGACGAAGTTTGTTAAGCTACAGAAATCTGAGAACTGTGGCATACATAAATCACACACACACACACACACACACACACACACACACACACACACACACACACACACACACACGGCGTATAGGAATCTCTGACTGTGGTAGTGAGATTCTAAGCCGGCAAGTGAGACCATGGAAGTGTTTCCCAGAGACTGATTGCTCTTGTCAGGGTGAGGGAGAGTCCAAAACAGAAATCAGACCCTTCTAGTAGCTGGAGTGTGAGAGAGAATGAGCGAGAACAAAGATGGTGGCAGCGGGACATAAAGACGGTGGGAATAAGGGTGAAGTTTAAGTGGTGGGTTACTATGGAAAAGGGCTGTGTGGGGCTGGCGCTGGTCTAATGATGTAAAGAGCTCAAAGGGCACCTGCCAGTCAGGACTGCTGTTAAGAGCTCAAGATTGCTCCGGGAGGATGATTGCTCTAATCTACTTCAGCTTTTCTCCCGTTCTTTCCCTTGAACGCTGTGAATAAACTTCAGGCATTTCACGGGGCTATCGCCCTGGAAAACCAGCCGACTGCCAAGTCAGGCACAGGGTGACATTCTCTGCCGTGACTCGAACCAAGAAGGATCTGGCGTCGGTCCTGTTGGCAGGATAAGGTTTTTTTCCCCCCCTTCCCTTTCCCTGGGGCATGGCACACACCCAAGTTCCCTTTGGGATCAGGCATGCAGTAAGCAAGGATAAGAGAAAGGGGTCTTTTGTCAAGCCAGACCTTTGTCCACCAGCAGGGACTAGAAACTCTTGGAAATTCTTCTGTTCCAGGCAAGGAAAGAAAGAAAGAAAGGAAAGCAGATGGAAGGAGTGATTGGCAACGTGGACCGGAAACTAAGGAGGGGAAAGGCTGAGATCTGAGATCTAGGAGCCGAGCGATTTAAAACACTAAGAGGTGGAAAGGAACAAAAAAGCCTTCCATAAAGGGGAGGGGCTCCCAGGACCCTGGGAAAGAGGTGACAGCGTGGGTGGCCTGGGGAGCTGAGAACAAAGGGCGGGCGGGGGTGGAGCCCTGGGAAGGAGAGCTGCTGCTGGGCTGCCGGCAGATGGTTTGAGAAGGAAGTTACTGTTCTGAACATTCTTCTGGACGTGTAGTTGCAGGAGATTGATCAGCTCGACTTTGTCTGCATCCAGAGAGAAGCTCTGCCTTTCAGGAGAGGCGCTTTGCGGTAGCCAAAGCCACACAAATGAGGCGTTGAGAGCAAGGCCGAGGAGTGGGTCTCATAATGAAACCTATGGCCATGTTCACGTCCTGAGTTACCTTCTTGCAAGCCAGCCAGGAGGGAAGTCTAACGATGGCCCAAGGGTGCAAATGAGCCCACGACGGGAACAGAGGCAGCTAGCTACGTAATCCATATCGCAGAGGCAGCCTACACAAACACACCTCCTCCATGGACAGTGTTTAACTGACTCCAGCAGCTTTTACAGCTCCCAACTTCCTCCTAGGTCACTGAAAGTACCTGCACCCCGAGTCACTGGAGATCTGGTGTCCAGATAGCTAGGTGTTTTCCAGGCTTTTCCGAATCAATGTCTCAAGAGATGTCCTGGAATCGGGAATTTTAATGAACCCTGCGGAGAATTTATGGAACCTAAATACAGTTGCATGCTAACCATTCTGTTTCTTTTCGGTCTTTGAGTGCAGCACATTTATTTGATTGGGTTTGCTCAACTGCATCTATGATCTGAGGTCTAAAAAGCCCATCATTTGTCCGTTTCCTCCTCTGGGAACTTGTGCCTAGAAAACTGTTAATTTAAGAGGGGAAACGGGAGTCTCTGTATTGGGTGTTGGTTTTATTTAACGCTGTCTGGTTAGTCTGACTGATGATAGGACCTCCAAGCTCTCTGTTAGAACTCTGACCTAGAGCTTCTGCAGGCCTGAAGATGAGGTGAGAGAGGCCCTGCATATGGTCATGGAGGCTTCTGGAGGAAATGAGAGATAAGAACTTGGGCAGTTCTTGAACACGGTCAGGTAGTTTTCTGTTACTGCGATAAAACAACAGGACCGAACCAACTCAAAGAAAAAATAGTTTATTTTGGTTTCTGGTACCAGAGGGCTAAGAGTCCATGGTGGCAGGGGGAGGTGTGGTAGCAAGAAGCAGGCCTGGAAGCAGGATCTGGAAGCTGTGAGGTCTTAACATCACTATCCACATTCCAGAAGCAGAAGGAGTGGACTGCGAGGGAGCTGAGACTTTAAATTCTCAAATCCCACCTTTAGCTGTGTACATCCTCCATCAAGGCTATATCACTTCCTGGAACAGCGCCACCAACTGGAGACCATCGCTTTAAATACGGGAGCCTATACAGGACATTTCTCTTTCAAACCTCCACCCATGATAGGCAGATAGGGTGGCCTCCTGGGTTACTCTCTTTTTCCTTTTGTCTCCAAGAGGGTAGAATTTGCTGAGTGCCCCCTCTGGGATCACACTGAAGCTCTGTTTCTGCCCCAAACAGGTTTACATCTGGCATCTCCAGGAAATTTTGACCCCTTTGAGGGTCGCATATATATACAGCAGATCAGACATTACATTGCAATTCATAACAGCAGGCAAATTGCAGCTGTGAAGTAACAGTAAAATAATTTTATGGTCAGGGGTCACCAGAGCAGGAGGAACTGTGTTAAAGCGCTACTGCGTTGGGAAGGTTGAGAACCACTGCTTTAGAAGAAGACATGGTTGGCGTCTGTCTGAGAAAAAAAGGGTGGTCTCACAGAGAAGTCCCTTTCGGGTGGCATAGGTGCAGATAATTGTGCAGGGCACGTGGCAGTCTGTGGCACACGAGATGAAAGAGAAGGGCATGAAGAACAGCGGAGCCAAGAGACAAGGGACCTGAGAGGAGGCTGGAGTGTGGGCAGGGGCACATTCTCCTGTATTCTTCACTATGCCACACTCAGAACTGAGACAATGGTTATAAAGTGGTTTCTGTGTATCTCCCATGGGGTCATGCTAGGTAAGCTCCTCGGTGTTTTCAAAGGTTTTTAAGCATACTCATTAACAAAGACAACTATTGGTATGTTCGTAGTGGTTTTTCAAAGAGGGTTTCTCTGTAGCTTTGGTGCCTGTCTGGGAACTAGCTCTTAAAGACCAAGCTGGCCTCGAACTCGCAGAGATCTGCCTGCCTCTGCCTTCAGAGTGCTGGAATCAAAGGCGTGCGCCACCACCACCCGGTTTGTGGTGTCTTTTTAATGTAAAAAAAAAAAGGAAATAAATGAACCAAATTAGCTGTAGTTGGGGATTAGAAATATCCTCACTGGGCTGATGTGTCTGGACAGTTGGTCTCCAGACGGTGGCACTGAGGGCCTGTGCTTTGCTAGGTCAGCAGGATGGAAACCTCTATGACACTTCCCTCACTAGTCCAAGAAGTTCCCCTAAGCTTTTACAGACCTCAGTGTAGGCTCGACTAGGATTTGTGGCTTCGACGATGAAGATAACTTCAGGACTTCCTGGTATAGTGAAGCAGAGTTGGAACTTTTATTAAAATTATTATAATACAAACTTAAGCATGAGGGTTGAGAGAAAGAGGCAGTCAGAAGAAGATAAGACTCACCCAAGTGGTGAGAGGTGCTTCCCAAGGGAGAAGAGGTATATCCCAGTGGTGGGTGGTTGTGGGCTCCTCAAGGGAGGGTAAGCAATGAATTGTCTTAGCCTTCGCCATAGATGTCACTTTGACTGCTCTTGGGCTGCGTTTCCAAAGGTTTCTAAGAAATCTCCCTGCCTCCCTTTTCTTTTCTCTCTCTCTTGATAAGTGAGGTGGCTCTGAAGATGCCTTGGATGAAATTTTAGCCTGATCAGGAAAAATCCATGGTTGGTAGTATTGCACAGGGGATTTAATACATGTCTCTACGCTGTAGATGGGTTCTCTGGTGAGATTCCTTGGAAACTGCTGGTTTGTGGCTGAGGAGAGAGAGAGAGAGAGAGAGAGAGAGAGAGAGAGAGAGAGAGAGAGGAGAGGAGAGAGAGAGAGAGAGAGAGAGAGAGAGAGAGAGAGAGAGAGAGAGAGAGAGAGAGAGAGAGAGAGAGAGAGAGAGAGAGAGAGAGAGAGAGACCTCAGGCTGTGCTAAAGCTGCTGCCACCACCATGCTTCCTTTGCCACCGTGATGTCTGGACTGTCTTAGTTAGGGTTACTACTATTATGACAAAACACCATGACCTGTAGACAGATTTTTCTTTGGGTTTCCAGCTCACAGGAAATGACACAGAGACTTATTATTAATTATGAAAGCTTGGCTGATACATTAGGCTTGTTTCTAACCAACTCTTATAACTTAAATTAACCTATTTCTGTTCATCTACACATGATTTTAACCTCTCATCCTGTATGTCTTGCTTCCTCTGCATCCAGCTGGGAACTCCCTTCTTCTTCCCAGCATCCTCTCTGCCCTGAAAATCCTACCTTTCTATTGGCTGGTCAGCTTTTTATTAGACCAACAGAATGACACATATTCACAATGTACAAAAAGATTATTTCACAAGAATGACCAAAGCAACTTGGGAAGGAAAGGGTTTATCTGGCTTATACTTCCACATTGCAGTCCATCACTAAAGGAAGTCAGGACAGGAACTCAGACAGGGTAGGAACCAGGAAGCAGGAGCTGATGCAGAGGCCATGGGAGCGTGCTTCTTATTGACTTGCTCCTCATGGCTTGCTCAGCCTGCTTTCTTATAGCACTAAGGGCCATCAGCCCAAGGATGGCACCACCCATAAGGGATGGGCCCTCCCACATCAATCACTAATTACAGTAGTGTCTTACAGGTGGATCTTCGGGAGGCATTTCCTCAATTGAGGCTCCCTCCTCTCAGATGGCCAGCTTGAGTCAAGTCGACATGAGATCAGCCAGCACAGCCCGAGTCTCGGGAGATCGTGAGCCCAAACAAACCTCTCCTCCCTTAGGTTGCATCTGTGGAGTATTTTGTCCAGTGATGACAAAAGTAACTAATATAGGTTTTAAAACTACAGTTTATAGGTTGACCTTGACTTTCCCACTTAGCCGACATATCTGTCACATTCAGAGTGTGAAGTGTCCTGAGAGTTAGGTTGAGTGGGAGCTCCGAAACTCACAGAGGCCATGGCTAGTGTCTTAGCCTTCCTTTGCTTTTACAATGTAACACATTGCCTGGATAACTTTATATTGGATAAGTGGCCGTAAAATTACTTTGTGTCTTAATTAACTTTGCAAAGTGGGCATATGGCTTAAGACAGTCTTCCAAAGAAACTACAGTTTGCTTAAAAAACATTTTTGCAAAATGGTCTGGGGTACAGAGCGCTTCACAGAAAATGACTCTTAACCATATGTAGAAATAGTCTAACAGTGATAAATTCAAATTAACACTGCAGTGATATGGTTCCTCACCTATCAGAGCTGCAAAAAACCCCGAAATTTGACTCACTATTCTGCCCTAGTTATTGTTTATTGCTGTGATAAAGAAACCATGGCTAGAAGCAATTTGGAGAATAAAGGCTTTATTTGGCTTCTATGTCCCAATCATAGTTCATTGTTGAGAGAAGTCAAGGCAGGAACCCAAGCAGGGTGGGAACCTAGAGGCAAGAACTGGAGCAGAGCCGATGATGGAACGCTGTTTACAGGCTTGCGGGACCTGGCCTGCTGAGCTCGCTTTCTCATACTGCTCAGGCCCACCTGCCCAGAGGTGGCACTGCCCCAGTGGGCTGGGCCCTCCCACCGCAATCATTAACCAAGAACACACCCTATAGACTTGCTCATATGTAATCTGATAGAAGCATTGAGAGTCTTCTTCCTAGATGACTCCAGCTTGTGTCGAGTTATCAAAAAAGCTAACTAACCAGGACAATGGGGTTCTAAATAAACCAGCATTTTTCTATTCCAGAGGGAATGCTAAATGGTACTATCGCTCAGAGAAGATTTAGGATATCTAGAATAGTCATATATGTCTTATTTTGTCAAAGCAGATAGGAGGATAGATACTAAAAACAACGGTGGTCATGGCATAAGAATGTAGGAACCATTATGAGTAGGTTTATGCTGTCCAGGTAGGGGGACAGATTGAGTTTCAGTGAGAGTCACAAATTCAGAGACTGAAGCATATCAAATAAGTCCGTTAATTTATAATGACACAAAAATTATTGGTTGATAAAATCGGGCAATTAACAAAGAAAGGAAAGTGGCAAACTGAGGTGTGGACTCTTAGAACATTTCCCAGTCCTTTACCAAGATGGAAAAAATGATAATAATTACAGATGACACAGGCAGAGGAAATACAAAGACTATATCTGAGAGATATATTTAAGGATATCTATATCTATATAGAGATATATAGGAGAGTAAGACATCAACTAAACATAGCATGAAATATTAATGATTAAAAAATACTTACAATTATAAAACTAGCTATCCAGAAATTTCTGGTCATAATAAAGTAACATTGATTGGACTCTAACTCTTAGATTCAAGTGATTAAAAGGTACACAGAATATATGGGTTAGTTGTTCCCAGACATTTGACAGGAAGTAGTACAGAACAGTAAGCCTTTAATAGAAACAAACAGAGTGGGCCCTGTAGTTAACCAAGCTTCTTGTTCAAGGTTTCTGGACTGCAGGATATGGAGGAAGTCCCTAAGAGGAGCTGGCCCGCATCTGCAACCTGAGTAACAGAGTTGAGAATTCACAGGGATCACATAGCTCTAGTCACAGAGAAAATTAGCACAAATTTCTCCTTCAGCTCTTTCTTTAAATGTTTCTGGTTTTATGTTCATTTGGTTGGTTGATATCAGTTTCTTAGTGTAATTGTGAATGCATATTATTTTTAAGAAGAAAAATATAGTCATATCACTATTTTTTTGGCAAGGAAGAATAATTAAAATCTTGGAAATGGCCATTTTGGCTGGTAAAGACTAATTAGAATGTTTTGAACAGAGACAGATATTTTAGGGTTTGACTTGCCTCTTAGTTACTCGTGAAGCAGTGAGGAACCTGGGATGAGACTGAGCTGTTGCAGTTGACACGATTCAAGAACCTGATCACCCATCTACATACTGTGTGGCCCTGGGGACTAGATTCACATGAAGAGCACATCCTAGCTAGGTAATAATGTCTTTGAAATGAGCAAATGCATGTTTTATGAATTTGGAAACTGAGGTGCAGTGAAAAGAATTTGTTATTTGTCTAAAAACCATTCAGTTAATTGGATTGTAGTTGTCACGCGATTGTGTTCCTTTGCTAGTCTGTGAAGACAACATGGATTTCCTGCAGCTAGGTCACTCTTAGTTGTGACATCCTCAAGGTTCCCTGTCCACTGTGCACAATCTTTGTCATTATAGACAGCATAGACCATAACACCAACCGATCCCATGGCTTCTCCAGTTGTGAATATGCCTTAAACAAGCTAATGTTATTCTTTGTTTTCATAAATAAGGATATTTACTTCATCTTAAAGAATTAAACACACATGATATTGGAACAGGAAAGATAAAATTCTGACAAACCCTTCTAGAAAGCACTGTTGATTTGTCTATGATATTGGCGTTTCTCCCCAGATAAACGTTTGAAATCCACGTGGAATCAGCAGAAGAAACATGGAACCTCCCAATTTCTCCGTGAGTACAGCTGAACTGATCTGATCCCACAAGAAGAGCCTTTCTGGTCTTCTGCTTCATGACCTCAGCATGTTTCTTCCCCAAAGTCCCCATGGATGCTTCCCGACCCCAGTCTTGCCACATGTTCCTCATCCACTTTGGACTTATCTCGACAGAGTAACATTATTCTCCTGCTTCAAATTGGAATTTCTGAGTCAGTCATTATCAGAAAAACATGCACAAAATATGATTCCAAAATATTACTTTGCTCTTAGAATTTGTAATGAAACTTAGAGGCAGAAGCACAGGCCATTCTTCCTTTATCACACTCAATCCTAAAACAGACAGCAAGGGGTTATGGAGATGTGCACGGTAATAGGGTAGGAATGGGGGTGTGGATGGGAGGTGAAGAAAGGAGGGAAGGAGAGAGGAGGCAGACACACACACACTCACACACACACACACACACACACAGAGAGAGAGAGAGAGAGAGAGAGACCCAGAGAATCCTATACCATAGTGTATGTTTTCAATGCTCTCTAGCCAGCTCAGGCAGCCCTCTCTTCTCCCCACCATAGAACCCCAGTTTCTGAACAACATGAGGAACGGGCTGGGATCACCTGTATTTGAGGTGTGAACTTGGTTGTTTCAAGTAACTAAATCTGAAAGGATGATTTCTGAAAGAGAAAGTTATATAGAGAGTTTCAAAGAATTCTGGCATAAACTCTAGTCATCATGGGAACAAAATCAGGCAAACGAGACCAGAAGATGCTCACAAATTACACCAAATAAGCGGTTTAAAAATCATCAGTGTGGGAGAGTGGACTCAAAAATAGAAGGAGGAGGAGGAGGAGGAGGAGGAAGGAAGAGGAGGAAGAGGAAGAGGAGGAGGAAGGAAGGAAGAGGAGGAGGGAGGAGGAGGAGGAAGGAGGAGGAGAAAAGACAGGAAAGATGAGAAGATAAAACACCGAGCAGCCCTCATTAGGAAAACTTCTCTTTGCAGTGGTCCATGGTTAATACCAAGTCTCAACTGCTCAAAGTGCACATGAATAAGTGACTATAGAATTCTCAGCCACAAATGGAGATCCGCATCCCTCCATCCCCCCACTGTCCCTACACCCCAGGCTCAGAGAACATCAGGGAAGAGGTGGTGGCCAGTTGAGGCAGAGGTAGAGGAAAGACCACTAAGAGTGTGAACAACATGAGGAACTGGCTGGGATCACCTGTATTTGAGGTGTGAACTTGGTTGTTTCAAGTAACTAAATCTGAAAGGATGATTTCTGAAAGAGAAAGTTATATAGAGAGTTTCAAAGAATTCTGGCATAAACTCTAGTCATCATGGGAACAAAATCAGGCAAACACGACCAGAAGATGCTCACAAATTACACCAAATAAGCGGTTTAAAAATCATCAGTGTGGGAGAGTGGACTCAAAAATAGAAGGAGGAGGAGGAGGAGGAAGGAAGAGGAGGAAGGAGGAGGAGGAGGAGGAGGAAGGAAGAGGAGAAAGTAGAAGGAGGAGAAGGAAGGAGGAGGAGGAGGAAGGAAGAGGAGAAAGTAGGAGGAGGAGGAGGAAGGAGGAGGAGAAAAGACAGGAAAGATGAGAAGATAAAACACAGAGCAGCCCTCATTAGGAAAACTTTTCTTTGCAGTGGTCCATGGTTAATACCAAGTCTCAACTGCTCAAAGTGCACATGAATAAGTGACTACAGAATTCTCAGCCACAAATGGAGATCCGCATCCCTCCATCCCCCCACTGTCCCTACACCCCAGGCTCAGAGAACATCAAGGAAGAGGTGGTGGCCAGTTGAGGCAGAGGTAGAGGAAAGACCACTAAGAGTGTGTGCCTTCTGGACAGGGTAGAGCTGATGCTCCCAGAACCTCACAGCAGCGGGGTTCCTGTTCAAGACCAAATGCACCTTTATTTTATTTAATAGCAACCTCCTCCCACAGGGATGGTAACGTTAGCAATCCAGATACACCAAAGAAGAATCACGATGTGCTGCCTTTGTGTACCGGTTTACATCCTCACAAGAAGCAGTGTGAACAATGAAGATACTGCAGGGGACATACCGTATCTCCACAGTGATTTTGGTACAGTAAGTTAGATTTCTTACATCTCTATGAGTTGCCGGTGTTACTCTTTCTGTGCTGTTACTGTTTGAATCTGGCATGCACCCCAACAGGCTCACGTTTTGAGCACTAAGCCTCCAGCTCATGGCTCCATGTGGAGGGCTGTGTTGCCCTGAGGATGTGCAGCATGTCAGGAAATAGGCAACAAACCTTGATGTTCTCCGTGGTGCTGGCTGGGAGGCCTGAAGACTGGAAGTCCTGTAGTCAAGAGGGCTCCTATCTGGGAAGCCAGGCAATGTATAGTAAGGTGGGAATCTCTGCAGGGAACCTTTATGTAGGCTATGGATGAAAATTGTGATGGTGATGCTGAAGTTACAAAGGAGATCCCAGGGTGTTGGAGATGCCAGGAACATGGGTACCTGCCTAGAAATGTCTCAGGCACTGAACAGAGCCAGCTCCAGAGATAAGTCATGTTTGCAGCAAATGGCAGGGCCACAGGGATGAGGCTGCCAAAGGCACTCTAGCTTATATAATGCCACCATGTGCTTTATAGAGTGGACATAAAGGAACAGGATTTTGATACTGCTTTGGCTAAATCCTTCCTTGCTATCTTTATGATGCTCCCTTTACTAAATGTGTGTGTGTGTGTGCCTTCCTCTGTGTTTGTGATACTGCCAAAACTCTAGCATTGTATATTAAATGTGCATATATTTCTTTTTTACCTTACAGGAGCTTATAGTTAAGAGTTTGCCTGAGCTGGATATGGTGGCATATTCCTTTAATCTCAGCATTCAGGAAGCAGAGGCAGGTGGATCTCTCTGAGTTCAGTCAGCCTGGTCTACAGAGGAAGTTCTAGGACAGCCAGGGCTACACAGAGAAACCATTTCTAGAAAAAAAAACAGCAATAAAGAGTTTGTCTGAGTCTAATAAAGCGAAGAAAACCAGTCTACAATTCACAATCCCAGAGAACCTAGACAACAATGAGGACCCTAAGAGAGACATACATGGATCTCCTGAGTAAACTGGGAGCATGGGGACCATGGGAGAGGGCTGAAGGGGAGGGGAGAGAAAGGGAGAGGAGCAGAGAAAAATGTATAGCTCAATAAAATCAATTTAAAAAGTTTGTCTGAGTCTTAAATGAGACTTTGGATTTCTGAACAATGTTAGGGCAGTTAAGACTATGGGGAGTGTTGAAGTGTTTTAAATGTGTTTTGCATTGCTAGGTGACCAAGAGCCTTTGGGGAACATGTTGTGATTGAAATGTTCTGGTTTGCGTTTCTGGTCTCCGTAGGCTCGTGTTTTATGTGTACATAATGACCAACTTGTGGCACTCTTTGAAGTGTCAAGGAACCTTCTAGAAGGCGGGCCCTGACTGACAGATGTAGGTTATAAGGGATGCACCAGGGGGCTCACACCTGGTTTGCACAAGCATTCTCTGCTTCACACAAGCATTCTCTGCTTCCTGTCACATGATTTGTGAGAAGACTCCACACCATGCTTCCATTGCAACGAATTAAGCTGTCACAACTTTCCAATTAGGAGGGACTGGAAAGTCCAAAATCATGAAACAAAACCAACCGTATCCTTTACATTGTTTCTGTCAGGTAACAAGGGAAAAATAACGAACACATAGATGTATAACTATGAAAATGATATAAATGAGTTCAGTTCTCTCCGTCGTTTCAGACATACACTGGAGGTTATGGAAGGCATCCTTCACAGGAAAGGGAGGCCACTCTTCTTAGGAAGCTTGCCAGATTTCTTTTTCCACATGAAAGGAGACTCATATCTTGCTCTCCAGAAAGAAACCCTGCATTGGTTGCTGGTTTACCGTAGGACAAAGGGGACGAACAGAGGAGAGAAGAACCTCCTCCTGGAGGCTTCCGCCTTCAATATCCAGAATTCAAATAACATTCCCATTTTGGTCTCATCAGGCTTGCGCAGAGTCGGAGTTGAAAACTGTCCAAATAGTGTGCCATGCCTTGGGCGAGAGAGGAACGTGCAGCAGAGGAAAGCCACGGAGCTGGGTGCCATCGGGTGGCCGGGTGGAAGCGTTTGCCCCTTACTAAGGCTCATCTGTGACTAGGTACGGTTCTTAGGGTTGAAATCCTCGGCAGCGGGTGTCTGCTCACATCCCACAAGCCCATAGATAATGAGCTAACTCAGCCGGGGTGACAGTGGCCTGCTACCTCGTCACCATGGACCAATGGAGACTCATAAAAGAATCATGTTTATGACCAGCAAATCAGAGGCCACCACTTCCCCTGGACAGTCTTGTAAGAGGATCTTTATCCGCCTCCCAGCTGAGAGACAGTCACCAGGACAAGGCAGAGGGCAAGAGAGAGAGAGAGAGAGAGTAATGAGCACTGAGGGCCCACACTCCTGGCTCTTTATTACCAACCCCCGTCAGTGAAGCTCCAGCCTGGACCGGGAGGAGCCGGGGAGAGATTGGTTTTTCTTCACCACCTAGTAGGTGACGCGAGATCACAGAGAGACACTGTGAAGACTATTCCACTCAGCCGAGAGCAGTTATTTGTGTATTAAGGCAGTTCCATGTTTATACCGCAATGAGTCAACACACCTCAATCAAAACGCTCTAGAAAAGGAAGGAACAATGCACCGCCTAGTCAGCCTAACGTTCAAGAGAAAACGCACTCCCAGGCAAGACGCGAATGCGCTTTATTTTGATCAAATATAATTTCCTCCATGAAGAGATACTCATGAGCTTTTAAGCACCAAGTGACGTTCAGTGACGATTTGCAATTTGAAGGACTCCGAGAAGAAAATTCCTAGCGCTGTCATTGTAAGAGCGCTGACATGCTCAGGCAGTTGAGGCTTGTGAGGAATTTGCTTGCTCACAGCTGTGCGGCAGAGCCTTGCCTAGGATAATCTGTGGGGCACGGTGTGCTGGTTTTTCTATTACCCACCTGAGTCCTTGAGACAGAACAGGCGAACTCCAACTATGAGGAACTGAAATGTCCAGAACCATGAGGGTCAACAAACCCCTCGTCCACTACACTGTTTCTGTCAGGTAACTGTGATGAAAACTAACATATGGATACAGAGCTGCAAAAAACGGTACAAGTGAGTTCGGGTCCATTCACCAACAGATAGGATGAAAGGGAAGAAATAGGCCAAAGATCTCCTGTGACCAAGGCCTAAGGCACAAGAAAGTAGCCTGGGACAAGTGAGGGTCTCAGCGGTGTGCGCCCCTCACTCCACCTCTTGTGAGGATGTGAGGTGTTACTTGATAACTTCCAGAAAGATAGCTCAGCCCAGATTAAGTACACACCTCTTGCTGTGTGCCTAGTGGGTAAAGCTTTGAAAGGCGTTCTTAGTGGACAGGAAAGCAAGGCAATCCCTCCCTAACTCGGGTGGCTAGAACGCCTGAGAGGAACAGGGTTTTAGGCCCTTCGTCTCTTACTAGCACTGTCTAGTCATTCTTGAGAACTGCAAGGACCCCCTGGAGAAGAACCCTCTAGTTGTCTGCATTCTTTGTATTCTAAAGAACCAGTCCGCTTGTGTGCGCCTAGGTGAACGCGGGACATCTATGCCGACCTCCTTTCCCAGACTCCGCGGACAATCTCGGAAGAGAGGATAGAAAGGATGGCAGAGCTGGAAGCTGGGGAGGAGACACATGAAATGCTGTCCTCTACTCGAGTCACGGCTTTTGAACTCTTGAGCTCAGCACAGCAGCGCTACCTGCAGGAGACCGGCAGAAGATCAAGTCGGTGAAGTATTCTAGCATGAAGGGGTGGGGCTACTGAGGCCCCGCCTCTCGCTGAGGAGTTAGTGATGGCTGATAGATGTTGCAGGAGGATGTTTCCTTAGGGGTGTGGCTGCTGGTAGGTTGCCCATGCCCCAGTGCATATGGAAAACACTGATTAGACTCAGTGGCAGAGAGAGAGAGAGGAGAGAGAGAGAGAGAGAGAGAGGGAGGGAGGGAGGGAGGGAGAGAGAGAGAGAGAGAGAGAGAGAGAGAGAGAGAGAGAGAGAGAACACAAGCTGGGGGGAGAAGTGTGGGAGATGCAGGAGAGTTGGGGGAGGGTCAGAGTGGTTATGACCAAGATACCACATTTTAGTCAAGTATGGAATTTTCAAAGAATTTAAAGAAGCCCCAAAGAGCCAGTTTTCCCTTTCGGCCTGTGCACACATGTATACATAGCTGAAAAACAAAACACATCGACATAACTAAAGTCAGATGCTTTGGGGATTTTTGTTGTTGTTGTTGTTGATTACATGACAAAGAAGGTTCTTGCGATTATGCATAGAGGATATTGTTACCTAAAAAAGCAAAATACCTTTGAAAGACTGAAGCAGGTTAATTCTTGGATTTCAGAAATAATTCTTCCTTCTTTTTTTTTTGATTATTTTTTTTTATTGGTAAAAGAATAAAGGAAAAAAAAAACAAATTTCCACCTCCTCCCAGCCTCCCCTTTCCCTCCCCCTCCTCCCACTCTTCTCCCCCTCCTCCCATTCTTCTCCCCCTCCTCCCACCCCTCTCCCCTTCTCCCCACTCCTCTCCCCCTCCCTCTCCAGTCCCAAGAGCAGTCAGGGTTCCCTGCCCTGTGGTAAGTCCTAGGTCCTCCCCCCTCCGTCCATATCTAGGAAGGTGAACATCCAAACTGGCTAGGCTCCCACCAAGCCAGCAGATTGCGTAGGATCAAAACTGCGTGCCATTGTCCTTGGCGGCTCATCAGCCCTCATTGTTCGTCATGATCAGAGAGTTCAGTTTTATCCCATGCTTTTTTTGGTAATAGTCCAGCTGGCCTTGGTGAGCTCCCAGTAGATCAGCTCCACTGTCTCAGTGGGTGGGTGCACCCCTCGCGGTCCCGACTTCTTTGCTCATGTTCTCCCTCCTTCTGCTCCTCATTGGGACCTTGGGAGCTCAGTCCAGTGCTCCAGTGTGGGTCTCGGTCTCTGTCTCTATCTCCATCCATCACCAGATGAAAGTTCTAAGATGATATGCAAGATATTCGTCAGTATTGCGCTAGGATGGGGTCATTTCAGGTTCCCTATCCTCAGCTGCCCAAGGAACTAACTGGGGACCTCAGCTTGGGCACCTGGGAGCCCCTCTAGGGTCAATTCTCCTGCCCACCCTAAAGTGGGTCCCTTAACTAAGAATTGTGGTTCCGTGCTCCCCTATCCAACCTTCCTTTATCCCGATCCTCCTATTTCCCCAAGTCCCCCCTCCTTCCCTTCTACCTTTTCTCTCCCCATCTCCCCTTACCCCCTTCCCACCCCATCCCCAAGATCCCACTTTTCTCCCCGGCAATTTTGTCTACTTCCCTTATCCAAGAGGATAACGATATGTTTTTCCTTGTGTTCACCTTCTTACTTAGCTTCTTTAGGTTCGCCAATTGTAGATTCTGTGACCCCTATTTATGGCTAGAAACCAATTATGAGTGAGTACATCCCATGTTCTTCTTTTTGGGTCTGGGATACCTCATTCAGGATAGTGTTTTCTATTTCCATCCATTTGCATGCAAAATTCGAGAAGTCATTGTTTTTTACCGCAGCGTAGTACTCTAGTGTGTATATATTCCATACTTTCTTCATCCATTCTTCCATTGAAGGGCATCTAGGTTGTTTCCAGGTTCTGGCTATTACAAATAATACTGCTATGAACATAGTTGAACAAATGCTTTTGACATGTGATAGAACATCTCTTGGGTAAATTCCCAAGAGTGGTATTGCTGGGTCCAGGGGTAGGTTGATCCCGAATTTCCTGAGAAACCGAA
This sequence comes from Microtus pennsylvanicus, assembly GCF_037038515.1. Lineage (NCBI taxonomy): Eukaryota > Metazoa > Chordata > Mammalia > Rodentia > Cricetidae > Microtus > Microtus pennsylvanicus. The sequence goes on along the minus strand of NC_134583.1, from coordinate 115,599,865 downwards.
ACACTGACTTCCACAGTGGTTGCACAAGATTGCATTCCCACCAGCAATGGATGAGGGTACCCCTTCCTCCACAGCCTCTCCAGCAAAGGCTATCCTTGGTGTTTTTGACTTTAGCCATTCTGACAGGTGTAAGATGGTATCTCAAAGTTGTTTTGATTTGCATTTCCCTGATTGCTAAGGAAGTTGAGCACGACCTTAAGTATCTTTTGGCCATTTGAAGTTCTTCTGTTGAGAATTCTCTGTTCAGTTCAGTGCCCCATTTTTAATTGGGTTAATTAGCATTTTAAAGTCTAGTTTCTTGAGTTCTCTATATATTTTGGAGATCTAATTCTTCCTTCTTAAAAGAAAAGCAAAGAAATAGCCAAGCAGCATGCAAGCAGTCATCATCACCCCACCAAGCGTGAGAGTGACCTCAATGCATCAGCTGCACCCCATCGCAAAATCAAAAGGGGAGACTGCTTTCCCGTGGTCTCTGGTAGCCTGGCAATCAGTCCCAGCCCAGACGCTGAAAAACACAGCGTCTCCTTAGCTGTTTTTAGAAAGCACCAAAAGAACAAACTGCGCTACGCGTGACAACCAAAGTACCAGGCTGAGAGAGGCGTTCTTTGTGAAGTCTTTCCATACATGAAGTCAGCTCTTGGAAACCATGTCAATGCCAGTATAGGAAGCAAGGGAGGAGGAAAGGGATAAATAATTCTCATCATTTAGTACATAAAGCACTGGAAAAATATCAGAAGTCATCATTGAAAACTTCTAAATGCCATTAAATGTTGAAGAATCAGGCAATCCAATTGTTCTTGTATTAACTCTGTAAACTGCGTTTGAACTTGTGGATCTTTGGCATTTTGGGGAAGGACAAAAGGAGAAGACTTACAACACTCACGTTTTAACAGAGAGTTCTGGACGTAAGCTCTACTTCATCTGTTATTCACCCACTTAACTGTGAGCCCCGCCTTCCCATTTTAATCACTAGGATGACCTTGAGTGGGGCCTGGGTTTGCCTAGAGCAGTGGGGTCTTAGTGTCCTATCTATAACAGAGACAACTCTTAGTCTAGTGTTTGTGACTAAGGCTTCCCGGTGAGGTTACTAATCTCTCAGACCAGTAGGCTATCTTTAGTGTTCTCGTTCTTAAAAGTTTGTATCTGCAGACATGTTTTAACCCAATATTTTGACTGCTTCCCCTGACCAGCCCAATTTTCCTGAGACAATAATACCATGTTTTAGCCCGCTTTCCTTTTGTTGTAAGGCTGTTATTAGAGACAGGGCATTTTCTAACGATGCAACTTACTTCTCACGGTTTTAGCAGCTGGAAAGTCCATGATCAAGGTACTTCTTGCTGCATTGCCATATGGCAGAAGGTGGAAGTGCAGGAGAGGGCAGACACGCATTGTACAATTCAACACGGTGGTATCTAAACATCTAAACACTACCCCAAATGTTCCAGTCCCAACCTAGTTGCATTTAGGATTAAGATTTAACCTGTGGATCTTGGACAAAAACAATCAAATCTTAGCATACTTCATAGATTGCTGTATAACAAGTAACAAGTAATTCGATTGCTTAATTTCTATCACATAGACACATGGCTGGGTGATGGGCTATTTTTTGGGGTAGCCTATAGAATAATACTGAACAAGTGAAAATACATAACATTCACTCTCTTTTGAACACAGGTAAAAACTAAATCAAATACTTAAATAATTGAATAAAAATATCTAAACACAGAAACCAAATCTCTCCCCTTTCTCTGCCTGCCTGCCTGCCTCTTTCTGTGTTTCTCTATCAACAACCTCAGTAGATTTATTATTTATATAGAAAGCTTCAACAAAAGGATGTTAAGTTCAACATCCACGTATCAAGGTGCGGGAACTGCAGACTGCTTTCTCATTAAGCGAGAAGTTTTGTCCTGAAATGGGACTTGGTTGTTTGCTTTCCATCCAGAGAGCTAGTTTCCAGTGGCAGCTTGCTCTGAAGATACCCTGTGCTTTAGTTCTGTAAATCTGGCTCTGTTATCTTTTAGGGAGCAGAGGGGGCAGGGCGGGATGACTTAGGCGTGCAGGATGACTTAGGAAAGAACAGCAATTTCTTAGAGATGAAAAGTTGAAACCAAATTCTTTGAGCCGACAGGAAAGTTGCTACAATTGTGGGCATGTGCTCACATGCAGGTCTATGTTTAGAGCTGTGATTCAGAGCCAGGGAGAATCAAGATTTTATAATCATACCTGTAAGAGGCCTCCTCTCCCAGGATAGAACAGGGACTTTCATTTCCCATGTAACGCTCACATTATATTACGCTCACATTCTTCCTCACGGTCTTTAGTAACTAGAAGAATCCTAAGACTTTATTCAAAGCATGCTCCAAAAGCAACTCTGGACTTGTTCATTTGGCACCTCTTGAAGGTGACGATGACATTTTATAGTGACATTCCTGTCTACACCAAGTCTTACTGATCCCCTTGTTTTCTAAGATAACTTATCTCGGTGGTGATAACTTGACAAGAGTCTTTTGGGCTTGCTTTAGTACCAGGCTGGCCAGCATCTCTAAGGGGCAAATTCAACTCGAGGAAGGCTAAAGCTGTCAGACTCAAGATGTTGGAATCTGACAGGCTACAACCAGAAAGTAGAGTCTACTTGGGGTTGGTGAAGGAGTTCTGATCTCACTGTAGGATTAAGACAAAACGCTGGATTCAATCCAGGCTCCAGGCTAGAAACGCTCTGGATCTGATATTTTAGCCCTTATTTTACTCAGTATTCTAGGCTCTTTCAGCCAAGAATCTGTCCACCGTTAACTTACTAGAGCATCTATGGACTCTCTCAGGGAAGGGCCCCCCTTAAGCCGATTCATATGTGCCCTGTCACTGAGAAAATGTGTGCAGAGTAGTAGGGTATCCACATCCACATCCAGCAGCCCAGGACCCCAAAGACCTCACACTTATTTAAAGGTGTAGGTTAGGGTTAGTTGATCTAGAAAATGAGACCCTCCCAGCCTGCTTATTGCAGATGGAGTCCCCAGGAGGCAGACTCTGAGATGAAAGTAGGCAAGCGAGAAATTTTTAAGGGATTACTTGGAGAAAATCTGTGAGAGGAATGGAAAGAGGGGAGGATTGGATGGAGGAAGAAAGTAACTGATGCTGAGCCAGCCATGAGGGATTTTGCAGGCACAATGAGAGAGCAAAGGCATTTCTAGACAGTGCTCCTGCTACGGTGTTAGCCAGCCATTAGAAACAAGGACTTCGGGAAGTAAATGTATTCACTAATAAGTGACTTTTAAACAGAAAGTAAAGAAAACCAGCCAACAAATCATAATCCCAGAGAACCTAGACAACAATGAGGACCCTAAGAGAGACATATGAGGATCTAATCTACATGGGAAGTAGAAAAAGACAAGATCTCCTGAGTAAATTGGGCATGGGGACCATGGGAGAGGGTAGAGAAAGGGAGGGAAGCAGAGAAAAATGCATAGCTCAATAAAATAAAATAAAAAAGGCCTTTATCATTTGTGCCCTGACTAGAAATTAAGCATAAAAAATGAGTACTAATGGATTATTGGATCAGTAGAAATATTTTCGATATGACAAAACTTTACCTATTTTCAAAAGTTGCTCATATGAATATAATTATGTATATTGTAGACAATAATGATATTCATAGAAAAGCTGATTCAATGTCTGGCATTTGCTGCTGTATTACATGGGTAAGGAGAGGTACATAACTTGGGAAACTTTGATTTGATTTTTACAGGATGGCAGCGTATGGAATTCATTACTATGGGTGACTGGCAAGGTTGGTGATAGTCCTCTGGGGAGCAGTCCGAAGTACGCTAAGAAAGCCCACAGAAGAGGAAAGGAGGTCCTTGCTCTGCTTGGGGAATCCCTTTATGCTGCTTCCTTTGTCTCTGTCCATGATTTTACAGTTTCTGTCTTCTTGGCTTGAATCTTGGCTCTTTCTCTGGGGCTGACTCCGGGTGGTTGGGGTGTGTGTGTGGTGGGGTGCTCCACTTTCTTAACCTGCTGTCTCCAGTAGAGTCCCCTGTCTATGTGTTCAAGAACCACAGCCACACAGCACCATGGTCTCAGTCTCCTGGGTGTGATAGTTCTATAAGACTTTCTAAAGATCTTGTCTATTTGATGATGTACAAGAAAACCCATAACCAGGACTTATAGCTGGCACTTAGAATGAAGAGTTAAGGGGTGAAACTGGGGGTTCAGTCCACCAAAGATTTTTTTCTTCAAGACAGGGTTTGTCTGTGGACAGTCATGACTATCCTGGAACTCACTCTATAGACCAGGCTGGACTCAAACTCACAGAGACTCACCTGCCTCTGCCACCCGATTAAAGGTGTGTGTCACGACTTCTGAGCACCACCAAAGATCTTAGCAAGCAATATTACAAATCCAAAGCAAAACAGTTCCACAGACTGCTATTTGCATTCACTTTGGATTTCATCAGAACGCTTTAAATTGGCGTTGTTTTGTGTCACAACATAAGATCAATTTTTTATTATGGCCAGTGCCCCAAGGGGAGATTGAAAACCTTAGGAGAATAATTTCAGTATGCAATAATCAAAAGAACAAAATGATTCAGGAAAGAAACAAAATAACCAGATGAAAATTTCTTTCTAGTCAAACTGGCAATAACTGGTCACTTAAGTCAGAGAATGAAACTGAGCCAACTGCTCAGACATCAGAAGAAAGCCCAGAAAGGATGCGTCCCTCGGTGGCACTTGAGGGGCTGTTCTTTTTTGCAGCATTACTTACTGTGGTTTTTATGTTTCATTTTTGTTTCTGTCTATTGAGTCTTAAATCTACACATTTGTTGTTGTTGCTACTTGATAATTGCCATTTTTAGACCGGAATCTGTCTATCTCTAGGTGCAGCTAATATGATACCAGCCGGCCGCAGGACTGAGTGAGCCTGTGAGATTTTGAGCCATGGCCCCTACTGAAGAACCACCTCTCACTCAACCCATGGTGATGAGAAGGCATTAGTCAAGTTGAAGGTGAGGCACCCAGAGTCCCGAGAGCCTGGCTCTATGTCAAAGCCATATTTGGCCAAAGAATATGTGCCCTTTGAAATGCCAGCAGGTAGGCACCTACACACGCTCAGCTAATGAAAGGTATGCTTAGTCTTGTGGCCCCAGGGTGGAGAAAATTCCCCTCCTGCCAAATAAGAACTTTCAAAGTGCCCACGATTCTGGATGTTTTTGATATAAATCCTCTGAAACGTGTGGCATTCACAGCTTCTTTGTTTGAGTGCTACTTTGGAATGAATTTACATGTTCCCATCCCTTTAAGTCAAAAAGTTTGCCCAGATCTGGGGGTGTAATTCAGTGGGGGGGGGAATCTACATACATGAGGCCCTGGGTTTTAACCCTAAGATCATATTAAGACGAGTGATGAAGTCAATTTCCAGTAGAAACGATGGTTTAAAAAACATAATTAAGATGAAGAATCTACTTCAGAATGATAGGATCATTTGGAAAATGTTCAAAATTTGATTGAAAGGATAGACGGCAAGAAAATACAAAATGGTTGTAGAAAGGGGAGGGCATGGCAAGGTAGATCTTATTAGGAATATAAATTACCCTTATCAGATGGCTTCTCAAGGGGATCCTATTGGTAGTGAGTCCCAGGGCATGAAGGATGCCAGGCCTGCCATACTGAAGGCAGAGTGGAGAGGAGCTTGGCATGGCTCCTCTGAGCAGTCAGCCGTGATTCACTGGGAACACAGCTGGGTCTCAGGCATATGGGAGAGGACTCAGCAGTGTAGGCACTGTGGCTTCCTGGGAGCACAGAGATTCACAGCCCCATCATCTCGATGCAGAACGGGGCCTTGCCAAGCTGTCTTTGCCAAGAGAGCAGAGCCTGCTCAAGCTCTCGATTTCTCCTCTTTGCAGATTGCAAATGAGGTGGCCAGGATGGCATTTGGGACACTCCTGGCCAAGAGGGCACACCCAATCCCTGTTCCTTCTGTTAGACCTTGCTCTCTTTCAACTCCCTCTGCTCCTGCTTTCTCCTGGAAGAGCCTAGAGAGGCTTTGGACTGACCTGTGTTCAAGTCTGTCTTCTCTCCTTACTTTCTGTGTGGCTTGGAGGAAATCACTGGGCTCCTGTAGGTCTCAGTTTCCTCAGGAATAAGACGTAGAGCTAACAGCTCTTTTGCAGAGTGGGATAGCACATATAAAGGATGCTGCCAACATTCAACCCCTACTTCAGTCAATCTTAGGACTTTTGATATTTTGTCCAAAAGCAGCTGCAAGGAGTGGTCCTGTGTGGTGTAGTGTTTAGAGAATGCCTACAAATTTGATGTCAGGAATGCTTTGCCTCCAGCTGGAACAATAAAAAATGACTCTAAACACAGCCAAATGTCTCCTAGGGGACAAAAAGGGTTTCTGGCTATTATGACTTCTGGCTCATTTGCCTCTTAGTTTTGGGGAAACAAACTGCTATGTTAGGGACAGACTAAGTAGCTTTTAACTGGTTACATAGGTTAAAAAGTGAGCCAGTAGAGTGACCTTTTTGGGGTTGGAGAGCTGGCTCAGCAGTCCAGAGTCTGCACTGCTCTAGCTGAGGGCCCACTGCCATGTCAGTGGAGTAACTGCCTACAACTCTGGCTAGAGGAGATTCAAACCCCTTCTGGGCTCACAGACACTGTGTGTGGTCACACACACACACACACACACACACACACACACACACACACACACTATACATATGTATGTATGTATAAATGTATGTATATATGTATATATACATATGTATATGTATATATACACATATACCCAATCTACTTGGTATCTTTATAACAAGAGAAATTTGAGCAAATGAAGATCGGGGTGTGCCCATACAGAGAGGGCCCTTGAAAGCCAAGAAGGCAGGCCTCAGAGCAAACTAGCCCTTGATTTAGAAATTGCAGCCTCGAGAGCTGTCAGCAAATTAATTTCTGCTTGTCGAAGATCGTCAGTCTTTGGAATTCTGTTACAGAAGCTTTGGCAAATGGATAGGATAAGTTCTTGGAGCCCTGATGGTGCTCATGGAATTCAGATGTGCCGTGTCCATAGCAATGAGTGTGGCTTCTCCAGAGCCCCACGGGACGGTCTTCCCAGGACAAAGCTTTTCAGTTTGGTAAAGACAGCAGCAGTAGCAGTAGCAGCAGCAGCAACAACAACAAGCATACAGGAATTAACCTTTCCTAACCCACCGAGGCTCCCACTTACAGCTTCCCACTTGCAAGGTCTCTCTCCTTCTAGGTACGGTCCCTAGCAAAGTATCTTGTGCCAGATACATCCTGAGGACCATTTCTCTTCAGGAAGGCCACATACGTTTGTCACATCCGAGAGTGCCTGGACAGACTCTCCCGGGTTGTAGTCTCTATCCAGCTCTTTCTTCTCTGACAGGGGGCAGGGCAGTTCCACTAAATGAGCCTGGGTCTGAGCAGACAAAATACAAGGTGACCTCTTCTTGTCTGCATTGTGGTCACTGCCTGCCTCCCTTGCTTATCCCTCCTGGGGATGTTCCTCTCACAGGGACAGAAGGGGAGCTGTGCCATTCTAACTAAGAGTCTGACATCCCCAGGCTCAGAACTGTTCCCATTGTGGCAGGCATAATCCTCTGAGTTAGGAGAAAATTATATGCCACGCTGAGTAACTGAATGAACCAGCTGTTCTTATTTCCCCAAGGAGGTGCCTGGCTCCGGTTGCTTTTGAGTAGGCTCCCTCTACGACACAGGCTACTCACCACCTTGGTCACTAGCCAGTTCTGCAACAACAGGAAGAGCCTCACTCAGCATCTTACTACAGTTCAGTTTACTTAAAATAAATTTGATTTTATCTATATATGGCAGTTTTGCCTGCGTGTTTGTGTGTGCATCAGAAGGTGTCAATTCCCTTGGAACAGATGGTTGTGAGCCACCCTGTGGGTGTTGGGAACCAAACTCCGGTCCTCTGGAAGATCAGCAAGTGCTCTTAATCACGGAGCCATTTCTCTAGACAGTTAAAATGTGTTTTATTGAGGCCAGTGCAGTGAGGTGGTTTCTGTCTCTGGCTTGCACTTTGACCTCTCTGGCTTGTACTTTGACCTAACTTGGGCTTCAAGTTTAATCAGGTTTCGACAGAACTGATCTTTGGTTTCTCTCTCTCTCTCTCTCTCTCTCTCTCTCTCTCTCTCTCTCTCTCTCTCTCTCTCTCTCTCTCTTTTATTTCTAAGGATTGATTTTCTTTACCTTTACTGCGGGATGGTGGATGGGGGTACATTTGTACATGTGTTTGTGGAGACTAGAGGACAATGTCTTCCTCATTTTCTCTCCATAACGTCTTTTGAGATAGACTCTTGCACTCAGTACAGAACTTACAGACACAGAGGGACTGGCTGGTCACCGAGCTCCAGGGATTCACCTGCCTTCGTCTCCCCAATACTAAGACTACAGGGGCCCACTGCTGTGCCTAGCTTGTGTTTGCATGGAAAGTACTTCCCTACTGAACCAAACTCCCAGCACCAGAACTGATTTTCTCTGGTTGTGAGCCTGAGTCTTTAAAGCCTGGGCCACCTCTCTGGCCTCAGAACTCATTTTTCTGAAAGGTCATCTAAGTGACAGCTGGGTTTCCATCTCCTGGAGAGGATACATTTAAAACAAGAATCTGTAACTTAGTCTGGGACTCTAGGATGGCTTGGTCAGGGACAGAAGGGCAAGGAGCAGAGGGGTCACAATAAAAATTATTCTGGTGCAGACTCTCAATGATAGGAAAGGTGTTTTGCCTTGAGTTCATTGGAGAGGGAGGGACAGCCACAGTGCAGTGTCAGGGCACGAAACACCAAGGGACAGAAGAGAACAGCCATAGGTCACTACCTGGTGCACATTGTCAGGAAAGAGCAGAATGGCTGGCTTAGACTTTCATCACTTGACACACCCATGTGAGAACAACTGAAAAGGCAGAATTGCAGCTTCTTTTCCTGTTGCTGACAGGATACTCTGATGAAAGCGCCTAAAGGGAGGTTTATTGGGCCCACAACTCCAGGTTATAGTACTTTATTGATGGGAGGTCAAGGCAGCAGGAAGTTGAAGCAGCTGGTCCCGTGATAACCATGGTCAAGAGCAGAGAGCAGGGGCTGAAGAGATGACTCTGAGGTTAGGAACACTGCCTGTTCTTTCAGAGGTCCTGAGTTCAGTTCCCAGCAACCATACGGTGTCTCACAACTATCTCTCTGACGCCTTCTGATGTGCAGGCAGAACCCTGTATACATAATAAATAAATATATCTTAAAAAATAGCAGAGAACAATAAATTAATGTTGCATACTAGTGTTCAATTCACTTTCTCCGCTCTTACATAATCCAGGATTCCCTGCTCAGGGAATGGTATCACTCACAGTGGCACCTCCTCTTACCTCAAGTAAGGTAACCAACTTAATCTCTTCCAAAGATAATTCCTCATTGAGATTCCCTTCCCAGGTGATTCCAGTTTGTGTCAAGTTAACACAACTAATCACCCCAGGCAACAGAGGTTCACTCTAGCTAATGCTTTTAGAAGGTTCAGTCCATGGTCAAGTGGCTGTATTGTTTCTTGGCAATGGTGAAGCAGAAACCACAGCAGAAGACATGGCAGAGCAGAGCTGATCACTCCATGGTATCCAGGAAGGGCCAGGGCTGAGACATGTCTACAATGCACACCTCCAGTGACTCATCTCTTCCAACACTATTTTTTCATAGCATCTTCACCTCCCAATAGTCTGTTCAAATTTGAATCCACCAATGGATCAATGGACCCATCAATGGATCAATCATTAGATCCGAGATCTCATAAGCTAGCTGTGTCTTAAACCTCACTCACAGACCCTGAAGCATGTTTCACCGATCTTCCAGATGCCTCTCAACGAATTTAACCATAAAGATTAGGCATTACAGTGGTTATAGACACGGGTCCTAACCGACTTGGGTTTGAGCCTTGGCACTGTCAAATATTTCTTGAATGACTCTGACCAAGTTACTTAAGCCCTTTGGCATTTAGACCCATCTCCATAAATCAATGAAGGTTTTTATGACACATAGATATTGTGAAGATTCCCCCCCCCCATGATTTGTTTTTGTTATTTTGAGACAGGGTCTTCCTGTTTCGGTTCAGGCTTCCCTCAAGATCACAGCAAGCATCTTCCTTCAGCTCTACAAGTACAGGTGTACATCATAAGGACCAGCTATGATTTCTTAACCTATGAGCTTGATAAATGTCAGTTGATACAATATCTACCCAATAGAGAGTTTAACTGGCCAGTGCTTTGTATTGTGAGCATTGAGAGGAGGGCTCAAAAGTGATCCAGATCTTTTTCATGACAAGGTATTTTTTTTTTAAAAAAAGGACCACTTGTGGAACCAACCATTGAGTAGAGGAGAAGTGTGTGGACTCCCTGCTGGTGATCATGGTGGGACCGAAGGCAATCTGTCACCTAATGGCACAGTGGGCCTACTGAGAGGTTATGTATTTTGTGGAGAGATCCCAGAACACAGTGACAATACCTATAATGGCAGAGCTGCACATATATAAATTACAGGACTTTTTGAGGGGGAAGGATCTGGTAATGTCATCAAATGACACGGAGGCATGTGTATGAAATAACATCAGAAGAAGAAAGTGGGATGTTTGATCGCCTTCATTAACCACAATGAGCAATGGAAGTCACATATCCCTGTCACCCCCACCCCCAGCACACACTCACACTGCGGTCTACAGGCACCAGCTTGTTCTAATGAGCCAGCTCTGGGGAGCACTCTTGCTTTCAGTCCTGGGGATCAGGTTGACTCCCAGCTTCATCCTTGATCTTAGTCTTTGTGGTAATTTCTCACACTCTGATTCTGCCCAGGGTACCTTCCGCCACCTCTGACCTGTGATATCTAGCATTTGTGTTGATCCAGGAGACATCAAAAGAGGACGAGGTCTGGTGGGAGAATCTTCAGATCAACAGGACCTCCTCAGGGCCTGACTAAGGGTGAGCATAGACCACCACTTGGAGGACTGGCGCCTGGCTAGGACTTGCCACGGTATGTAGGACACAGTCTGTGTCCAAGGGTTCCTGGGTATCTGGATTTCCACTTGCGTGCCGGATCTCTCGGCTCCACAGAGCAGAGTCAGCTGTAGCCCACATCTGAGTAACCGACATTTTCATCCAGGCCTGGCAACAGCGGGAGTGTGAAATATGAGTCAGTTATTTCATTCCACTTCCCAGCAGAGAGAGACGGTGCCTCATCCCGCGTGAATGCAGTCATTCAGGAAGACTCTCCTCCCGAGTGTTATTCAGGCAGAGGTCAGGACTTCTAATGAGGCCCGGGCTGTGAGTCAGGATGTGTAGCCAGCTGTAGCAAAGGGGCCTGACCCTTGCTCAGCCTCCCAACACCCGTATCTTTCCCTCACCCAACAATCACAATGATATACAATGACCTATTTAATTGTAGCAAATCAGCTTTTGCTCCTCCCACCCCCAAGTATCCATGGTGGGCTCGGGTTGCTGAAGTTAGAGAGAGACTCAGGGTAAAGCTGCACTTGTCACGGTGATGGGTGTGAGGGCAGAGGCAGGAAAAGGAAAGGCCTGGATGTGTGAGGGCGGGAATAGGAAGGAGACACAAGTCAGCAAGGTCGGGGCTGGAGAGATGGCTCAGAGGTTAGGAGCATTGCCTGCTCTTCCAAAGGTCCTGAGTTCAATTCCCAGCAACCACATGGTGGCTCACAACCATCTATAGTGGGGTCTGGTGCCTGCAAGCATACACACAGACAGAATATTATATACATAATAAATAAATATTAAGAAAAACAAGTCAGCAAGGTCAGGACAGGGCATGGGGACATGGAAAAATCTAACTTGGAGATCAGACATTTCATAAAAGACTTTGGAGAATTTTGCTGAGGTGTGATCTTCCTCTGGGGTTTTGTACAGGGCTTCACTGTAAGATTTATACAGGAGATTCTATGAGGGACGCAAATTTTCCTGCACAAAGTCCTGGTCCACATCTGTGCTAGCCCCCAGTGTGTTTGGCACAGAGCTGACACTGCATTTACTGGAAAGAAGAACGCTGTGTTGTGCTGCAGCAAAGTAAGCCAGAGGCCCCTTGTGTAATTCAGAGTATTTGCTTCACATTGACTTCCCTGCCACACGAGGGTGAGGACTGTGTCTCTATCCCCAAAGCCTAGCACAAGGTGGCCGTGTAACAGACAGATGCTGGAGTGTGTGTTGAATGAATACATTTAAAGAATACCCCCCACGAATGGCTTCACAGCACTTCTGCTTACCTGTGTTGTTCAGTCCTAATAAGGTGGGTGCTGTTGGCTGCCAACGTAGCTGAAAACCGTACCCAGGAAGCAATCTGGGCTATAAGAAGCCGGCCTCGTTTACTATGGAGGAGGCCAAGCTCATTGCTGTAATTGCAGAAGTCAGGTCACTAGGTATTTCACATGCTGATCTATAACAAAGACAACTAAGCTGCACTCAAAGAAATACATACATTTGTTCCCTATTGACCCTCTGAGAACATCTATTGTAAGGAGGAATTGAGTTCCAATCACGTAGGAACAAGTATTTGCAGTTACAACAACCTTTAATTTTTTCCCACTTAAGCTAAAATGAAACACACAAAACTGAAAAGGGAACTCGACAGCTTTTGTGCTGGAACCGGAAGAAAATGGCTGTTTGAGTCAGAAAGGTGGGTTGAAGAGCAGCTTAACTACTGCCTGGTGAGGGGAACTCAGAGATGTAATTGAATGTTTGGGGCTTCAGTTTCCTCATCTACAATATAGCAGTATAAATATCATTGTATGTTGTGATGGGGTTACTTTGACGCAGCTGCAGTAATTTGCCCGTTTTCATATGTTCTAAAACATGGCAGGCTTTTTCTTTTGAAGTTTTCCACTGCCGTGTGCATAAGCACCCTTAACCCATTCCCCATGTGCCATGCCAAGACTGATTCAGCGTTCAGCTCATTCTGAGCTGCGGTCAGAGATTACTCAAGACTGGGTGATTTAGAAGGAACATCTATTCATTTCTCACAAAACTAGAGTCTCGGCCAGTATCAAGGGTTTTCCAGTTGGGAAGGTCTTTCTTGGGGATGGTAGGAAGGGAAGGGAGAGAAAGGTGGAGGGATAGTAGGAAAAGGGGAGGACAAAGAGGAGTCAAACTCCTCTTTTCATAGAGAATCCTCTTTTAGGCTGATGAATCTACCGTAGTAACAATTTCATTCATTCACTGATATTCAGTGATGATTATTTCATTTACCTCCAGGGTCTAACCACCTATCATTAGATTCCACTTCCTACCAACCACTGAACTGGGGTCTAAGTTTAGTGCTTGATGGTGGGAGGAATAATCCAAATATAGTACCCAGCACAGGACATTGAGAGTCAAGATGATAAAAAGCTGATGATCCCTATTACACAAAGAACTTGATCGTTAAGGGGGAAAATCATAGCAGAAATTTCAAATTTCATACTTGAGAGCAGAGACAGATTTTGTAGCAGGTGAGGTGTCTTGTTTCTGAAAGAGCTCTGTGGAAGTCATCTTGGTCTTACAGGAAAGTGAAAACCAAAACGAAACCAAAAAACTAAAAACCTAAAAATCATTCCCTTTGCAAACCAAGTTAGGGAAATTGTAGCATTCTCAATGGGCTGTATAGAAGAGAGATGGCAGAGGACTCAGATCTGAGGAAGGGCAGAGAGACCCAAGATGGCAGCAAGCTGAGTCCCAGGGAATAAACAAGGATACAGAATTACCTGTGTACAGAGACCCACGGCCAAACATTAGGCCCAGCCTGGGAAATCCTACTGAAGAGAAGGGGTAAGCATTGTATGAGCCAGAGGGGCCAAGGACATCACAAGAAAACCCACAGAATCAACTAACCTGGGCTCACAGGGGCTATAGAGACTGACCTGACAGCTAGGGAGCCCGCATGGGACTGACTCAGATACTGCATATATGTGACAGTTGTGTAGTTTGATTCCCCTTGTGGGGCTCCTAACAATGAGAGCAGGGGCTGTCCCACCCAATGCTTTGGCCGACTTTTGGGAGCCTATTGCTCATACTGGATTGCCTTGCCCAGTCTTACTACGGGGGTAGGGAGGTGGGGTACTTAGTCTTACTGCAACTTGATGTGCCATGCTTTGTTGATACCCATGGGAGACCTGTCCCTTTCTGAACAGAAACAGAGGAGTGGATGGGGGACACAGAGAGAAGATGGGGAGTGGGAATGGGAGGAGAAGAAGGGAGGGAAAACTGCGGATAGAATGTAAAATACATAAATTAAATAAGTAAAAAAGAATTGTCTGTGATGGAGAAAAGGACGTCACAAATGTTCCAAATCTTACTTTAGTAACTAATTTTGGTTCTGTGTAAGTTTTCCACTTCAGAAGGAAACGAATAAAGAGTGCAATTTTAATGTAGAACCAGAAATAGCGGAAATGTGAGAAGAGGAAAAAAATAAAAAGCAAACAAAGTGTTCCTAACCAGTGATATTTTTCATGTTTAGTTTTCAGCCTGGTGTCCAGGCACAGCCTTGGTTTTAGGCCTTATTATAGGTCCAGCACAGTATAGCATACTTCCCCGTGTGAAGACTTCTGCTTCTCCTTGATTTTGAAAACGTCTCAGGCTGTCTCTTTCCCAGATTCTCCTTATTCTTTCTAGTTTGTCCTTATGAGTGTCCAGTGGACAATATGGAATGTTCTGTGAGGTTTGTTTCTGGGACACAGACATGATTCCCCAATCTCCCCATTCTCCTGTGTTTTACAAGTAGTTAACTTCATGTAGTTCCACAGAAGACCAATGTCAGCCTTCCTTGAGATGTCCATAGGACTTAGAGATTCTCTTCTTATTTAAGGCTACAAATCCCCATTTCTCTTCCTTTTAATTGTGACACCCTCCTCACTGGCCATCCATCCACTGTAGCAGCCTGCTCAAAACTCTCCACTTCCTGATGCACTTTGTGGTTAACAGGTAGATACGGCAGATACATATTGGATTAGCCTTCTCCTTCTCCCTAATTTATTCCTATTTTTATGGTGCTAGGACCCTAAAGATGATGGAAAATTCCATGCAGGAGTAAAGATGGACCACCCGAGGGATCCCCAGGGTTAGAAGAAACACCATTCCTTATGAATATTCCCTCATTTATTTTTTATCTGCTGTAAGTTGTGACATTGCCGTGAGCAGACTGAAGTTCGCTGACCCTGCCTCCTCGCCTGTCCCTGACACATCGACACATGTCACTTTTCTCATTGCTGCGACAAAATGCTTGACAGGGGACCTTAAGGAAGGAAAGGTTTATCTTGACTCATAGGTTCAGAGAATTTCGTTCCTCATGGCAGGAAAGGCAGTGCAGAGTTCACGGCGATGAGAGCAGGCAGGTGAAGTCTTTATATGCTAGCAGATTCAAGCTGAGAAAGCTAGATTGCGCCAGGGGTGGGTATACCTTCCAAGGGTCCGCCCCTAAAGACCTCCTTCCTCTACCAAACTCCACTTCCTAGACGCCACAGCTGTCAAAATAGCGCTGGAAACTGAAGACTAAGCATTTAAAACAGCCTGTTGGGGACATTTTAGAGACAAGCCAAAATAAAATCAAAACTGTATTTTGGTCAAAACTATAAGTAATTTCCCCCCATTTCTACTTGCTTCATGTCATTTCCCTCTATCTAAGGCTGGCATTTAGAGCCAGAGGCAGTATTACATCTGGAGTTCTGGCAGCCCTATCTTTATTTCCTAATGCCCATCTCTTTGCCTCTGACTTCTCTGCCAGTCATTTGCTGATAATCTATCCTCCAGTTCACTAATTCATGGAATTTAAGCAGAATTTTACTCCGAAAGCCCTATTTGTTTTCCGCCTATTTTCTTACATGCTGCTACAGTCTTTAATTATATTAAGCATACTTCTATTTTGGTTTCACAGATTGTTATATTTTCTCCACATCATGAAAATACTGTTTCTTTTGCATCTCACGCCTGTCATCTCCTTCAAGGTTGATGCTTCCTCAGACGATGTGGAATGCTTTTAGAAACGCAGTTGTTTTCATTGTCAGCTTGGCACTGACTAGAGTCACCTAGGAGGGAGGCTCCTTGAAGAACTGTTTAGAGGAGGTTGGCTTGTGGGCATGTTTATAGAGGATTCTATTGATGGGAAGGTGGCACCACTGTCTGGCAGGATAGCCTGGAATATATAACAGTAAAGAAAGGAAGCTGAACACGGGCATATACGCAACTGTGGACAGGATGTGACCAGGGGCTTCAAGCTTTTGCCACATACATTTCTTCGTAATGACAGATGAAATTCTGAGTCAAATAAATCTTTTCTTCCCCTTAAGTAGTTTTTGTCTGCATGTTTTATCACAACAGGAAAACAAACCAAGACAATAAAATTAGTCATTGAGACTGGGCAGTGTGGTGGCGGAGATCATGAATCCTATGCCCTCTGGATTAGAGAAATATTCCTCAAGAACTATATTGACTTTGCCCTGGGAATTTCACAAATCTTAAACTAATTTTAATATAAACACCTCCTTTTGGCTTTTTTGCACCCTTGAAGGTAGTGAAGAATTGAGCCCTATCTTCTCATGTGGTGTAGACTTTGCTTTATTTTTAATTATATACATTTACTTTTTTTTTCCTCCTGGATCCTTGGCTACCTTCAGGATCTATCAGCACTTGTTGGGGCAGCAGATGGACTTTTTCTTAGCCACGTTGTCATGGACTGGACAGCTTTTAAAAATCCTCAGGTTTTCCTTCCCCTTAGTATAGTGATATTTTCTTTGTAATCTAACAAAAAAAGCTTGCCTGAAGATCAGAGTGCAGAACTAAGCCAGTGGTTAGCAATAGAGGCAAGGCAGTGGTGGCACACACCTTTAGTCCTAGCACTCAGGAGACTAAGACAAAAGGATCTTGGTGAGTTGAAGGCCACCCTGGGCTATACATGATTGAATCTGTCTAAAAAAGAAACAGAGCTCACACAATAGTGATCTTGAGATCCCATGCCTTTAATCCCAGCACTAAGGAGGTGGAGACAGGAGTCATATGGCTGGGCAGAGAGAGGAATATAAGGTGGGAGGAGACAGGATTTCAGATATGGTCTGAGGATTCAGTCTGAGCATGTAGTCGGAGGTTTTACAGAGACAGGATCTCGCCCTTTTGGCTTGAACCTTGGTAGAGGTAAGAACCTCTAGTGGCTGGCTGCTCTGTTTCTCTGATCCTTCAGCTTTCACCTTCTCATAGCTATCTCTGGGTTTTCATTGCAAAGAACAGTTAGAATTCATGCTACACCTCAGAGCTATGGTCCCAGTTTGCTTTCAAGACAGTTCTGAAAGTCCACGAGTTTTTAATATTTACATTTGTCTTATTTCATATTACTTTTATTCCTCCGGAGAAACAAAGAACTATTATCTACCTGGAAGTCTTACTTGGTTCACCATTCATCCTCACTGGTCTGTGCAATTTCCACATCCCTAGTGATTGTACAAGGCGCTGTACAGTGGACCTGCAGGGTGTGTCTCCTTCCCCGACAACGGTTTCCATCACAAACCTCCTCCACTGCCATTGAATGTTCAGAAATGCTGAACCAGTTAACAGTGACCAAAGCAGTCCAGCCTTCTAACACCAAGCAGTGGGGAGGATGCCTCATATGGAGCAGGTCTTCAAAACCTCACCATCAGAGTGCCAGCATCTTTCCCTTCTCTTTGTTGTTACTGTTGTGACCATGGTACCCACATGTAGACATGCACAGAGCCACATCCTTTGCTTAAGAAAGGGTAGGAGACCTGATTGCTCTTTGGGCTGACGAGGGAGGGGGACTTGATTGGGGGAAGGGGAGGGAATTGGGTGGCGAGGAAGAGACAGAAATCTTTAATAAATAAATAAATAAATTTATATAAAAAAAGAAAGGGTAGGAGAAAAGGTCAGGGGTACAGCATATGCTGCTCTAAGAAATCCTCTGCATTTGCTATTCATGGGGTGTATGTTTGTCTCTAAGGTTGCCAAAGCCATTTAAAAGACGGGAAAATAAATAAGTGATATTTCTCAGTGACTAAGAGATTATTGGCGGCGAGATGTTCAAAGTTTTACGTGGCAATAGATAAGGCAAGTTAGCCGGGTGGTGGTGGTGCACACCTTTAATCCCAGCACTTGGGAGGCAGAGGCAAGTGGATCTCTGTGAGTTCAAGGTCAGCCTGGTCTACCGGAGCTAGTTCCAGGACAGGCACCAAAGCTGCAAACCTCGTCTCAAAAAAAAAAAAACAAAAAACAAACAAAAAGGCAAGTTAATATGAGAATGACATTGTGAAGAACACTTGGCTGTATTATTTGAAACGAGGTATATGAGAACCTAGAATTCCTGCTTAGTAAAGTAACCGCATAAGAAATTTCCCTGTAAGAAGAGCAGGTCTTAACAGAAACATAGTTGCTGGGTGGAATATGTATTTTTAGGACAAAACCTGAAGAGGAGCTGTGTGTTATATTGGTGGCCTTTCCTGTGTTTTCTCAGTATTCTCCACAGATGAGAATTGACTGCAGCCCAGTCTCCAGACCGTCTGGAGACCTCAAACGTTCTCATCCGCGGCTGCTCTGATGGTAAATTTCTCCTGGTGCAGGCTGTTCCTTGTCTCCCAGCTTCTACGTTTCCTAAGTTGAAGGTTACATCCATCTTCTAGTGCTTGTTGCCCTTGGTAACGACCTGGGGGAGGGGGGGGAGCTTCCAGCCTTATCAGGTTCCCATGACTCCTTCCTGTCACCTCCCACAGGTGGCTGAATAAACAGCAGGATGTCCCACAGGGTGCCCATAAGTTAATGCAGCAGAACTGCCAAAGGTGGATAATTTAGGGCTCCAGAAGTTATAGCCAAAGTCTGATTATTTTTCCAGTCATCATATGTGGACTAGGAACTCCTCTCCCTGCTTCTTTCCTCTCCACTCTCCTCCCATTTCTTCACTTCCCCTTCCTTCCCCTCTCCCTTTCTCCCCTTCCTTCCCCTCTCCTTTTCTCCCCTTCCTTCCCCTCTCCTTTTCTCTCCTTCCTTCCCCTCTCCCCTTCTCCCCTTCCTTCCCCTCTCCCCTTCTCCCCTTCCTTCCCCTCTCCTTTTCTCCCCTCCCTTCCCCTCTCCCCTTCTCCCCTTCCTTCCCCTCTCCTTTTCTCCCCTTCCTTCCCCTCTCCCCTTCTCCCCTTCCTTCCCCTCTCCTTTTCTCCCCTCCCTTCCCCTCTCCCCTTCTCCCCTTCCTTCCCCTCTCCTTTTCTCCCCTTCCTTCCCCTCTCCCCTTCTCCCCTTCCTTCCCCTCTCCTTTTCTCCCCTCCCTTCCCCTCTCCCCTTCTCCCCTTCCTTCCCCTCTCCCCTTCTCCCCTTCCTTCCCCTCTCCCCTTCTCCCCTTCCTTCCCCTCTCCCCTTCTCCCCTTCCTTCCCCTCTCCCCTTCTCCCCTTCCTTCCCCTCTCCCCTTCTCCCCTTCCTTCCCCTCTCCCCTTCTCCCCTTCCTTCCCCTCTCCCCTTCTCCCCTTCCTTCCCCTCTCCCCTTCTCCCCTTCCTTCCCCTCTCCCCTTCTCCCCATCTCTCCTTCTTGTTGACATTGTTTTCTGTTTCTTTGTACAGTTTGGTTATGATATACTAAGTAGAGACCACTTTAAATTTATCCTGTTTGTAGCTTGTTCTGATTTTTTATATGTAATTTTTATTAAATTTAGAAATGTAGGTCATTTAAAAATATTCTTTGTACCTGTTTCTTTCTCTCCTATCCTTCTGAGACATCTGTCACTAGGCCGATGGCTTTCCACAGGTCTCTGAGGCTCTTTTTCCACTGTTATTCTCAGATTGGACCATCTCCATCGCATTAATTTAAACTTGACCAATTTATCCTCGGCAAGTCGAATCTGTCTTTAATCCCCTCTCCTGGCCTTTTCATTTCATTTTATGCCTTTAAATTCTGTAATTTCTATATTTATTTGTTATAATCCTTTCCCCTGATATTTTCTATTTAGCAAGACATCGTTCTCACCCTTCCTTTTAGTTCTTTACATAATTGCTGCTCTAAATGCTTTGCCTGTGAGTTCCAACATCAGCCTGTTAACCAAGAGTCCATATTGAACACCTGCCCTGTCCCTGTTCCCCAAAGGCCAAACTTCCTTGTCTCTGTGCATGCCTTTGAGTTTTTATCGAAAACCAGGCTCTTAAAAATATGTTGCAGTATCTGCAATCACACGTCTCTCTTCCTCTGGGTTTGTTATTGCCATTTCTTTCCCTGAGGTGCCTTTCCTCAGCTAACTCCTTTATTCCTTGTCATCTTTAACTATGGAAGCCTTTTACTGTTTGGATAATGATTTAGCAGAAATTTTCTTAAATATATTGACACACAATGTTTCTCTATTACTGATGCCGTCCGTGTGTTTTGGAGAGTATCTGTCACGTTCAGGCAGGCAGCTTTAAACTTAGTCTTCTGATAGTGGAGAATCCAGGTAGTGGGGATGGTTTAAGAAGGGCACATTTTAGCGAGGGGAAGAAGTGGCACACAACTGAATCCCAGCACTTGGGATGCAGAGGCAGGCAGATCTCTGTGAGTCTAAGGCCAGCCTGGTCTACAAATCGAGTTCCAGGACTGCCAGAGTTGTTACACAGAGAAATGCATTTGGGGAAGGTCTTATTTCTCCATTCCTGCTGATCCTGTCCTTTTATTTTATTTATTTATTTATTTATTAAGGATTTCTGCCTCCCCCCCTCATCCGCCTCCCATTTCCCTCCCCCTCCCCCGATCAAGTCACCCTCCCTCATCTGCTCGAAGAGCAATCTGGGTTCCCTGACCTGTGGGAAGCCCAAGGACCGCCCACCTCTATTTTATGTGTATAGGTATTTTGTGTATACTGTGTGCCTGCCTGGTGATGGTGGAGACCAGAAGAGGGTGCTGGATCCCCTGGAACTGGAGTAGAGATGTTGTAACAGCCATGTGTGTTCTGGGAATGGACTTGTGTCCTCCGGAAGAGTAGCCAGGGCTCTTAATTGGCTATCACTCTCAGGTACATACAGGATGCCTATTTAAATCTCAACTGGAGGAACAAATACATTTCTTTGTTTGCCCCATATATTTAATGAGGCATGAATAAACATTCATTATTCATCTGTATATTCACTTAAATTTACAAAGGCATTCTGTTCCTTTTTTTTTTTTTTCTAAAATCTTGCAACTCCATCCATACAGATTCTTTAGACTTTGCGTTCCCATCATCCACTCACATCCTAAACAGAACTCCAGGCTGAGTCTCTCTTCTGGGAGAACTTTTTGATAGAAAAGTGACCTTTCTTCGAAATTCCAGGTGTTCATATCCTCTTTGCCTGTGTTTCTCAAACTTGCTCTTGCCAGGTCTGCCCTGAGCTCTGTATCTTTGAAAGATGTCATGAATGTGGATTGACTGTGAGACCAGGGGAAGCGCCGCTTCCGTTCCTCACTGGAAAACAGCTGGTCCCTTCCCGCTATAGCCACATCAGCACAGATGTGTGATGTCTGCCTATGAAGAGAAACAGAGGGGGTGGTGGGGAAGCAGAGGTGCAGACAAGGACTTTATCTGCAAAGCGCCACCTTAAACACTGGCCATGCTACTAGGCTATTTCACAAGGCTATGCTTCTTGTTTTCTTTCTTTTTCTTTTTTTAATGGAAGCACAACATACATCCAGAAAACTATAGCTATCACCGGTGTGCAACTCGGTACAATTCCGAATTGTTAACACAGTTTTGAACAGTTGAAAAGAATTTTCTCTGCTTCTTCTCAAAATCCTTAAAGACCAAAATTCTCCCCAGCTCCTAGGAGTCTTCTCACCTAAATCATGAGAGAAAGGGGGACATGGATGTCATGGAGTCCATATTAGATTTAGGTTGTGACTTTTGTTTCAGAGCTATCGTGTGTGAACATAGGCTCCAGACTTTCAGAAACCTGGTTTAGAGAGCTCATGTGCTTAGTGACACCCAGGAAGAATGCCTGGGCTTCATTGGGAAAACCTTGGTTTTCAAAAGTAACCAGGTTCACACGCTTTCTACAGCATCAAACCAAAGTGCCTTCTAAACCTGTAAATATGAATCCCAAAGCCAAAAGCTACTCAGCCTTAGCCAGAGAGGTCTGTAGGCAGTTACTGCAGACTCGCGGCTGCCAGAGATGCTGAAAATAAGTGACAGCTGGGAGCCTACCCCTAAACAAGACCTTTCATGCCACTCCATGCTACTCCTGCTTAAGGCTCAGAGAGCATTGCGGAAAGAGGGGCCAGAAGAATGTTAATAGCAAAAAGATAGGGAGAAGGGCTGCAGAATGCCATCTTCTGGGCACACCACAACCATTGCAAATCATGGCACACACACACACACTATCTATCTATCTATCTATCTATCTATCTATCTATCTATCTATCTATCTATCTATCTATCTATCTAATATATACCTGTATCTGAAGGATGACAGTAGATAGGAGTAGATGGGAGTGTGTTGAGAGCAGGTAGGAGATGAGAGGAAACAGAACATATTGTATACCTGTATGGAATTATCAATGAATAAATTAAATAAATAAATGCATCTCTGGCCATTTATATGTCAGCTGGTTTTCTGGTTTGAGTAGTGATCTACCTTTGATATGTATTTATCTTACGTCTCAGATTTACTGTGAGCTTCTCATCATCCAAGCCATCTGTGTTCACCTTTACACTTCTAGTCCCAACTGCTGCCCCCAACAGTGATGACTGGCGTTAATACACAACAGCACCAATGAACCAGCACCAACGCTAGCCCTTGGACCACCTAATTGTGTGTCTAGTTGTATCAAACAAAATTCTTTGTAAGTTCCTCTTAGCTCTAGGCTTGTTTTTATTCTAATGCAACATGAAGCAAAGAACCAAGGACTTGACGTGACCATAAAATATTCTTACATTATTTCCAAGTCCTCTTCCTCCAACCTCACAGGGAAGTTTGTTTCCAATTAAGCAGTAGGAGGTTTCCAAACAAATAAGGCTTATTTAGAGCAATTTATATGCAGGGAACTAAAAGATTCTGACAGACCGAACCCTGCATCATGATGACTCAAACTCTCCCTTGATTCTGAAACAGCAGCGTAGCGCAGTTGAAAATGGTTCTGTGGACCCACACCACAGCGCCTCAGTTTTCCTTTTCCTGGTGAAAGAACCATTTTCAAATAAAAATCCATTAAGAAATTTTTGTCTTGAATTTTCTAGTAGGAGTCCAAATGTTTCGCGCATTTTTGTATAACTTTACCCCAAGTGTAGTGTGTTCTATCCTCAGCTTCCTCCATCCATAGGTAGGAATCAGGTTGTTGCCAGGGCTTCTTGGAAGTCTGACCTTTGTAACTGAGACCAGCATTTTATGCCAACCCTGAGTGTATAAAACACCCTAACATCCTACAAGCTTGGAGCCCATGGTTGGGCCATTTCCCACATAGCAACGTGGAGGCTAATTTGTTACCACGCAGGAGCCATTATGTGCCCCATGGTAGAAGCAACTTTCTCTTGTAGAGTTTCCTGATCTCATTTCTAATCTGTTCTAGAAACTGTGGAGGCAAAATTGTTGCCACGCAGGAGCCATTATGTGCCCCGTGGTAGAAGCAACTTTCTCTTGTAGAGTTTCCTGATCTCATTTCTAATCTATTCTATAAACTGTGGAGGCTTTTGCCTCCGATAGGAGGAGAATTTTCCAGATTGTTCTGTTGTTGCCTAAACCCTTCATATCCACTAGAACACAGGAAGACTTCTATTAACAAAATCAAGACTGGATACCAACTGTATTTGTCTGCATCCTCTCAAAAGAAAAATATTGTGCAAGTCCTGGCCTGAATCTAAGCACGAACCCTAGCCTGGCAGGCAGCCTGTGCCTCATGGTGAGTTACTTCATCTCTTTAGTTCCCCCCCTCTATAAAATGATGGTTATATTGGTAATAATTTTATTGACATGAGGCAAATATTGAATGGGAGGTAATGAAAATCAAGTACTAAGCACACTCTACTCAGTAAATAAGTTTGACAAGTATTATGTTATTTTCTCAAACCGTGGCTTCTTTTTCAAATCCATTAAGTTTTTGGAAGTAGAAAAAGTTCAGAGAAAGTCCATAGTCACCGAGAACTACCAACAGTCTTTTGTCCTCCAAATGCTCACATTTCTGCCGAGACCTTGCCGCTTGTCAAGTCATCCATGTTCGTTTCCTATGCACAGCATCCCGCAGATACAGCTATCATCTTCTCCATTTATTGTAACCAGGCAAAGCTCTTCCAAAAAAAAATCCAATAAAGGGAATAAAATAAAACTAGACCAAAATCAACAAAATGCGCATCTTCCCTTTTTTAAGTGTTTTGGCATTTTGAGACAAGTGTTCCCACCAGTTAAAATCAAAGTTTTCAGGGGAATGAGTAGAGTTCCCACTGTCATGCTGGGTGATACTTCTTCCTCTCAGTGTGGTATATATACATTACACACTGTGACATTAGGGTGAGCTCTTGGTCCTTTCCCAAGATTAATCTTTATGTTAAAAGAGGCTTGAGAGTTATTATTTTAAAAAAAAAACCTTTAAAAAATCTGAATATATTCCAGGCAGCATATTCCCCGGGGTGGGTAGAGACACTGAGAGTCAGGGAGCAGAGTGTAGGCCTTTGTAAGACGACAGGAGTTAAATGCACCTACACAAGGCATTCACAATGACTAGTAAGCACTCTCTAAACATTGCCCCAAAGGCTCACGCAAATGTATAACAGGATTTACATTCTATGACCCCATTGTCTATTCTGGGGCGGTCAGTGCAAAGACAAAAACGCAACAGTAACAGACAGCTCTCCACCCGGGAGCAGTTAACCATGTTGTCATTTTGACTACAGGGGGATTAATCTGCCTGTAATTCCCCATACATCTCTCTCCTAGAAAATTCCTTATCAAGGCTAACTGTGGCATATTTCTCTTTGGATATTTTCCTAGTGGATGCTTTACTTTATACTTAGTATATTAAAATTTTTTTTGAGAAATCAGGTCAGTTTGTTGGCTGGCCTGTGGAAACTTCTGGATTTACCATTAGCAAGCAAAACTTTATAATAGTAGTGTCACTTATGATTGCAAAGTAGGCACGGGTATCTATGTGTGATGATTCATCTAAGTCACATAAGTAACGTGTATCAGTGAGTTTTACAAAGTGAGTACAAATAATTCATCCCCTTCCTTACAAACATCTCTTTAGGTTCTTCTTTTCTGCGGAGGAGATATACATTTTACAAAGAAGCCTCCTGCCTTGGCAGAAGCTGGCAAATTTTTAACTCTTACATTAGGCAAATTTATCTCTAGAATGCAATATTCAAAAGCCCTCTGCTGGCAAGGAGCTAAATCTCATCCTGCAAAGAGCTAGCTCCTGAGGGGTGGGGACTGTATCTCTTGTTGTTTTGAATTTGTCTCATAATGGATTTTGAACTTGGGCAGAAGAAAAGAGATAATGCCAATAATTACTTCTGTATAGACTCAACCCAAGACTTGGTTCTTTGAAAACACCGACAGTATCAACGTTTAGCTAATCTGAGAGAGGGAACCCAAACTGTTAAAAGTAGAGATGAGAAAGGAGATTAGAAAGATTCTACCATTAGAATCTGATTCTAATTTTTGAAGGATCACTTGCAAAAATTTTGAATATTCGTTTTCTAAACATATATTCTAACAGTCTAAACTGGAAATTTTAGTAGAACTGGTTAAACTCCTAGACACATATGACCTGCCAACATTAAATCAAGTAAATATATTCAAAACAAGCAAAACAGTACCTAAACGTCTACCAGCAAAGACTAGCCCAGGACCTGTTGAATTCACCACTGTGTCCTACCAGGCCTTCAAAGAAGACCCATTGCTAACACTCCTCAAACTGTTCCGTACACTACAAAGAGAAGGGCCATTCCCTAAGCCCTAAGCCATTCTATGAAGTTAGCACCATCCTGATACAAAAGCCAGGTAAGAACATAACAACAAAAAGAAATTATCCCAGTTTTCAGATGACATGATCCTAGCACCTAAAATGCCCTGAAGATTCTACCAGAAAACTCTGATAACCACTTTAACAAATAGCAGAATACAAAATCGGTACACAAAACTCAGTAGCCTCTCATATATATATATGTGTATATATATATATATATATATATATATATATATATATATATATGCTGATAAGATGTATAAGGAGAGAATCCCATTCACAAAAGCTTTACAAAAACAAAACAAAACAAAACAAAAACAAATCTAACCAAAGATAAAAGACCTTTCCAATGGAAACTTCAAAACACCGAAGAAGAACTAGAAGACGGGAAGACCACCCATGCTAATGGATTGGCAGAATTAACATCAGTAGGTCAGCAGTATTCATGAACATGATTTACAGAGCTGATGCAATCCTACCAAAATTCCAATGATATTTTTTCACAGAACTAGGAAAAAAAATCCTCAAATTTATATGGAAGCACATAAGAGCCTAAATGCCCAAAGCAATCTTAAACAGAAAGAATAGTTCTTACAGGCATCACGGAACCTGATCTCAAATTATACAATAGACCTGTAGCCACAAAACAGGCTAGTCCTAGCCCAAAAACAGACATGTAGAACAAAAGAATAACGCAGAGGACCCCAAAATAAAGCCCTACACTTAGAAGCCCCTAATTGTTCACAAAAGTGCTAAAATGTGTATTGTGAGAAAAGCTTCTTCAACAAATGGTGCAGGGGAATCCACAGGAACAAGAGTGAGACTAGATCTCTATCTCTTGCCCTACGTAAAATCAAATGAAAAAAATGGATCGAAGATCTTGCTACAGACCCGAAACCCCCTGAAACTGCTAGGGGAAAACCCTTGGAGGTTTAGGCTTAAACAATAACTTTCTAAAAAAAATATTCTAATAAATTGGAAATAGAATTTTAACTTCAAGTTAAAAAAAAAAAAACCAACCTCCCGGACAGCAAAAGAAAGCATCGAGTGAGTGAAAAGACAGTCTACAGAATGGGAAGTCTTTGCTGGTGCCTGTCTGATAGGGAATTGGTACCTGGAACCTATAAACAAAGTTTTCTATATCCAAAAAAATAAAATGTCAAAAAATTCAAATCATCCAGTCAATATTTAGGTTCATAAATTAAACAGACGGTTCTCCAAGAAAGAAATATAAATGCCAATAAGTATGTGAAAAAGCATCCAATATCCGTACCCATCGGAGAAATGTAGATTAAAACTTTGAGTGTCCATCTCACCCCAGTCAGAATGCTAGCATCGAGAAAACAAGTGGCGCGGGAGGATAGGAGTCCTTATTATATACTTGTGACAATGGAGATTTGTGTAAACACTTTGGAAGTCAGTGTAGAGATAACTAAAAAAAAAAAAAAAAACCCGAAAATAAAACTGCCATATGACCCACCTCTACCTTTTCTGGATAGACATAAAGAAGCCTAAGCCACCACACAACAGATTTATCTACACATCTACGCTTATTGCTACGCTTTATAATAGCTAAGACACAGAACAAGCCATGCCCATCAAACATGCGTGAACAAAGAAAACAGGGCAAGTGTGCAAAATACAATTATATTTAGCGTCAAAGAAAAAGAAATCACGACCTTTGCAGGAAAGTGGATGGAATCGTTATGTTAAATGAGACAGGTCAGACTCAGACAGACACCTATCTGGGTTTCTCTCCTATGTGGATGCCAGTTTAAATTTGTGTATCATATATATGGCAAGTAGGTGGGAAAGAAACTGCGAGGGGAGGCCAGGGCTAAAGGGAGGAGGGGGTAAGAGAACATAATGGAAGGTGTATATCCTCTGAGCAGAGCAGGGAACTTCTTTCTGGGAGGTGGAAAGGGGATCAGCAGGAGGGATGGGGATGGAGAGGGGGGAGGGCACTGATGATGGGAGTAAGGGTTTGAAAATGTCACAATGAAGTCCATTTCTGTGTATGATAACCTATCCCAAAGAAACAAAACACTGGTTCTTTAAAGCTCTCAGGAGGACAGAGGGACAGAGGGATGTTACATAGAGAAACCTTGTCTCGAAAAACAAAACAAAACAAAAAAATCAAGCTGTTTGACTATAGTCAGCTGTTCGAGTACATCTCCTTGTACCCTCACTGTGAGGTTGGCCTTGTTACCTCCGTCTCACAGAAGAGCTGAGAGGACAGACAGACAGCGAGAATCACTGAAAGTTGGGGCTTAAGGACCACACAGCTCCTGGATCCCAAAGTCCCTCCCCTCCTCACTCTACTCTGCAGGGTCTTGCAAACAATTTTCTTCTCTGGTAATGAAATATGTCAAGGCAAACATGCTAGAGAAAGCAGAGGTGTTCTGGTTGCTGTGTGGGAGGGAGGGAGTGTGCCCACGGGCTACTCATCCCGTTCGCGACTCTCACTCTCTGTGGTAACCCGTAGGTATGTCTTTGTGGCTTCTCTGATAAAGGCTTGCAAGCCACGGCCTCTCCGAGTTTCCGACCTGTCTTCTCAATGAGATTACTCAGGTGGGGGTGAGGGTGGGGATGGGGCCCACGTACAGGTCTCAGTTTCTGGAACAGCCATAGGAAGTCGCCAACTCGCAGCCTCTGGGAGAAGCAGAGCTCCGATGTGGATGCTCCTGGCCTCAGGCTGCTCTGGTCTAGTCTGCCGGGCTGTGGGAAAAAAAGACCTGTGAGGACAGCACAGCCCTCTAAAGAGCGCCACTCAGTTAGAGCAAATCCTGTAGAGTGCCGAACGTTGGGGGTTGAATGGCAAAAGGCAGGGTCTGCGACGAGGGCCCAAGAAGCCTCCACCTTGCTGCTGGACAAGGACAGGCACATGCGAGGAACACTGCGTGATTCAGATGGAAGGGGAACGAAGCGAGGAAGAACAAATGGTCCCATGAGCAATTCTTTCCTTTTATACAAGTGAAAGGTCTAATTTACGAATCCTGTAAACACTGCCGACTGTGGAAAGATTTGGCCATATGGAAAGGTTTCCTACTGCTGTCTTGGCTGGGGGGAATATTCAGAAGTTTGGAGTAATTGTCAGAAATTAGTCACAGCGACGTTGCAGGGGATGAAGTCAGCATTGCGGCCCGGTGTGGGGGTGGAGTTGCCTTCAATCACAAGATGTTTCTGTGAAGGATTTTTCCCCCCTCGTTTCCTTTCCGGGGAGAAGAATTTCTGCACCTTTCTAGTAACCAAGGCTTCGTTCAGTACCTAGGAAACATCAGTTTTGCAGGAGCCTCTGATAACTACAGCTCTCCTTTAGACAGGTTTTATCTTTCTTGCCTTCATTAGGCAGGGACCGCCCCTTTCATCTTGGGTTATCCATGTTCAGGCTCCAGAATTTGTTTGCGTTTACGGACTAAGACACTGAGGAGTGGTGTGTGACTGGGTCCTTCTGTACCCTTGCTTTGGAAACTGATGAAGGGCTCAGTTGCTTGACTAGAGAATTAGAGACTTGAAATTCATAGGTTTTTCTAGAACCCCCAGAGGTAATGGGCCATGTTATTATTAATTTCTAGTCCAACTCCCTCAAATTTAATGGTTGAAATGAATTATTCTACCATAAGAGTCAGATTTAGAAACAGTCTGGCAGAACTCAATGCCTCCATGAGGCTGCTGTCAGATGGTGCCTGAGTTGTTGGAACTGGGTATCCAGGTTGGCTCATGTATGTGGCTGGCAACTGGCTCTGGCTGTTGACTGGAAGCTCAGTTGAGCTGTTGGCCAGAAGCCCATGCACATGGCTTCAGAGGCACAGAAGTCCCAGGGTCACTAGAGTTCTTGCAATGGGGGTATAGGTAGACTCCCCTAGAATAAGAGACACGAGGGGACTGGGGAGAAGTTGCTCGGCCTAGCAGCCCGGGAACTTGTGTCTCATGGCTTCTGCAGTTAAGTCACTTACAGAGGCCCAGATTCAAGGAGAGGAGAGGTAGTTAACATGCCTTGATGAGGAGAGTGACGACGTGTTTTTCCGTGCTAGGCGTGTTCTCCTGAATGAGTCCTACAGAGGGTCATCTTTCCCCACTGCCACTCATTTTGGGGCTAAGTGCCAAATTTTCCCTCCCTGTCTTTCTTCTTTTTCTGGTACCACGAGAAGAATCTTTATGTGATTTCCCCTCTTTTCCTTTAAGTCCTTAATTCAAAAAGAGAAAGAAACGTATCTCAGCTGCTTGCATGTGGGTTGGCACATGCATCACGTGTGCAGTCCTGCGATGTGATGGGTTCCTGTCTTCAAGCACTCGAGACTCAGCTGGGTGAGGAAGAAAGCCTGTGGAGTCCATGTGTAAAAAATGTGCAGCTAAGGACCAAGCCAGTGGGGAAAACGATGTTAGTTGTAGAAGAGGGGGCAGAAAGAGTCTTAGTAAAAAAGATGGGAGAAGAATGCTTTGAAATGATGTCTTCTGGACCTGACAGAGCCATTGAGCTCACGGACTCCCCACAGCTGCGACTGTCAGCATAAGACATGCATAAGCTCAAGCATGCTAACATGCCAGTATGAACAGGGAAGGGGCACATGAAGTCCCACCCCTAACTGAGGAATGCTAGCAGTCAATGGCCATGAGAGAAGGAACAGTGGGGTTTCTTCAGCTGGCTGGACCCTCACATAGGGGTGCATGTAGATCTAAATATATTGTGCTCGTGTACTAAATTACCAAAAAATTTAAGAAAAAGAGCGATTTTATTGGGAATTGGGAATTTCTGAGACTTGAGCAAGGATCACGGAGAAGGAAAGCTTACTAACCCCCACTGGGGCTCGCCATCAAGGTGTTTCCGGGCTCACTCTCTCATGACCCTGGCAGAGGAAGAGCAATACGGAGACTGAGTCACAATTTTTTAACTTTCTGTATGTTTTATCAAGCGCTCTCTCTGGAAGGGATCAGATGTTGACAGACACTACTGGACAAGAAAAGCAAGACTCGAAGTTTAGAGAATTATGAGCTCTTTCAAATAAACAGATTTCTCACCTCCACGTCTCTCATCTGTGCACACCGTTAGTAAACTGCAAACATCTTGAGACTAGAGAGGTGTGCAAAGTCCAAGCTGACTGGGCAGCGAAGCAGGCATGCCTGTTTTCATTTGTTCCTCTGCAAGGAGTTATTGAGAGTCTTGTAGCACCCTCCCCTCGAAATAAAATAAAAACAAAACAAACAATAACACACAAAAAAACCCAACAAATCCCCCACAAACCCAAAAACCCTCCTAGCTCCCCCATCTTTCTCACCTCTCCAACACCCCTTCATTCATCCCTTTTGTCCAAACAGCTTTACCGACATTACAGTTTATTGCAGTGAGTCACTGGTCTGGTTCAAGGCCTCTGGCTTCTGATACACCGTCATCACTGGATTCCCACCGAAACTCCTCTTGGACATGACCAGGCCAGTTAGTTCTGTTCTTCCCTGCCATAGGCTCAAAGCAGTTCTTTATTCATTAACTAATAAAAGCAACACATAGACAGAAGGACTTCCACACCATTCCACCACACATTTGCTCATGATAATGGCACCCATCTGTGGGTCGCTAGCACCTGCCTAAGCCAAATGGCATCTGGTGGGCCCATGAATGTCTTCCCCGCCAGCCCAAGCCTCTAGTGTTTACTCTTATGAAGATGTGTAATGAAAAGGAGCGAGCTGAGCAAGTGAAAATACAAAATGTATAGATCAAAGAGAAAAGGTGCACCAGGAAGTAGAATGGAGCTAAATCCTGTGTTCAAGGAGATAAAGAGATTAAGAAATGGAATAAAGCGAGTGGTGACCTCGGGGAAAGAGACCTCACCCTGCTAAGTTTCCAACTTGTGAAAAAGAAGTAAAGAACAGCTTAGGTCCCGGCATGGTGGTGTGTGCCTTTAATCCTAGGATTCTGGAGACAGAAGCAAGTGGATCTATAAATTCTATATCAGTCTGGTCTACAGATTGAGTTCCAGGACAGCCAGGCTTAGGCAGTGACGGTAACCATGAAAAACAGAAAGTTGGTGAAGATGTTCAATACAAGGAGGTTATGTTCCAGACCCAGCAAGCAGCAGAACTTGGCAACTTCAGCCTTGTGCTTTTGAATGTAGAGTCAAAGACAGAAGAAAGGGGACATGGAATCTCACTCCATGACTAGGGAAAGCTGCTGAGGCCAAGTGTCAGGGGTGTCCCTAGATGGAGGCCTACATAGGCCCTGGCGTGAGGTGGTGAAAGTGAAGCCTGGATTACCTTTGAGACGTTGGAGACACCAGAGCTGTGTGATACCTGCCAAGAAGAGCTGCTAAAGGGAGTGGAACGGGCGCAGGAGAGGGAAGTGTGTTGCAGTCAACAGAATTGGACAGAGTTGGAGATGTGGAGAGCCTTTGACATCAGACATGAAGATTCAGAGTTTGGCGTTTGTTCAGTTGGTTTTTGGTCCAATATTTCCTTGCTATGCTCCTTTCCCTATATTTTGGACTGGTAATGTTTATCTTGTGCCATTATATGTTGGAAGTATGTAACCTGCTTTTTAATTTTGATTTTATAGGAGATTACACTTAAGAGATCGCATGAATCTCAGAAGAGACATTGAACTTTCAAACATTGTTGAGGCTGAGATAGACTGCGGGGACTGTCGAAGTTGGACTCAATGCCTTTTGCATTGTGTTATTATGGCTAAAAGCCTATGAGGGCCAGGGAGTGGAATGTGGTTTGAATAAGTATGGCCCCCATAGATGAATGTGTTTGAATGCTTGGCCCATATGGAGTGGCACTATTAGGAGGTGTGGCCTTGTTGGAGGAAGTGTGCCACTATGGGGTCAGGCTTGGAGGTCTGATATATGTTCGGGCTACATCCAGTACACAGTCTCTCCTACCGCTGCCTGCGGTTCAAGATGTAGAACTCTCAGCTCCTCCTCCTGCTCCATGTCTGCCTGCATGCTGCTGTGTCCTGCCATGATAATAATGAACTTCTAAACTTCGGAACTGTAAGCCAGCCCCGATGAAATGTTTTTCTTTATAAGGATTGCAGTGGTCATGGTGTCTCTTCACAGCAGTAGAAACCCTAACAAGACAGAAGTCATGTATCAAAAGTGGATCTGTGGTATTTTGGTCCAGCCGCTATCTGCTGAATCTAAGGACCTTGATCGTGTGTCCACGGAGGCTACAGGATGAAAAGGGATGGTGGCAATTCAGGCATGTGCTGTTCCGTCTCACAGGCCTTGACGAGCAGCTAGTCCAAGTGGCAAATTGGGAGAATAGAGGAAGAAAAATGGAGTTTTGATAACACAAATCCTTTCTGTTTAGAACCTTTAATATATGTCAATTCAAAGGTCATCATTTGGAAATATTCAAGCTTAAAAAGTTAGTTTTATAAAGCAGAAAATTATCCCAACATCTAAATATAGGGAAAAGAGAAACGTAGTATGAGACAGGTTACATGGGAATGAGAGCAACTGTGACCCCTGTCACCTTCAGTACTGGGTAGTAGCTCTGAAGGACTGGTGGACCCGTGAAGAGGCTTCGTCCTTCCTGCAGCTGCGAGCTGCTTCTCAGAGTCTGACATGAGGAACCCAGGGGTCAGGCAGGGTTAAAGCTGCTTTCTACTTTTCGTGGTGGAAATACTGTTTCAGTGGTTGTTACTTGCATCCTTAGTCTTATAGGGGACTGAGAAGAACAGCCGTCGGTGTCTGGAGAGACTCTGGTAGGAGTCGGTATCACAGCGCTGGTGAACAGAGGTTTGCTGGAAGGCCCTGCGGGTAAATTACTGTTTGCTCATTTGACAAAAATTAGAAGGTTATCTTCCAGGTTTTGCTCCCTGCCACTTTGTTGAATTTGCCTATCAGTTGGACACGTCTTTAGTGGGGTTGGTTTCGATGCTAGAGAGGGAAGCCAGGGCCTCATGGATGGAGGCAAGCACTTTGCCATCCAGCCACGCCTCCAGCCACGTGCTGTCTTTAGAGTTTTCTAAGTTCAGGATCATATTTGCAAAGAAAGATAACTTGGCCTTTCCTTCCCCTGTTAATATCCTCTTTTATTTGCCTTATTATCCTGGCTAAAGCTTTAAGTACTATAGTGAATGATATTGTGGATCATGGATATTCTGTTTCATTTCAGAATTTAGAAGAAATACATTCAATTTTCCCCTACTCAGTATAATATTGGCTGGGGACTTTTTGTATATAACTGTTACTATGTCGACACACCACATTTGATGCCTGTTTCCCTCTAAAGATGATGCTTCCTTCTAAGTCCTGAAGAAGGCTTGGAGAACGCTGCTTGCCTCCTGCCACCACCTGGGCTCTGCTCTATTCGGATCCACAGTCCTCTGTCACTGAGGTCTGTGCATGCCATAGTCATAATTGTGGTTCTGGGTATGTATTGTGCTCATTGTAATTTAACAAAAATTCTGCTAACAAAATGTAAAACTCACCCTTTGAGAATGCCTACTAAAATTCTCATGTTTAAGAAAGACATGAGAGGGCTGGAGAGATGGCTCAACAGTTAAGAACACTTGCTGCTCTTGAAGATGGCTGCTGTTTGGTTCCCAGCACACATATCCGGCAGCCCACAGCCTGTAGCTCTGTCTCCTGGGGATCTGACACCTACCCTGATGGCGAGGAAACCAAGGTCTCGATGTCATGTGGGTTGTTCGAGGCCACACGGGGATAGTGATAGCACCGGCTGTGGCTCTGCTTCCAGTTCCTGTAGTTTTCGATTCCCAGCAGTGGGATACAGACACAGGAATGCTGACGCTTTCCCAAGGGTGTTCCTAGATTACTGGAGGCTGCAGGAAGTCATCCTTCTTCTTTCCGTGGCCCATTGTTGCAGAAAAAGAAGGCTCACCCGCCTAGGGGTTTTGGAATCTTGCCCTCAATGTTCCCTGTGCCCACACAAAATTCTCTTATTTAGAAACCGTGCTTTTAACAGAGTGTTTCAAACGGAACAAATGCACATCAATCAGCAGGGAGCTGCAATCAGCAATCAGCTCCTCATTCATGCGAGCAGGTGACCCAGAGGCTCCAATTCTGCCGCGTCCACATGCTCCCCCCCCCACACCCCCCCCCCCCCGCAGCCAGCTTTGTCAATGCAGCCAGTTGACAGGGACGCCACTCAGTTTCACGGAGTCCAGGCCATACCATCTCTGCTCTTAGCAAGCTTCAGAGCTCTTTTATCTGAGGGTGCAGGTCTGCCAGAGATTGGCTGCTGGGATGATGATTCTCATTCTTTCCGAAGTAAAGGACATTGGCAAAGCTAAGGTGATAAAGCACTTTAATCTTAGCAGATTGAGGTGCCTCCAGCAGCTGGGTTTACAGGGACCTTCAGGCTGGCCTCTGAGTGTAAATATCCCGTCCCTGAAGTTACACTGCAACCCTTCTTTTTACACCTGGAAGACAGAGCTGCTTCTGTTTCCCTCCAAAGGCAATAGAACTAGTGCGGGTTGATTGCGCCCCCTACAGGCCGGGGCTGAGGAACTGCGTGATTCAACTTCTGATCTATAACTGACTCCCTGTTTTCCTCCATTTTCTTGGGTCTCCCGCTCAGATCAGATTTCTTAACTATACTCTTATCTCCCAGCCTCCTTCTCCCTCCCTTCCCTCTCGCCCTCCTCCACATGAGCACATATATGGCTAGCAAAGCCCTCAGACGCATGCACACACACACTTTTCTATAAGTTCCGCACATCTTCTGAATTCTGGCCCAGTCATGGATGGAGGTAATGCCACTCTTCTTTCATTTGTATTGTATGCACTTTCCTCTATAACATCTGAAAGAAAAAACTCGTGAGTGTCAAATGATAACTCTACCAAGAGAAGGAATCGCCACTGTCTTTGAGGCAGAGTTGAGTGCAATCAACAGAAGGAAGCCAGGCACCTGGAAGAGGGGGCTCCATTTCCAGTTTGCATGGGACCGAGGGCGTTCTTGAACTTTAAAGTACTAAAACTGGGACAGCCCCATGAAAAGCTCTATGTTTAAGTCACCTTGCTCCCGCGACTTCGTGGGGGCACTGAAGGCTTGAGCTGTCCTTTGAGTGTTCTCTATTCAAGTACAAGACATGGAAGAATTCTGACCAAAGACAACAAAGAGAGGCAATGGTTCTTACGCATTCTGGGCATTTGGAAGAGACCCACACCCCCACATTTGAGGAGGAATAAACAGTGGCTGTTTTAGGTTTAATACCCAACTAGATTTGTTTCTGTTTTTGAATCATTCATGTTAAGAATTTCCATTAAGGATCACATAAAGCAGCCCAGAGCCTTTGTCAAATAAGGATCAATGATTTTCATTTGTGTGTTATTTTATAATTTCTTATTTCTCTAAACAGCATAGGTATGTTATAAAAAAGATAGTAACTATTTTTAACAAAGGACGTTCACATATTCTTCATAGTAACACTGCAATTGTGGTTTATCAATTATAAATAAGGAAGCTGAGCGTGTGAGAGGCAGATAAGCCGAAGTCAGTGGCAGAGAAGATGTAGACCCTGGTCTCTGACCACAGAGCCTGGATTCTAGTCCACCCATATCTGGTTTATTTTGTATATGCCTTCATGGGCACAGCAACACATTGCTTAAAATTTGATAATCACTTCCTCTTTCTCATTCCAAGAATCTTTCCAGTCTATGATTAGCCTTCTTTATGGCGTAGATTGTTTTCTCTTGGCAAACGTCCCCTGTATGCTTTCCATTTGGCCAGCAAAGCTTGGAATTGAGATGTTGTTACCCCATCAGGGTGCTTTTATGAGGAACCATTAGAGAGAGGGGTCACAATCCCTAGCAGTAAGAACAAGGAAATGGGAACCAGGGGTTTTGGAGGCAATGCTAACTACTGCAGGGAATCCAGGGGCTTCTGGGGCAATGCTAGCTGCTGCAGAGAACCAGGGGTTTCTGGGACAATACCAGCTGCTGCAAGGAACCAGGGGCCACCTAAGCAATGCTAGTTACTGCAGGGAACCCAGGGGCTTCTGGGACAATGCTAGCTGCTGCAGAGAACCAGGGGTTTCTGGGACAATGCTAGATGCTGCAGGGAACCAGGGGTTTCTGGGGCAATGCTAGATGCTGCAGAGAACCAGGGGTTTCTGGGACAATGCTAGATGCTGCAGGGAACCAGGGGTTTCTGGGGCAATGCTAGATGCTGCAGAGAACCAGGGGTTTCTGGGACAATGCTAGATGCTGCAGAGAACCAGGGGTTTCTGGGGCAATGCTAGATGCTGCAGAGAACCAGGGGTTTCTGGGACAATGCTAGCTGCTGCAGAGAACCAGGGGTTTCTGGGACAATGCTAGCTGCTGCAGAGAACCAGGGGCTTCTGGGGCAATGCTAGCTGCTGCAGAGAACCAGGGGTTTCTGGGACAATGCTAGCTGCTGCAGAGAACCAGGGGTTTCTGGGACAATGCTAGCTGCTGCAGGGAACCAGGGGTTTCTGGGACAATGCTAGATGCTGCAGGGAACCAGGGGCTTCTGGGGCAATGCTAGTTACTGCAGAGAACCAGGGGCTTCTGGGGCAATGCTAGCTACTGCAGAGAACCAGGGGTTTCTGGGACAATGCTAGTTACTGCAGGGAACCAGGGGCTTCTGGGGCAATGCTAGCTACTGCAAGGAACTAGGGGCTTTCCCAATCTTTGAAATAAACTCAACAACACACAGTAAAATGAACTAAAAGTGAAAGTTTACATTCTCCATTCTTCAAGTCCTGTGGAATTCAGCTATAACCTTTCTATTCATAAAAAGCACTTCTATGGAATATTGATGAAGTAACTTTCACCTACATTGCAAGAAATGACATTAAGCTATCATTGTAGATTAAGGCAAGGATGATAGATTTCCTTTGTAAACATAGATAATAAGCATAAAGGAGTCAATACTAACAAAGTCATTCACATTTTATTTGCATTAGTTTCTAGCAGTTAAATTAGTAAATTTCCTTGAATCTAAATAGGTATTAAAATGTGCCTGCACTTTTCTATTGAGGACTCACTCATTTCAGGTAGGCACTGTTTCCTGACCCCTACAGGAATCTACTTGTGAGCCAACTACAAAAAGGGAAATCAGGGGCAATCGAATTCATAACTAAAACCTGTAGGAGGCGACGATCCCTAAACCCAGAACCATTTTGTTCAGGTGATGCGGGGACTGACACCTCCTTGAAGTCTCCTTTTCCTGCTTGTCCCCGAAGCGGAAACCTGTAAACGCCGAGGTCCTCTGGCTTGAGTGCTTTCTCTCTATACCATACCCTCAGACTCTAGCTTGAGTTCCATGATGTATCCTTAAGACCAAGGGCATCCCCTGGATGTGACTTCATTCTCCAGCAACACAAGAAGGAAGTTGTAAAGAAATGTTCAGTGGTAGGTGTGTCCCAGCATCTCTTCCAAACACACCGGCAGCATCCCACTCCAAACACACCAGCAGCATCCCCTCCAAACACACCACCAACATTCCTTCCGAACACATCAGCAGCATCCCCTCCAAGGACACCAGCAGCATCCCCTCCAAACACACCAGCAGCATCCCCTACAAAAACACCAATAGCATCCCTTCCAAACATACCAGCAGCTACAGAATAGCATTTAGTGCACATTAATTTTTGAAGACCTTTTTGTCTAAACTGTAATCTATTATATCCTGGTGGTTTTGTTTCTTTCTCCTAAATAGATTGAATGTTTTTGTAAACAGTCATGACAGGGCTGACAGCACATGCTTTTGCCTTTGTTTGTTGCTTGGCATTAGTCAAATGTTCTTTTGTGGTAGCTCACAGTTTGAATGAGTTAACTATAAACTGGCATCCAGACTTCTTAAGAATAAAAACCCTTGCTTTGTTACCTAAAACTTTATCGTTTGATAATTTTAATTTGTTTTTCAGGCTTGTGGTTTTCCTACCCCTTTATCATAACAACCCATGACATAGGGAATGGCAACCTCAATTCAGGGCCCACTACAATGGAGGCAGAGAATTTCGGATTCTTCAGTTTAACAATAAAGACCCGGGAATGATGAGAGGGATGGCAATGATAAATTTGTTAAGATAGATATGTTTTTTTTTTTAAGGATAGAGCTGTTGTAAGACTGGAGCAAATGGTGCCTTTCTGAGCACAACAGAGCAGCTTCTCGTATGAACTTACAGACCTTGCACAAGATCAAGCCGTCACCATTCCGGCACTGTGTGATGAGGAGCTATGGACAGCTGATGATGCCTGGGCTACGGCCACACTCCAGTGGATGGCACCCCATCAAGTGTATGGACAACACAAATTGGAATCAGTGGGTCATTAAATGACACACAGACAGACAGACACACACACACAGAACACAGAGTTGAGAGAGAGGGATGCAGGGAGATCTGGGAGTTAGAGGTGAATATGATCAAAATACATTGTATGAAATTCTCAGAGTTTAAAAACATTTAAATATAGATTTTTCTCTTGCTAAAAACTTTGTACTAAATGTTTGCTATGTGACTGTCCCTGTTCTAATCACAGGCATATGACCGTGGAAAGAGAGGAGGCCATTGCTTGCATGTAGCTTGCATCCTGGTGTAGCAAGATAGAAAAGCAAACATCTCGTTTACATTGTTGTAGCTTTTAATTTAAAATTCTTATTTTTAATTATGTGTATATGTGTAATCAAGTTTGGGTTTGTGCATGTAAGTGAAGTGCCCATTGAGACCAGAAGAGAGCACTGGATCCCCGGAGCTGGAGTTTCAGGCAGTTGTGAGCCACAAAAGGTGGGTTCTGGAAACTGAAACCAGGTCCTCTGGAAGAGCAGAATCCACTCTTAACCTTCTCTCCATTCCTGCTGTACATATTGAAAATAAAGATGTGGCATACTTTTGTACTCCTTCAACTTGGATAATCTAGAGGAGTACAGAACGAGAAACACCTATGCATTCATATAATTGGCTTTGGAGATGAACGGGTTGAAAACTATAAGACCTTCTGACCATAAGCACGAACGTTACTTTTCTAAGCAACTTCTTCCTCAAAGACAACCATTCTCACCCTGTAATGACTCTCTCAGTATGTACTTACAGGTTCGTGGCACAGAGGAGTCATGATGGCTACATAACACTACACCTTGCTCCTTCCCTTGTAACAAGATGGCAGGTACGATTTCTCCCCCTAGAACACAGATGTGTTTCATTCTTTCTGGCTCCAGAGGGTGGCTTTATCAATTCTCTTCAGGTTCCCATTTATAGTGGCTTCACTCTCCGACTACTGCAAACAATGCCTCTGTTGAGTTTCACCTAAATAACACACTTGCTGTGATGGCATAGCTCCTCTAAGCTGGAACCCTTCAGCTAGGGTGTCCTGATACAACAGCAGGCAGCGCATATTTATTTGAGGGTGAAGTAACTTGCCGGACACATAGGAGAGGAAAAGAGAGTTAAAAATTCCTAAAAGGAAACTCTGCAAAATGGCCTTGTAGAAGAGAGTGCAGACCTAGCAGGACAGGAGTGTAACTGTCCACAGAAGGCTACTGAACAGGCTGCTAGCCTCTCGTGCACAGAAGTGTCACCCTCAGGCTCCTGTGCTATAACCGGGTCCCTAGAGAGTGGAGTTGTTTGGGAAGTGGCAGAACCTTTGGGCTATGGGACCCAATTGGCGGAAATCAGCCAGCAAAGGTGCCCTCCTGAGGATTATACTCACTCCCGGTTCTTGCCCATGCCCGC
Source organism: Microtus pennsylvanicus (assembly GCF_037038515.1). NCBI lineage: Eukaryota > Metazoa > Chordata > Mammalia > Rodentia > Cricetidae > Microtus > Microtus pennsylvanicus. The sequence continues at coordinate 115,559,293 of NC_134583.1, read as the reverse complement.
CCTCCACTTCCTGGTTGAACACAGTTTGAGAAGCATCAGCTGTGTGCTTCTGACACTATGGACGAGGCTGCGTCAGCCTCAGTGTCTCCGCCACTATGGTGGACTACACCGTTTGAAATTGCGAACCCAAATAAACCTTTTCTTCCTTGAACTGTTTAATCAGGGGTTTTCACCAGTAAAGAGGAAGTTAGAGATGGGGGCGGGGGCGCGGTGGGGAGGGGTAGGAATCCAGTTGTCAAACTCTAAGTAAGCACTATCCTGTAGTTTCTCAGACGAGAGATCACAGCTTCTCTTCCCATCCCAACAACCACCTCTGGCCAGGGAGCCTAACTGGATGGTATTTGCCTCTGCTCTAGTTGATGCTCATACAACTATTTGTTAAAGTGTGTGTGCGTGTGTGTGTGTGTGTGTGTGTGTGTGTGTGTGTACGTATGCATGTGTGTGCATGTGTACCACAGAGGTCTAAACTATATGTCTTCCTTGGTCAGTTGGCATCTTATTTTGTGAGACAGAGTCTCTCACTGCACCTAGAGCTCACCTATTAGGCCAGACTGCCTGGTCAGAGAGCCCACCTGTTGCTTCCTCCCATCCCTCTGAGGTCCAGGCTTGTAGATGTGCACCACCATTCTGGGATTTATTTTACAAGGGTGGTGGAGATTTGAACTCGGGTCTTTATGTTTGCATGGCCAGCACTTTATCAGCCAAGCCATCTCTCCAAGACCTTACAACATTTCTTGGAAGCACAGGAGAAGACATGCCCTTGTGTTGTGGTACTTGTGAAGGGCATCTTTAGAACATTCCACAAGCAGACCCATGTCTAGGTCCAGGTCAGTGACTCCCCTTGACAATACAGGAGGAATGGTGAGGTTGCAAATGTGAATGAACAGAAGCTGTGTGTTCCCAATGTAGAGTTAGTGCTCTCAGTTTGTTCTTGCTGAGCAGCACTGTGGGCAAAGCCCTAGCTGGGACTGATGGCTAAACACTGCAGACTAGCTGTGTGCTGAGGATACTGCAGCAGAGGCTGTCTGATACGTGGGATGCTGCAGAATAGGCTGATGCTGGGATGCTGCAGAATAGGCTGATGCTGGGATGCTGCAGAATAGGCTGATATGTGAATACTGCAGAATAGGCTGATACGTGAATGCTGCAGAATAGGCTGATACTGGGATACTGCAGAATAGGCTGATACTGGGATACTGCAGAATAGGCTGATGCTGGGATACTGCAGAATAGGCTGATGCTGGGATGCTGCAGAATAGGCTGATGCTGGGATGCTGCAGAATAGGCTGATATGTGAATACTGCAGAATAGGCTGATACGTGAATGCTGCAGAATAGGCTGATACTGGGATACTGCAGAATAGGCTGATACTGGGATACTGCAGAATAGGCTGATGCTGGGATACTGCAGAATAGGCTGATGCTGGGATACTGCAGAATAGGCTGATGCTGGGATACTGCAGAATAGGCTGATGCTGGGATACTGCAGAATAGGCTGATGCTGGGATACTGCAGAATAGGCTGATACTGGGGTACTGCAGAATAGGCTGATACTGGGATACTGCAGAATAGGCTGATGCTGGGATACTGCAGAATAGGCTGATGCTGGGATACTGCAGAATAGGCTGATGCTGGGATGCTGCAGAATAGGCTGGCGCTGGGATACTGCAGAATAGGCTGATACTGGGATACTGCAGAATAGGCTGATGCTGGGATACTGCAGAATAGGCTGATACTGGGGTACTGCAGAATAGGCTGGCGCTGGGATACTGCAGAATAGGCTGATGCTGGGATACTGCAGAATAGGCTGATGCTGGGATACTGCAGAATAGGCTGATGCTGGGGTACTGCAGAATAGGCTGATGCTGGGATCCTGCAGAATAGGCTGATGCTGGGATGCTGCAGAATAGGCTGATGCTGGGGTACTGCAGAATAGGCTGATGCTGAGATACTGCAGAATAGGCTGATGCTGGGATACTGCAGAATAGGCTGATGCTGGGATACTGCAGAATAGGCTTGCGCTGGGATACTGCAGAATAGGCTGATATGTGGATACTGCAGAATAGGCTGATACGTGGATACTGCAGAATAGGCTGATGCTGGGATACTGCAGAATAGGCTGATGCTGGGATACTGCAGAATAGGCTGATACTTGGATACTGCAGAATAGGCTGATGCTGGGATACTGCAGAATAGGCTGATGCTGGGATACTGCAGAATAGGCTGATGCTGGGATACTGCAGAATAGGCTGATGCTGGGATACTGCAGAATAGGCTGATGCTGGGATACTGCAGAATAGGCTGATGCTGGGATACTGCAGAATAGGCTGATGCTGGGGTACTGCAGAATAGGCTGTCTCACACATGGGCTACTGTAGAATGGCTGACTTGGGGGATACTGCAGAATAGGCTGGCTGATACTGGAATATTGCAGAATAGGTTTGCTGATGCATGGGATGTGGCAGCTGTAGCAGTTTATCAGAAAGGATGTCCAGAGAGCAGCCAAGGCAAGAACCAGAGGGAGATGTAGCCTACCCACCCAAGACCACTCGGCTGGAGGGATCAAATGAAGACTAAAGCCATCCTGGTGTGACCCAGAATCCCTTTTCCTTATCCACAACAAGCTTTAAGCTAGAACTCTAGGCTACCTTGGACAGAAGCTATCCCAGAGCAGGACCAGGAAAGGTGGTTGGTAGAGCCCCGGTGGTGTGGGGAGCCCTGGATGTCAGGTCCTAGACAAGGCTAGGGAAGGCTTTTTGAGAGCTCCTTCCATCTCTTTGAACTTGAACCCAGCTCTCTGCCCCCAATCCCCAACCCCCCTCCCCCCCCCCGCTTCCTAAAGCAGCGAGGCTTTGTCTGTGGCTGCTTTTTTTGTGGTTTCAAGTTACCTTCTCACGTTCTGGGTCACCTTCCCCACCTGCTATCTAAGACCTTTGCCTGGAACCTAGTAAGGTGGAGGTGGGTAGATGGCATGGTGGTTGTGGCGTGGTCACGGCGATGGAAACAGTAGTAACGGCGGTGGTAGAGAAGATGGTGATCGGGTGGTATGGTGGTGGCGGTTGGCATGACAGGGGAATGATAATGGACAGTGATGGTGGAAATGGCGATGGTGGTGGTGCGATTGGGTGGTGTGGTGGCGGTTGGCATGACAGGGGAGTGATAATAGACAGCAATGGTGGAAATGGCGATGGTGGTGGTGCGATCGGGTGGTGTGGTGGCGGTTGGCATGACAGGGGAGTGATAATAGACAGCGATGGTGGAAATGGCGATGGTGGAAATGGCGATGGTGGTGGTGCTGATGAGCACAGCGATGGTGGTGGTGCTGATGGCAGGAACAGGCCTGGGAGATGTGCATGTACTGGGAACAGGGCTGGTACAGTCGTGGGAGTGTTGGCAGTGCTACGATGGTGGCAGTTGTGACAGTTGTGATACAGGATGGTATGGAGGTGGCAGATGATTGTTTCGGCAGCTTTTGGGAGCTGTGGAAGACATCCCCTCCCTCCATCCCCACTTCTATTGGCTTGAGTCTCACTGACATTTCCCTGGGGGCCCTCTGTGTCTCCTAGCCTGTAGTCCTGCAGTAGGGAATGCACACTGTGATGTATTTGGCACTGGTGAGGTCAGAAAAGAGCATTGGGTCACCCAGAACTGGAGCTATGGGTGGTTGTGAGCCACCATGTTTGTACTGGGAATCAAACCCGGGTCGTCTGTAAGAGCAGCACATCTTCTAAAGTGTTGAGCAATCTCTCCAGCCCCTGTTTTATACAATGCGGGGGGAACAATGGCGCAGGAAGGTAGATCAGATCCTGCCTCCACCATACACAAGGATATGGGAACCTTATCCCAAGTGGGCAATGTGTTTATGAACTGACATCTTTTGTACTTACCACAGAAATTCTCAACTGGAGATGGAGCCCATGTCAGAGAAGGAGGCAGTGGACAGTGCTGAAGACTGCTGTGGGTATCAATCCCCTCTGTAATCAGCTTCATTCACTACCTTTTACTCTGGTTATGGTGTAAGCTCTGTGTCACATGAACAATACCCCTGTCTAGGCTCATAATCTCCTGCAAAGAAATCAGTGGTTTTGAGGAAGGTGCTATGGGAGTAAAATAGTGTGGCCAGATGTGCTTGGTAGGGCATAAGCTGTGCAGTAGAAGAAATAGGGCACTGTAAGTAGGTCCAGGGCTTCGTATGAAAAACAAGACAGGCTTTTGTTGGACACAGGTATTTTAGCATCTTTCTTTGAGTCAGGGTTTGTCTATGCTGCCTACGCTGGTCTCAAACTACTGGGCTCAATCATTCCTCCTGTCTCAATCTCCTAAGTGGCTGAGAGTTCAGGCACACATTGCTTCTCCAGGCTTGGGCATCCAACAGGGTAAGGGGCTTGTACGACAAACAGAACTCTGTCGGGAGACATACAATACTAGACACGAAGGCAAGGCTTTGAAGGAGTGGGTTTTGTGAGAAGCAGGGCTCATAGAAAGTAGAACTTCCTAGGAAGCACAAGAGTTTGTAGCAGGTGAGAGCTTTCTAGAAGGAACAAAGGCTTCCTAGGGAGCTGGCAAGGTTTGTAGAATAAGTAGAGCTTATAAGGATGGACCTAGGGCATACATGTGATCAGGGCCTTCTAGAAGGATCCAGGCCACACAGGAGGTCTGGGACTCTGTAGGCTATGTTCAAGTCAGTTGGGGGATTAGGAGAAAGTGCTATATAAGGAGATTGGAGCTATATGGAGCAGCGAAGCTTTGAAGAAGGGGCAGCAGTTTTAGAAGGGGGGGGATCTGTGAGCAGATGCAGTATATAACCTTACAATGGATGGCCTTATAAATGCAACTTAAAAGGAAACTCCAGGAAAGCCCACAGGTGAGTGTAGCACAAATTCTAGTTGGTATTAATAATAAAAACCCAGAGTGAGATATAGGGATTAATGCTGAAGATCAGAGTAGAGTGGCCAGCCGCTAGAAAGTTCTTACCTCTCTACCAACGCTCAGATCGAAGAGGCGATTCTGTCTCTACAAACCCTCAGACTGCATCTAAGCGTCTGTCTCCTCCCGCCTTATATTCCTCTCTCCGCCCAGCTTTATCATTCCTGTACACCTCCCTAGTGCTGGGATTAAAGGCATGGGATCCCAAGTGCTGGAATCATCTTTGTATAAGCTCTGTTTCTCTTTTAGACAGATTCAATCTCGTATAGCCCACAGTGGCCTTAAAACTCAGAGATCCATCTGCCTCTTTCTCTCGAGTGCTGGGATTAAAGGTGTGTGCCACCGCTGCCTGGCTTCTATGGCTGACCAGTGGCTTACAACAGGGACGCAACTTCTCCAGGACAGGGTTTCTGGGGTGGAACAGGGTTTCCTAAGAAGGAACAGAGTTCAGGGAGAAAGGGCTATGCAGTTTAGTGAGGGTACAGAGCATCAGAAAGCCTGTCTTGCAGGGCGCAGGCTTGTAGGAGCAGCAGGAAGTTACACAGGGGTGCAGGAGTTACACAGGATTTCCTAGGAGAGTCCACTTCAAGGAGGGACTGGCTTTGTGAAAGCAGGATGCTGCAAATGCAGGACCCTGCCATTTCCACAGAGGCTCCGGGGGAAGGCTGGGGCTTGATAAGGGCAGGGATTCACCAGGTGAGCAGGTAAAGAGTGCGCTTTTGTTAGATGGAACAGGACTCCAAGGGAAGCTTGTGGGTTCAGGATGAGCAAGGCCAAATGGTTGTCACCAGCCTTGGAGGGTGGATGGGGCTGTGAGAGGGAATGCTGGCTGTTCTGGGCAGGGCTTGGAGGAGGTCTTGTTGAGAGAGACAGTGCTGTCTGAGGATAGCTTTATAGGGTGAGGACCCGGGTGTGCGGAGCTTAAAGGAGTAGGGCTGAGCAGGAGAAATGGGTTCATAAGGAGATCTTGAGGTCTGAAGAAACAGGAACCCCGAGTCGCCTGTGAAGAGTGGGTCTGCCCAGTGAGGTTAGTTTGAACAAACAGGGCAGTTTCCTTCACTGTGTTACTTAGCCTTGATAGACACGATTCCCATCTCATCTTTAGGGTAGCTATCCTGGCACTAAACTCCATGGCGGGACTTGGAATGTTAAGGATCCTTTTTGACTTGGCTTCCAGAAAATATCACCTGTAAATTCCCAGATACATAAAAAGTTGAACTCCTCAGGTACAGCCCACACACAAGACCCTCCATATCCTTCTAAACTAGAGGTAACAGCCAAACCTGTGTTGACAAGAACACTGTGAAGTCCCAGGTAAGCTATGACCTCCTCTCTTGAATGCAAGTGCAGAAAGTAAAACATTTATCTGTTTGTGCTGAATGTGTTCTCCTGCTTGGCCATGGCTTTACCAGGTCCTCTGGTTAGTCCTCCCAGCTTCTGGCCAATGCCATGCAAGGAGGATGAAGTGTGCCTAGTCCACGTACTCCCTGTGCAGGATCCTTCCTGCTCTTTTCCATTCTGAGCATCCATGGTGAAAGTAGAGGTAAGAGGCTGGAGGCCGAATCCAGCTGCATCTCAACATACTGAGGGCCTGAGCTGTCTCGCTACCTTCATGATCCACGAACATCAGTGGAGCACAGGGAAAAGCCTTCCCGCCTTTCGGACTCAGAGGTCTGTCTTTAGCCTAACTGGAATTCTGAAGCAAATGGCATGCAGGGTGCACTGAGACATAGCTAAAAGATGACCCCAAAGACACCGGAGTCAGACGGCATAAGCCTACGTCCTCTGGCTTTGAGAACTCTGGCCAGGGACCACAAGTCCTACATGCCTGAGTTTCTTTCCTTGTATAGTGAGTGAGGCTACTAACAGAACGTATCTTAAGAGGGCTGCAATCAGACCCAAACGAGCTAATACACAAGAGACTTAAGAATGACACCAGGCAAACCACAAGGGGCTTACAATGTCCACGGTCACTGATGTCATCCTTATCATAACTTTCTGTAAACCTTGCACTGTCACCAGACATAGAAGGGTTGAAATTAGGTATAACACCTAAAGACAAGTCAAGCTTTGTGTTAGCAGCGATTGTAACACATAGGTTATCAAGCATTGCTTTGAAGGCCTTAAGAAAAACAAAAAACAAAGAAAACCAAATAAACCCCACCTCCAACGACCCAACCAACCGACCAACCGACCGACCGACCGACCCACCAGTGAGGAATGTTCAAAGCCAAGTTCTCTAAGTGGTGGAGGAAAGTCTTTCAAATCTCTTGAGTCTTTGGTGCATAATTACCTTTTCTAGAGACTCCCTGGGTTTGAATAGTTTGGCATGTGCAGGTAGATACCTGAGGTACTAGTTAAGGGGCAGACACAGCTTCAGAAACGTTCCATAACACTTAGTTATAATCTCAAATACTCAATAAAGCTCAGTAAAATTTGCTATGCAAATGACTTAAAGGAACGTTTTTTTAACAGAGGTAGTAGTCTATACCTGTTGTGAGAGGTCCTTCCACTCCTCCAGCCTATAGCCGCTGAGATACCAGCCCATTGGGGTGTGGTCTCTCTCCCTTTAAAAAAAGCAGCCACTTCCCTCTCCTCTCTCTCTTCACTTCCTGCTCCACCGGGCGACTAGACTCCCTTCCTGGTTGCGCAGAGGGCTGTTGTCTGGGACGGTGATCTGTAAGTTTTTTCCCCTTTAAATAAATACCACCCTATTAATCATAATTCCAAACTGGTGTGGCATTGTTTGTGACTTACGCCTTCATATACCAAGTAACACTAAACAGGCAAGCAATAAATATGCAATCAAAAATTTAATAACAAAGATACTATTTTCAACATGGTCAAATATACATGGCTAAGCCCAGAATTAAAAAAACAACAACAAAAACCATCCAGCTCAACAGTACAGTCATACAGTTTTGTACAGAACATTCCATAGATTAACAGAAAATACATGAGCACAAAAATAAAAAATATTTAAAGAGAATCTCTAAGCAGCATTTTCTTTCTGCGGAACAGACATAGACCTTGTACTGATTAAATATCTACAGGTGCTTTTCCTTTACAAAAATACATAGACTCTTGATAGACTACGTCATTAACAATGACCTGGCAATTCTTTCACTTCAATTTGAATGATTCATAAGCTAAATCTTACAACCACAAAAAGGTTTTTATTTGTATTAAGATGTTACCACTTTTGACAAAAAGCTTAAAATATTTCGTATTTCAAAATAAAATTAGCAACATAACTCTACAATCTATTCTGTGCTAGATTTACCGCAAGGGCTATTCTAAGAAATGATTGCTGTTGAGCTGCCAGGCACAGCAAAGTGAAGGAACACACCCCCCTCCCCCCACATTCTTGTCCTAGACCACAGCTTCGTAAGGACACTTAGACCCCCACCCCCATTCTGAAAGAGACTGCAAAAGAAAGCCGGCCTTCCACAGTGCTAGGGTGACCTCCAGACATGCCCATGTGTAGAGGAGCCGCTCCTGGTCCCATGTCAATACACCAGACTGTGGAGATGTCCCCATGTGTGCTACAGCTGGCTTTCTAGTAAGCGCTACAAGACCAAAGAAAGCTAGGCCTGGTAGTTAACACATCTGTTACCCTTGATTCTAGAGTCAAAGACAATTAAGATAAACACCTTCCTGGAAAGCCGCCATTTTGAATCATCTGCATGGATCATGGAAAGGTGTCCTGAGGACAGGGACATCTGCATGAGAATTTAAAGCGATTCTTTTGAAATGTTTAATTTTCAGAAAATTATATCATTTTCTGAAAAAGCGCCCAAATATTTTAATTCTACTAGAAAATATGGTGTAAACTTACTATTTGTGAAAATCATGTTCCAGGAAAAGAAGGACTTTCAAATGACCTGAGAAACACTACAACTTAATCCAATTAAAGCTACTAAGGACATTTTATACATTTTATCTTAATCTCATGTTTTCAATCAAAACACACTGGAGCGAAGCCCACCAAGTAAACCCAACCCCATGGTGATTCTGTGCTCTGAAGGGCGTCTGGTCTCTAGAGATCTGTTCAGGCTCCCATGAAGCAGGCCCAGCAGATGCACCACGTACGTCCCTTACTGTTCTCCAGAGGATTTACACACTGTAAACAACCGGAACAGCATTTCAGGGCGTTATGATTCTAACCCAGAAGTTTTGGCAAATTCAGACTTATGTTTCACTGATATAAAGCAGATTTCTAGAGAATTCCTTATCCAATCAGAGGAATGGATGAGGGATATGGATGGCTCAGTTGCACAGTGCTTGCAGACCAGACTACACAGGACCGTGGGGCAGTTTCATCCACTCTGCGGTTGGTCCACCTCAGGCGGATTTTACCTTAGTGGTGGCGCAGAGCAGACCAACAACCCCAGAAAAAGAATGGCGTGCTGAAACATTTTTCAGTGCTTTTTGTCAAAATTTTGCCATATGGCTAAGTTTAATAACAATAAAGTAACTGCTAAGAAAGTCACTTTTAAAGAAAAGACAATCACAGGCCCTTGGGGAATCTCGCTTTTCAAAGCAGCGAAAGTGCATCTGTAAATCCAGTAGGATGTACTATGTATGTCCTACACAGGCAGGCCCTTCGGCACTTCTACTAAAGCGTGTCTACCAAGAAGCCCGGAGCTAAACAGGCGTAATTTCCTTCAGGCCACCTCCATGGAATAAAAGGCGTCTTAAAATTTAAAAATCTAAATTTTCTAAGTCTGTATTTCACCCATTTTCATGGGGACGGTATTTCTTTCTTCCTCACACTTGAGGATTTTCTAAGATCCACTGCCTGGTGCTGAAGCAAAGGTGCACACACCTGAAGGGGAATATGCTGGCTACAGCGGAGACACTTGACCCGCCCCACCCAGAAATCTCACCGCAGTGCATCATGGGCAATGCTTCAGTAAGAGATGTCACAGTCTAACAGTTCCCACCCTCTCAACTGTCCAAACTCTCTCCAACATGGTTACTAACAATAAAACATCTTTGGTGATACCTATATTCTTATAAAACTCTTTCTAAAAAGACTACTTTAGCTTGTTAAGTGCCTGTTTAGATATGAGACCAGTTATGAGACAAATATAGATGACTGGAGACTTATGCAGGAAACCTAAAACAGAATGCACTTTAGCAATGAGGCACTTTCTTTTAAACAGTCAGTAAAGCTTAACGGTTCACGACATTATATTAACACACTGAATTCTTTCTTCTGTGCTCACTGCATTTGTCCTGTGAAACACACTAGTGTGGGGCAGATGCTTGGTGAATAAGGAATATGTAAAAGCTGCCAAAAACCATTATTCTCGATACCCAAATCTCAGACTTAATATAACCTCATCAATGAGCCTTTTAGTTTATTTTTTAAGCTTGGAAAAGGACGTTTTCATTTCTCTATTAACTGATGTGATTACTGCAATTTAAAGAGATTCTTACAGACCACAGGCATTTTTATAGCCAAGATTCCTTGGTCTCTTTATGTCTGATTTTTAAGGCAGGTAAAACAGGTAACAAAATCTTTTCTGGAGTAGAATTCTTTAGTTTATTTCTTAAGGAACAACAGATTGAAGAATAATGTTAATTTATTCTTAAGTGTATAGATCCAGAGTGCTATTCCTGAAGATTATTTAAATACACAGGGTCATGCTAAAGAAACTCTGTACATGTAAAGCTGGCCACAAACAGTGTCTGCTCATGTTTCCCACAGCGGGTACGTGTCACACCAGTCAAGGAAATGTTCCACACTTGGCTGATGTACCAGAGGAGGCGGCTGAAAAAGCCCGATGCCACCAGCAATACCACATTACTCATGTTTCCATATGACATCAGCCGTCCTTAATGGTGTGTTTTGGCACATACTCTATTGCATCTCAGTGAAAACACCAATGCATAACATTAAATAAAGAAGAATTTTTATAAAACGGCTGTTTTATTAACTGTTTCCTATGTATCCCTTGGAAAATAGTCGTAACATGTCAGGCAACTAGCAAAATTTAAAGTAATCTTATATATTTAATTCACCTATGGCCTTAAGTTTTGGTTGGGGAGCCAAACAGCTGAGTCAGCGTGTGGCTTTCAAAACTGATTTTGACTTAAGTTTATTATAATTAACCTCCATGTTTAAAATACACTTATCTAAACATGACAAATATAGTATCTTTAAAATTTTTTAGGGGCAACTAGGTTTTATAAAATGTCAAAATCATTTCTATAGTCAGATAATAAATTGTTTTTTTTTTGTCAAGTATAATGATCGTCTCTAAACTTTAGAGTAAATGAACTGCCTTTTAAGCCCTGCTTGTGAGTTCTTCCAGGAACGGCCATTCTAACAAGATGAAGTTAAAGATGCTGTGGTCTTCTAATGCAGCGAACTTTAATACACTTTTTGACTTGGAAAAAAAAAAGATAAAAGGAAAAATAATCCCAAACTTTTAAACTTTTATATTATGAAATACGCCAAGATTGAGCTGCACTTTGTTATTTCTTAGGGCTGTTTTATTTCTATGGCGCACTCTGGAATCCAGAAAGCATTAGCTTATGACATATTTTGCTGGAAAGCATAGAGCACCCGTGTTCAGTCTTAACAACGATGTGTGAACACGCAGTGCTCTTGTCAGATTTCTCTAAGCGGTCATCTTCCCTCATTTCCCCACCCCTCAGAAGTTAACTTGTTTCAAAGCAACCAACTGACATATTCCACAGTTTTCTTTTTCAACTATGTATTTTACAAGAGCTAAAACATTACTCATGTAATAAGGTAACAGAGGACCTGACTTGCAGGCTAATTTTAAAATGAATGGAAGATGGAAGCAAATTGCCAACATCAAGTACACCATCGTGGTTCTCACTTCTGGTACACCCACCTTTAATGAACTCACAGTTAAAACAACAATCCCACTTCTCCTGTTTACTACAGTAACCTAATAAACTACCCCAAACCACTAATTTTGGTTAGAATATTTATCTACTACATGGCATTTATTTTGTTTTGTGCGTATGGTTTGGATATGTGCTGTGCAGCTAACAATCTTTTGGAAATCCATAAACGAGCGAATATCACCTAACATCTTAGTATTTAAAACCATCATAACAACCCTCTGCATGCCACAGCACACGCCTAAGGACGACCTGGAAGAAACGATACTTCCTAGAACGGCGTCAACAATGCAATGATGCACACAACATGGGCCAGACAACCAATGGAGTTCTGTAAGCAACACCACTTCCCTAAGACAGTAACAGACGTCAACATACTCACACATTAATTTATTACAAGTCAGTATGATCAGCTGCCAACGTTATGAACTTCAGTTGTCCAAATCATATATGTTTTCAATGTGAAGGGCTAATATGCCTTCCTGTGCAATGGCAGAGACTACCCAGACCTTTCAGGGTATCTCACATTGTAATGTGCTCTGGTCAAAAGGTAACTGGAATTCTTCACAAAAGGACTTACACTCAAGAATGAGCTGGTATTTTGGTTTTTTTTTTTGGCTGTTTATTCTTTTTTACATAAAAGTTTACCAAGAATAGGACAGTGGTTCAGAAACCACTTTTCTAAATATATTCTTATACAAAATAATTTCAAGATATAATTATACTAGGTTCTTGTACAGTACTCTATTTTAACAAGAATAAAAGTATTAAGTATGTGAAAACTGCAACACCACAAGGATTGAGCCATTTTACTAGTGTAATTAACATTAGAACGATCTTGCAACAGGCAAGCAAAATATTGAGAAAGCAGTCACGGCTGCACACCTAACCGAGTCCAGCCGTGCCTTGCACACTGTGAGACAGACGAGTATCTTATGCAGATGGTCAGTAGCAGAAGGGCACTTGGATTGCTCCTAAGAGAAACGACATGAAGGAAACTGACAATTTCGAGACAGACGATGCCTTATGTGCATGCTGACAATCAGACTGTGTCTCTCGAGTCCACACACCGTCACTGTGCAATCTGTCGACGAGTAAACAAACAGTGCAGGGTTCCTTCCGTGCAGGCTGGGCCCCTTGGCCTACCCAAAATCAATTCTTGGTCGGTACTGCAATACCATGGGGTACGACTATAAAAAAGAAAGCATGAGTAAGACTGTGTTTACATGAGAACGAGAGTTTACACAGAAAAGCTCTGAAGAACTGGGGATTATTATTTATACTGACTGATAATCATAATTACAAAAGTTAAAAATTTAGGTTGTCATTTAGGTTACTATCAGTACCTCTCCCTCCCGTCCTCCTTCCCCTCCCCTCCCTTCCTGTGGAGGGCCTATGGAGGACTACACACTGCACCCAACCAGCAACTCTGTGGGCTGAGCATTTGAGCCCTGGATTCTCCCATGGCTACTGCTGGTGAAAACCCACCAAACCACACAAGAGTAAGAGACCCTATTCTGCGAATGGGTAAAACTGGAATTTCCACAATATTGCTAATACATTTGATACCCCCTTCCTTTAGTATTTAAGATCTATTTTGAAATGCTCTTTAACAGTATTGAAGACATGTTCCTAACTGTTACATGGAATGGGGACTGCCTCCTTTCAATATGATATAGTGTTCACAGCTATTGGATGATGTAAGTAAAGTAAAAGCTTTCATTGTCCTTGGTGCTGTTCTCCGTACAAAGGCTCTGGCATCCAGGTACCCAACACACAGTCCCGGGGAGAGAAGGGCCTCCTGCAGATGGAGGTAAGGGCCACTCTCTCTCTCCACCTGCTTCATCACCTTCACCTTCACCACCATAGAGAACCAAATCATTAGAAAGCAGTCTGCAGAACTGACAATTTTCCTGTTCTAAAACTGGCAGGTTTTCATTTTTTAGTGAGATTCAATGAGCTAACTATCAAAGAATCAGGAAAAGAATGAGATGGCCACTGACCAATGTTTTGCTACCTCAGGATAGGTAGGTGCAAAGCCTTCAGGAGAGAGCACTGACTGAGATTCTGCAATCCTGAGATGCCCTTCCAGAGACTCAATGCTGCTATGTCCTAAGAGCAGCTAGGACAGGACAAGGGAGTGGTGAAGATGCCATGGGCCTTGTTCTCAGCTGAAGACTAAGCAAGTGCTTTTCTGATTTAATGGGCTGGCATACACGTCTCAGATTTGCAAGGTTCCAACAGTCTTAGCCTTATTCTGCTTTGTAATTCTGTTTACTTGTACTCACCTTAAGTTTTACTCTGGTCTTACAGAACCAGCTTATAACCAGGTAGTTGAGCACAAAGTTCTCTATTTCTGAAGCCGTCAGATTTTTTGAGACCACTGACAGTCACCTTATCTAACTTTATTAAGCCCCATTCTATTCCTCTCCACCCCCAGCTTACCCTTATTACAGCCTTTCGAACTTTACTTTCTATTCCTGATTGACTCCTGCAATTAAAATTTACCCGTTTTAGAATATGTTCATTATATAGAGTCCAGCAACAATTCTATTGGAGGTGAAAAAGAGACATAGAAGTAAAATAGCTTGGTTGTCAATGGCTGACATTTTCTGTTTGGGGCTAAGATTCCTTTTTTTTTTCTCTCTCCACTCCCCCAAAACTTGTGTTTGTTCTGTGGACACATGAAGTCTAATAATTTTACTGAAATGTGCAAATTCCTGACATTTCTTTCCCCTTTTAATTTGGCAATTTAATAAACATAAAATATCATTTTTACATTATTTCTTGACTTCTAAAAAGTTAATTACATCTATATTTTGTCAATTATATTTCCTTTCTATAGCTTGTCCAATCATGGAAAGTTTCTTCTTACAGATATATAGTAGTTGTTATATCTAATGTCATTAATCCACTTCCTGTCAGATACTGCAAAATTTATTAGATTTCTGCCTTGTACTTTTCAATATTAATAGTTAAGTCATGATTTGTCCCCTTTAATTTTCAAAGGTAAAGTGTGAAAGATCGTCTCTGCTAAAATATCATTTGCCTATGTTTTCTTCAATACAATTAAAATTTTTAACATTTATTGTTTTGATCCATCAAGAGTGTGTATCTGTGTATAATCTGAGACTTGAGTTGAAGTGCCTTGCTGTGGTCTTAGTGCAATTAACCAAGAGTCCCAGATCTGCATCCGACCTCCAACACTGTGGTCTTTGAATGTGCCATTTCCAACATCCCCTCTCCTGCCTGCTCCAAGGCCTTGGAGATCCTGAATGGCGAGACACACCTGTTTCTCAAGGCCACTGTGTGTTCTCCTGGCTTTAAGTGTTCTGTATTTATACTCACATGGCTGTCTTCCTCACGATTGAAACCTACCGCGTTTAAGAATTTTTTCTTTGATTATCTTACTGTACAAAATATTCCCGTGTGTGTGTGTCTGGGGAGGTGCATGTTCATCTCTCTCTGTGTATGCACATTTGTGGAGGCTAAAAGAAATCATGAGAATGGCTCCTCTAGGACTGTCCACCTTATTTTCTGAGACAGGGACTGTCATTCACCTGGAGCTAGCCAACAGGTAAGACTTGCTGGCTAGGGAGCCACAAGAATCCACCTGTCTCTGTTTCCAGAGGACTGGGATTAAATATATACCTGCCCAGTTTTATATGGGTTCTGGGATTGAATACAAGTCTTCATGCCTGCAAAACAAATATGTTACCAAGACATCTATATCTACTTAGTTTCCCTTGGACACTAAAATTTCCTTTTTTTTTTTTTTTGGTCTAATTGTTCTATGAGTGAAAACTTGCGCCTGATGTTTATGTCTATAGCTCCGGGGCTAGAAGAATACCCCCAAGCATACTTACAATGCACAACATCTATTTTTAAAGGAACATTTCTGCCTCAGCCCTTGGAACCACTGCAATTGGAGGCTCCTGGACAAGAGCTTATCCGGGAGCAGTTCTCTCTCCTCATGCCTGTGTAGATCAGCACCTGACTTGAGCTCTCAGTGTTCTGATACACTGTTGCTTGCAGGTGGCAGTGACCATGTCCCATTCATGACTTATCTGAAAATGTGACTGACCAGAAACACCTAGTTCCTGATTTGCGTGAGTTTAACTTTGTTCAGTTAAACAAGATATTGTAAAAGTATGCAGAGTTGCCGGGCGGTGGTGGCTCACGCCTTTAATCCCAGCACTCAGGAGGCAGAGGCAGGCGGATCTCTGTGAGTTCGAGACCAGCCTGGTCTACAAGAGCTAGTTCCAGGACAGGCTCCAAAACCACAGAGAAACCTTGCCTCGAAAAACCAAAAAAAAAAAAAAAAAAGTATGCAGAGTTACATTTAACTTCATAATTTGACTTCGTGCACAGCATGACATCTAAGATGCTATTTAAAGTCTGTGTGTGTGAAACGAACTCGAGATATTCATGAGTAGTTCTCTGTTTTGAGGAAATATATATTTGACTAAAAAATTCTGTAATCACCTGCCCTTATACTTGACTTATTTTTAACAGTTTTATTAAAAAAAAAACTCCAAGATGCATACAAGGAGACAAAGAGGAGACAGAAAATGTGAAATATTAATTGGTAAATCTAGGTAAAGGATTTATTTGAAGTAATTACTTCAGTTTTCAATTTTCAAACTTCAAACTAAGTAGTAGGAAAATGAATACTAACCTTGGATTTTTATCAAATGTCTTTTCAGCATTTACTGATTTTCATTTTCGAGTATCATGAGATATACTAGCTTGTTATTTGTCTTTGTCTCTATAATATTAAGCTATTCTTGCATTTCTGATAAAAATTCTACCAGGCCTTGGTTTTATCCCTTTAGTACATTTTTGTACATTATTTAGTAATATCTTTGCACTTATATTCAAAGTGATATTTGGTTCTAGTTTTCAAAAGATTTTATTTTTATTTTTAAACTAGGTGTATATGTATGGGTCTGTGCTTATGTGAATACAGGTGCCCAAACTGTCCAGGGAGGGGTCCATTCCCTGGAGCCACCTGATGTGGGTACTAGGAACTTAACGCTGGTCCTCTGCAAGACAAACATGCATGCTTAATGCCTGTGCCACCTTGCTTGGTGCTAGTCCAACTGTACTCACTGTAAAGTTCTACTGTCATATTGACGCTCCCTTTATGAAATGATTTTGGGAAAATTTAAATGCAAGATTTAATTTTCTTACAAGATTGTTATCCACAATGAAGCGTTGAGGAAAAGGAAGTGAGTGTGAGGGTGAAGATTTGTCTTATCCGACGTACTTCTACACTTAGCATCAGAGCTAAGGAGCAACTTCACCTCTCAGGAGACCGACAGCAATATGAAGACAGATGTGGAAGTGATGGACCATGGGTTATAATGCAGACAAGGTTATCACCATGACTTATCACGCCTGCCATTTGGAGTTTATCAATCTCACTACATCAGCTGAACTGTTTGCTCAGCCCTGGTGCTCATCTGCACAAAGAAAGAACAGCTTCCTTTCCGGGTGGCTTGCTCTTAGCCCATTTACAAGTGTGTCAGGTTACTCCATGATGGAGGTAGGTCATTGTTAATTAATAAAGAAACTGCTTGGCCTGATAGGATAGAACATAGGTGGGTGGAGTAAACAGAACAGAATGCTGGGAGGAAGAGGAAGTTAGGCAATCGCCATGCCACTCTCCTCTCCAGGGCAGACACTATGAAGCTCCGACCCAAGATGGACGTAGGCTAGAATCTTCCTGGTAAGCGCACCTCGTGGTGCCACACACATTAATAGAAATGGGCCAAGCAGTGTTTATATGAATACAGTTTGTGTGTTGTTATTTCGGGGCATAAGCTAGCCAGGTGGCCGAGAGCCGTGCTGCAGGAACACAGCCCGCAGCTCCTACTACAACTCCATTCCTAAAAATAAAATATGTATCAAAAAGCTCATTTTAATGAATTGAGATTCCCATAATCACAGCATTAACCAAAAGAGCAAAATTCTAGATATGCTGCTCATTAAAGTTTCTGCTTAGTGACTTCACAAGTATTCTTTTAAGACACAATATAAACTAATTTGTCTCAACCTTAAAACTGCAACACTGAAGTTTGCTAGTTATTGACTACTGGAACCAGACTGATGATTTTCTGGGGAAAAGGGCAATGGATTATTTTAAAGAAATACTACAACTCATCCATGAGATTAAGACTGACCATGTTATCTCTGCATTTAGTAATATAATATTTATGCCCTTTACTGTATTGTACACTCTTCTGTTCTCCATTTAAAAATATTTACCTTTAAATATATGTATGTGTGCGGGCATGTGCATATCAGTGAGGGTCTCAGATGCCCTAGAACCAGAGTTTAGGTAGTTACAAGCCACCTGATGTGGGCTCTGGGAATCAAAACTGGTTTTGAACTGCTGAGTCATCTCTCCAGCCTGTTTCCCAAATTTCTAAAATGTGTTTTTATTAGACAAAAAAGTTTTTCTTAGACACAAGTTTAAACTCCTTGTGTGTTACAAGTGAACTCATATTCCTCTGTGGTAGCCAGAGCAGCAGTTAGGTGGGCCCAGCAGCCAGATCACAATTAAGAGTTAGCCCTAGCCCTATTTAGAGTCACTCAGTTTGACATTTCATCTCAATATAAGACAGATTAGAGATTTCTCAGGGGATGAAATAAATGATTATTAAAAATTCCTGATTCATAAGTAATAGTTGTTACACACAATTTCATTTTTAGTTCAGTAAAATGGTTAATTCGGGAGAAATGAAATAATGGGAAACTTGTTATTTAAGTTTGGAAAGACTTTAAAAATTGCTCTTACAAAGTGACAAGTCTGAGAACTTGAGTTTGGGATGGGAGTGGTAAGCACAGGGCACTGTGATGGTCATGTGTACCGCCATGAGTGCCTCTTACCTGATACAAAGTGCCATCCTGAGAGCAGACTTGCGAGGTTGAGCAGTTCAGACAGCGAAACTGCGGAGGAGATGAACTCATCAGATAAGAGGCATCCACAATGGGACACATTTAAAACTTGTTATTTAAAATGGTTTAATGTCAAAAGTAAGTGCCAACATGAGAAATTTAAATAAACATTGAGGAATGGTGTTTTTTTTTTTTTTGGAGGGGAAATATTTAGTAACCTGGTGATTGGTAAATTTTAGTGTTAAGTAATTTTAACATTTATCTATGCAGGTTTTTAATAATTTATTTGTTTGTTTTTAATATTCTAAACCTACCAAGATGGTATCCTACCCCTTTCATTTCATTTTCAAATGCTAGTTTCTGAGGCATACCCATCTCTTAGTACAGAGGGTACCATCATCTTTCTTCTCTTAGTACAGAGTGGGTACCATCTTTCTCCCACCTGTTCCTGAGATTGATCTCTCCTATGCCTCTTCTTCAGCTACTCTGAGAACAGTACTTAGGATCAGAACTCTGAGGGGCAGGGAACTCCATCAACCTTTGAGGGACGGAGGCATTGCCCTTTTACTTTCATACTGCTTAGGTTAGATTCTTAATCCCCAAGTCTGTTTTAACAGCACTGATGAGCTCCTTGAGTCTGTTTGATGCGCAGGTCTGCAGTCTTAATAGTTATGCAACTAACTTCTAAGTTATGCACATATGTAACACAGTACATTCTTCCAAATGGAAAAAATTAAATGTAAAAAAAAAGCTGGAAAATTAAATTTAAATTAATCAGGAAAAGTTTAACTTCCCAAAGCCGACTTTGTAAGATAATAATCGTCCCCAGGTTTTTTGGAGCTGGTCCTTTATTATGCACCAGGCTCATTGTCATGCTCTCAGGACAGCCTCCATCTGTCCTTTTCTGGCTCAGGCAGTCCTCAAGCTCTAACCTACCACATTTGTCTGACTGTGCAAGCTGCAAAAATCATTCAGTAAGAATACAGAGTTAAGATAGAAGTGATTTTGATGTGGGAGTGTCACATATCAATCTGTTGATTTCATTGGTTAAGCAATAAAAAAACTGCTTGGTCCTCATAGGTTAAAACATAGGTGGGAGGAGTAAACAGAACAGAAGGCTGAGAGGAAGAAGCTGAGTCAGAGAGTCGCCATGATTTTCCCACTCCAGGCAGATGCAGATTAAGATCATTCCTGGTAAGCCAGCTCGTGGGCTACAGCAGATTATTAGAAATGGGCTAGTCCAGGTGCGAGAGTTAGCCTAGAAGAGGCTAGATATAATGGGCCAAGCGGTGTTTAAAAGAATATAGTTTCCGTGTAATTATTTCTGGTAAAGCTAGCCGTGAGGGTGCCGGGGACGCAGCCCGCCGCTCCTAATTACAACATGATTTCTTGAATTTTTCTTATTAATCTCTTTGGTATCAGTTAAAACAGATGTTTTTTCCCCCCTAAAACTGCCAGAAATTGCAAATCAAGCGATGAGAGGCAGGCATGGTGCTGAAGTGGCTGAGGCTGCAGGAAGAGCATTTGGGCAAAGGCAGCTAGTCTAACCAGACAGCGAGCAGGAACAACACCGGTCTGGTCCGGTCCGTGATGGAAAGCTGAAGACGAACAGACAGATGCTGACAGTAGCTCTCACGGAGTGGAGGGAGAGTGGATGAAGATCATAACATAGTTTAACGGAGACACTGTTACTTTTTTACATTTATTAGACTAGGCATTCTGCTAAGCATTTTAGCACATAATATTAATTCTTGCTAAATTTTCCTACACAGATACTGTCACAATTTTAAGGATTCCAAGAACTGAGGAAAAATTGGGAGGCAGAACACAACTGGGAGCAAAAGAAAGCTTCAGCATACGCAGCAAAAAGTGTTCAGAACACAAAAGCAGTTCCCAGAAGTCAACCAGAAGACGACAAACTCATGATTAAAAGGGCAATAATATGAACACTCACAAAGACGTTATGTTGCTAATATGAGCACCAAGAAGTCAGAAAATGGGCCTCTTGTACATTACTGGTACAACTAGAACTTGTGAAACTTTTTTCTAAGAACTGACAACCTCTCACACTGTGAAACTTAGTCCATTGAAAACCTAGCAATCTAGGCAATGGCTATGCTTGTTCATTTGCAGAAATACATGCCTTGTACTATATACAGCACTGCTTGAAATGTTAAAACTAAAACAAACTCCTAATGCCCACCAAAATAGTTAATTAAATTATACTAGTACTGCAAACTGAATTGTATCAATATTTTGAGAAATAACTTCAAAATGCAATGGTTTTCCATAAGACATATCAAATGAGAATAAACTTGCTAGCAATATATATGATTCTAGTTATGTCTCAGAAAACTTATGACCACTGGCACTGGCATTATGAAGAGAAATACTAGATTGTTGGCAACATTAGACAACTGAGTAACCCCTGACTGAAACATGAATCTTTAATTCCATACCCTCAACTTGTAGAAGTCACAGAAGAAACCTGGCCACTGATCATGTCTCCCAAAATTTCTGTAAAGATTCAGGTGTTCACATGAGTAGAGCCTTCTAGAAATGACTCAGGGTCGCCCAAGCCTACTGAGCCTACTGTACGTTGCCATCATCCCTAGAGCGTTTGTGTTTGTACCGAGATTTAAGACACACTACTGTCATCCTACTCGTCAGCAACAGACCAACCCTGACATTAGGAGTGACAACTGCCAAACAAAAACACTGTTGTGAACTATGAAAGTTATAGCAGCTGTCTGACCAGGTATTTGTTTTAATTCGTAAGGATAAAGATATTTTAAAATAATTCATCATGAGGAGAACGGTAGAAGCCACCTAGGGTCATCTTTTCTAATAAAACTAAAAACCTGAAACCTCAGAACTGTGTGATCAGAAATGTAATTACATAAAGACTAATTTAGTTGGCAGTCTGTTAGCAAAAGGCTTATATGAGTTAATCCTTTCATGCTTTGACATTAAAATAACTAGCAATGCTGAGCTTGATGGCCCATGCTTCTAATGAGGCAGAGGCAGGAGAATATTAGTCTGAGGTTAGTTAGCCTGTGCTATTGAGCTCCAGGCCAGCTTGAGCTAAATAGTAAAATCTTCATTCAAAACACAGTCCCCCACCCCAGGCACATACAAATGGACACCATGGGCAATCTTCAGGAGAGCACTTGTCACAGACAGGTGAGCCGTAGGAGAGGTGACCTTTAACCTGCAGTCTGTTCTAGCACTCACATGCTGAAATGCCCACTGAACTAGCAAAGAAAGACAGGATTACTTTTTATTGCAGGACTGTTACTGTAGAATTGGAGTATTTGCTTCTGACAATGCAGACTTACCCTTTGCAGTGTGCACCTGTACCTGAAACATTTCAGGCTTAAGGATCCCATGAAACCATAAAGTCTACAAACAAGGCAGATTTTATTTATGTGATGAACCCTAAAGTAGTCTGATATCTTCTTCAAGGACACACCACTAGAATATAAATTTTTTTTCCCGGTCTTGAGAACATTTTTGCCAGTGACTAGACTACTGAGCCTCACAGAGAAGATCCATGCAAAAACCAGACAGGAAAACAACAAAAATCTTGATTTAAGAACTTAGATGCTTCAATATTATCACATCATCACATTTTCTTCTAAAAAAGTAGACAAATATCTTAAGCACTCTATTGTACAAGGATTTTTGAGGTTTGCTAACAGTTCAACCGATGTTACTTAAACGTCATGTCATTACTGAAACAGTCACCGTCACTATTGGTAAACACTACATCATCTGTACTGTGTGAGGTATCTCATCAATAACATTTTCATAAGAAAATGCAATAAAATCTAGTAGAAACATTATAGTGTTAATGTACAACATACTGTATTATAAAAACCACACTCTTACTGCTTCATGGGTAAGCTTGGGTGTTAAGCAGCGCAGCTTTCTACTCAATCTTAGGTGTATTTATGTATGCAGATCAAGGGAATCTGTGGTAGCATTGTTCACAATAGTGCTCCTTACTCCCAGACAGGCTTGTAATACAGTACACAGAGTGCCTCACACATTTCCCTAATATTCCTGGCTCAGGTGGACTCAAAGAGGTTTTTTATTTTATTTTTTTTAGAACATAACCAAAAATACTTAAAACACACACCAAAACCAGTTTTGGGGGGAAGGATTGACCTTAGGTTTTCACCTGTGAACAATTTCTCCCTCATCACTACGGCCAAAAGCACAGGAATCTACTGCTGGATCAGAAACCTCTGCTAATGCAGTCATCCTTAAGTCCGGCTTTATACTTCCAGTGATCATCAAATCCTACCCACCTCTTCTCTCCACCACAGCCCTAGTGCTATCAGGGCAGAAGAGAGTCTGTCTGAGCCCGCTTCACTCACTCACATTTCCAGCAGACACAAGGATTTAGAAAGTACACGACACCTCTGCCCTCAGCCTAGCACAATCCTGGATTTATTTATTGCTGGACTTAAAAACTCACCTTCAAAATATTTAACATAGTCACTGATCTTGTACTTGGACCAAGTTTTAGGTGCTTGGGAATAAAGAGGATCCAGTTTCTTCTCTTTCCCAAATTAATTTCTTAAAGCTCCTTAATGATACTATTAAATTTAAACTACATAATAACATATAACTAAATATACACATAGGTAAATATAAAAGCAATTTACATTTTCTCCTCTTAGTCGCCATCTTGTCATATAGATGAATTCCATAGTATGATCCTTCCCCATAATTTCACCATTGCACAGCACGTCCAACTTTAAAAAGAATAATTAAAATAGATCAGTCCAAAGAAAAACTGAATTCATACTTTTATGTATTTTCAAATTTTAAAAGATTCAATTAGTTATACCAACATAAAAGTACCAATTATAAAACACTGACTTTTTTTTTATTAAAACCACTCTCCCACAGAATGACAATGGTACAGATTTAACTAGATAAAACATCATTTATCTTGAGCAACACAACCACATCTCATGTTGATACAGCTTACAAATACAGTACCAACCATCTTGATTCATGTTTCTGCAATCCTACATGTTTTATTCTATAAACATGGGATTACTCTTACGAATGAGAAGAGTGTAGCAAGTGTATAGAGATGTGTAGAGAGTGCAGACATGTAGCAAACGCCTTCTAAATTCACTACTCGAAATCCTCTGAAGTTCCTGGGATTGAAAGGAGTTTCACCTTCTCCTTACCGGGGGTGGGCTGTGTGTGTTTGTGTGTCAAAAAGATGGGGAATATGAGGCATTACATCTGTGCTCTGGGCTATCATGGGATCAAAGAGACAGGGCATTACAGCTGATGCACACACCTGTGCTC
The DNA here is from genome assembly GCF_037038515.1 of Microtus pennsylvanicus. Lineage (NCBI taxonomy): Eukaryota > Metazoa > Chordata > Mammalia > Rodentia > Cricetidae > Microtus > Microtus pennsylvanicus. The sequence continues at coordinate 115,535,246 of NC_134583.1, read as the reverse complement.
TGGGCTATCATGGGATCAAAGAGACAGGGCATAACACCTGCAGCACAGACCTGTGCTCCAGGCTATCTAGCCTCTCGGGTGTACTTATGGATCCTCTTCTCACCCTGTATGAAATGTCATAACAAAGTGTATGTACAAAACCTCCCCCTCATGTTTGAGGCTGTAGGAAACGAAGCTTCGAAAGGCTACAAGAACCTTGTGTGTGCTTTATAATTCAACAAAGAATATATAATCTATGTTTATCAAAGATCCTATAAAAGAGATATCTCAGTCCTTTAGTTTCTAATGAAAGAAACTGGTTAAGATTTTATTTCAAGTGTGAAGGGGAAAGGAGTCTTAAAGAAATCTGTATCTATCTAAACAAAGACTACAATTTTTAACTTGAAGACTAACACAAAATTTAGTCCCAATTATATTAGATATATGAACTAAATTATTGATATTTTAATGATTTGTGGTGATATGTAAATTTTGAAAATTTTCAGTTATTGTATTAATTCTTAAAAGAACAAAGTAGGCACCTCTCTTATCCTGTCTGTAAAACCAATTCCTAAGCAAAGATGTAAAGGTGCAATTACTAACCAGGCAGGCTGCACCCACAGTCATCAACTCAAGTGCCCTGTACCAATTAGTGACGCTGCTATGGACGTTTAAGACATTTCATTAAATCACAGCGCTATATGCTGGGCAGCAAAAACAAAGTATAAGACCAATCTATGTCTTAAAGGAAGCAAAGGACAAGTTCTTTGATTGGAATAGATAAGGAATTATTTAAAAACTAAGATCATTGTTCATGGAAGAAGACAGAGAATAGTTTTCTTAGCTCTAGTAACTTCCTGAAGATAAGAAAATTAACTCTCGGGCTGGAGAGATGGCTCAGAGGTTAAGAGCATTGTCTGCTCTTCCAAAAATCCTGAGTTCAATTCCCAGCAACCACATGGTGCTCACAACCATCTGTAATGAGGTCTGGTGCCCTCTTCTGACCTGCAGGCATACACACAGACAGAATATTGTATACATAATAAATAAATATTTTTAAAAAAAAAGAAAATTAACTCTCTCAGGACCAGCCTGGTCTATAAGAGCTAGTTCCAGGTCAGGCTCCAAAGCCACAGAGAAACCCTGTCTCGAAAAACCAAAAAAAGAAAAAAAAAGAAAACTCAGCAAACCAGACTTTAGAGAAGTAAAACTATACATGGTATTTTGCGTGAAGAGAACAAAAGAGATAAACAATACAGTAAGAAAATTTCATTGTATACTTTTCACTATAGCTATCTATAAATTGTTACCTTTTATGTTTACAAATGACTTATTTTTATTTTATGTGCATTGGTGTTTTGCTTGTGTGAGGATGTCAGATCTTAGAGTTACAGACAGTTGTGAGCTGGACTGGGAATTGAACCTGGGTCCTCTGGAAAAGAGTCAGTGCTCTTAACTGCAGTGTAATCTCTCTAGCCCATGTCTGGAAGTCTTTAAAAGCCACAGAACCAAACTAATAAAAAAATGTAACCTCGACTAGTCATTACCACGTCAGATATTTCCATTGGGTTCAAGATCAGATGCTTCCTCAGGCTCCTTCCTGTCAAGGTCTGTGCTTAAATCCCACCACACTTCAGTTCCTTTAAGAAGAGACCTATTAAAGGGACCTACAGTCTCATAAGAAGTCACACATCTCAATAGAGTGAGCCTGTATTTTGGTCCCTGCTCCAGATCACCACTGGAGGATAGGGAGCCTGCCCATACTTCAGATCCACTCCTGTTTGCCTCCTGAGATTTGTGCTTTGTCCTCCAAGGCTCAGGACCTCAAAGAAAGACTTTAAGAGTCAGAGGATGGGGAGATGGACAGCAGAAAGGGCTCTTCTGGACATGACACAGCCTCCGCACTAACGGACTTCTTGCAGCTAGTTAACCACACAAGACCTGCACGAGGCTGGGCAGAGCATCATCTCATCACAGATGGGAGAGGAGTCCACGAAGCCCCATCCTATGCTGGGGAACTATCGGCAATTCATGGTTGCTTGGGGAAGGGGTCATGATGTAGCCAGTATAAGATGTGCTTGTTCCAGTAAATAACCTCTTACTCAGGCTCAGGCAAGGAGTTCTTATTAAATTTAATGGAACATAAACAAAAAAGGCACAAAAGTAGGAGTAAAGTATACTGAGAAGGGTTCCAACCAGAGGGGTGATGAGAAAGGGGGGTGGGTAGGAAAGCAACTCAGAGTCCCCAGATAAATGTATAAAGTCGTTAGGCAGTAAAACAAGCAATTCTAAAAGTGACACATCTTACAGCACGCTGACATTATAAAAAGAAAGAACTCGTTTGGCCAGGGGATTTATTTTGGGAGTATTTAATGTAAGTTTGACAAATATCTCCTTTCGTTACAAATGCATTAATGTGATTTATTTGGGATACGTTGTCATAAAATATTATATAAACATTATACTCTTATTATTCTATTTATCATTATAATAAAAATTACCAGTCTCTACAAAAATTTTATACATTCTTATTTTACTTCTTTTGCTAGAATTTTACTAAAGATAAGAATCATCAAAACAATCACAATTAGATATTATTTTACTTACCTCGTAAGAACTTGGAAGTTTTAGTTTTAAACTTAGAAACTTTTTAATAGTTCCTACAGTGACTCGTGTAGAACATCGAATGAATTTCTTCATGAGACCCTACAGGAAACAAATGACAAAATGAACGCTCTGATTTGCTTTGACTAAAGCCTTAGGCATTCTCAGGCACGGAGGCACATGTTTGTAATCCCAGCACTCAGAGGATGAGGCAGGATTTAAGTTTGACTTCCACCTGGGATGCAAGTGTAGTTAAGACCACCCCAAAACAAACTACCAAACCAAAAACAAAGGCATGATTTTCACTATAAGCTTAAGGATTTTCAAAATGTAAAACAAAACCCAAAACTTTTAATTCTTTTAAGTAAAAATGTGAATTAGCAAAATTCTGTCAAGTAGACAATCTGTTTTTTTCTCAACAATTTTTAAAAATAAAGAAATAGTTTAAGAAAAAGGGCACAAAGATGTCAGTATTTTTTTAAATGGTAGGGACACTTGTTTAGCACGATGCAGAGCTGTAAATAACTGCAGAGCAGTACTTTCACAGAAGACTTGGGAGAACTCTGGACAGAGCAGAGAGGCATTGCTCTGCCCACAGCACGCCTCAGCACCTGCAGCTGTGCGGTGTGGGCTGTGGGTTGAGAAAAAGCTTTCCCTAGGCACGGGCCACTGCACTTCTCTACACATCACCAAGGACTGTGTGCCTTCATGTGTCTCGTTTTACATGAAGGTGGTGGTTCTGATTCAGTCTCAAGCTGGAGCAGAGCCCTCCGCCATCCAGCCGCTCCTCACGTCCCTGTCCAACCTTCTACAAGTCAATGATAACTCAGTGACGTCAAAATAGTTACGGCAACATTTTTAAGACAAGGCAAAACAATGTTTCTAGAGTTCTTAATTCAGTAAAGTCTGACACAAATCTAACAAAATTCCAATCTGTATTACCTGAAAGCTGAGTTGGAAAACTCAGAAAATAAATAACAAGCATTTTCTCTAGAAACACTTTATAACAACGCCAAATTAACCTGGCTCTGCTTTCTGGTTGCGTCCACCTGAGAACTACTGTATAGACATCTAGAAAGGAAAGCCGCAGACACCATAGGAGGGTGCTGGGTGGAAGATAGGATGGTGGAGAGGAGTTAGAAGCCGGCCTTCTCACTATCTCCTTCCTGACATGTGGAAAATGGAAGCATTGTGCTACAGCCAGGGCTCACAGGAGGCTGCCAAGGGTGGGGGAGGTCCATGTCTAACCCTACCCTGCTCAGATGTCTAGAAAGGATCACTATTTTGGGAATATCTGCATATCTGAAGAAATACCACATGGAAAAAGACTGTTATGTTTCAAAAATGTTACCTTCTGTCCCCACGGCACAACACCTTACTGTGTCCTGTTGCCCAACTCAGGTCAGAAAGGACAGAATTCAGAAATGTCCCCTCCTTCTAAGCTGTTTTCTCTGAGGCCACAGTGTGAGTGCCTGGGTCTCAAGTGCCCGGACTCAGCGACTTCAGAGGCAGAAGTGGACCAGCAGCTGTCAGAGGCTGATAAAATGAAGGCCCAGATCCTGTCTCCTTTGGCTTCTGAGGAGTTAAAAGACTAAATGCAAGATCTGCAGCGGTCCCTCCTGAGCGCTAAGAGGGGCCTGCAGTTCTAGGATACAAAATGGTTTTTCAGTTTTGTGGAGCTTTATAAAAACAGAAAGTCAGTTTTGTGCTTTTTAAGCCCAAATGCTTTATGTTTTCCTCTCATTTCTTTAGTATTATGATTTATATCTCTACCAACCAGAGGAGAATTAACAAGTGTGACTTTAACTTCTTAAATAATTGGTCCTTTTTACATTTAAATTAAATCATCCTTTAAGAGATAGTTTAATGTTCAGACACAGGGAAACAGGATGAGACATGAGCACTATGCAAAAATAAATTCTTCAAGGACTTGATCAGTTCATAAGCACGCTATAACACAATTTTAATTCAAAACCTACTATTTTATTAATGAAATATATTAGTGATGGCATTTGAGGCTTATAGAGTTTCAAATAAAAGTAAACAACAGAGATGGCACCAGTGCTGTTCCAGAGGACCCAGGTTCAATTCCCAGCACCCACACGGCAGCTCACAACCACCTGTAACTCCAGGAGACAGCCTCTGACGGCTTCTGCTGGCACAAGGCACGCACATGGTGCATAGCATACACAGAGGCAAAACACCTACACACATAAAACTTAGTTTAAAAAAAATAAAGATAATTAATAAAAAGGTTGGAGACACAGCTTGAATGAAATAACCAGTCTGAGTTGGCTGCTGCATTAAAAAAATTAGCCACTAGATGGTGGCATTGGCTTGAGATGGTTGCAGCAGGATGACAAGGGCCGGGAGAGCAAGGTCTTGGTCACTCCCAGGTATGGGATTGTACAGAATGGCATTCAATTGCACTAGATAAACAAAAAACTTGAAAGAAATCAATTTTGATGAGTTGGAAATTTCATCAAAAATTAACAGTGAAATTTGCTCACTCACCTTCACTACATTGTCCCCCGACTGCCCATTATTTCGTAAACAATCCAGACAGATAGCAATTTGTGGGTCACTTCTATGGTAGTCTTTATCATCTTGGTTTTCATCTCCTTCTTCATCTGCTTTAGATTTATCAACCTTTGAGATGTCATCTGTATAATTGAAACAAAGTCCTTGTCACCCAGAGTTGAGAGTCAATAACAATATGGTACTCAAGGAAACAATAACCAACCTAAAATACTTCCTAACTGGTCTGAGGAATAATCAAGAATGTTAATACTTCTTAAAACCCTCTAGCATACTCAACAACGGAATATTCATTGAAGGCCATCAGAAACTTAGCAGTGTAAGATTTCTAGGTATATTGGAAAATCCAAATGAAAAGATTCTGGATTAATTATATTTGGTCATAAAAGACTGCAATTAGTGATTAGGCCACTTTAGAAGGCAAAGAGGATACCAAATACTTCCAAATTCAATAACAGATATGTTTGAATTAGATAACTTTCAAATTATTTAAGTTTCAAGTATTAACTTTCAAATTATAGTCTCTCTAAATTCTCTGAATTACAAATTGTTTATAAAACCAGCCAGAGAAAAATGAGAATTAGATTTTTAAAAACATGCTTTGTAGTCACAACATGTTAAAATTCCATGAAGAAAATATGAATGCTACACATAACAAAATTTATTTAAAATGTTACTTGCATGCAACTGTATTTATCAATGCATTTATGGAATACCCTGAACAATGTTTCAGACATGCATTGCTAGGCCTGAGGCAACAACAACACAATTGAAGGACATGAAGTCTAAACAGGATATACCTCCATACGCTCCCGTGAAAGGTGATGAAACCTTTAGGAGGTAGAGCCTTGCTGGAGGAAGGAGTGGGTCTTAAAGTTTTATTGCTCAGCTCCACTTCCTGTTCTCTTCTTTGTGACAATGGATTCAATGCAACTGAGTCCTCTGCTCTTGATCTCATGCCTTCCCTGCCATGATGTATTGTACCCTTGACATGTCAGCCACAGACTAAGCCACCTTTTTTCTCTTCCCATCCTCTGGTTGCTTCTTGTTAAGTATTTTATCACAGTAACGAGAAAGCAACACATACCAAGGGTCACCATTCTTAGCAGTATGGTGCCAGGGTACAGGAAAAGGCAAATATAGGATGGGTAAGTAAATGAAATTCGTGGCCACGCACAATTCAAGAAACTTTCCCAGATGAAATCTATCTACCTAAGTTAAATATGAAAGATCAGCTAGCCAATAATTACACTTAAAAAGTCTCTCTACCAATAAGAGGCTAAGTTGTTCAACACAGTAAAAGCCTTACCTTGTATCTTACCAAAGTGGGTATGCATATAGAACCCATGTACACACACTGTCTTTTATGACCCAAACATCTAGCTCAATGAAAAGTGCCCTCCCCAATTCAAATTAAAGACCAAATCCAAAAATATTTTGAAAAGGAGAAAATAGGAAAAGGGAGATAAAATTCTTAAACCAGGATAAACAAAATGTCTATTTTATGTATAACCCTTACATACAAATCATAGCTTAAACCTGTTCTATAATTCTGACAGCAATTCCATGTGCCTCTGTGTTAGTAAAAACTGGAATACTTACCGTTTTTTTAAGGTCAGGCTGTCTGCGTACAGTGTACACAGGTAAAACAAGCATTTGGTTAGGTCATTTCATCATCTTTCGTTTTCCTGCTACAAAACAACAATGAGGTACAACAGTCCCTTGTACCCCATTCTACTCATCAAAACTATCACAGCTCCCCAGCTGAGGGGTTAGTTCTACAGTTAAGTAAACTACTAAAGCCATTATCCCATTAGAAATGAGAAAGAGAGGGCTGGAGAGGTGGCTCAGTGGTTAAGAACATTGCCTGCCCTTCCAAAGGTCCTGAGTTCAATTCCCAGCAACCACATGGTGGCTCACAACCATCTGTAATGAGATCTGGTGCCCTCTTCTGGCCTGCAGAGATACACAGAGACAGAATATTGTATACATAATAAATAAATAAATATTAAAAAAAAAGAAAGAGACCCAGCATTCCCTGGTCCATCTGAAATGGCACTGATTTTATGAAATTTTGAGAATTCAATGGCTTTTTGAGAAAATCAAGGACAGGAGACTAAGTTCACAAATACAAAGGGCCACTTTGATGGTATTAAGACATCCTGAATGAAGCCTTGTGTTTAAAAACATGAAGAATGATATTACTTTATAATTTACAAATCCCTCTGTATGGATAATATACAAACAGTTCATTCTCAGTAATTTGCTGAAATCACTGTTACTGTGTGGAAATCTGTACATGTGCGTGTGTGCGCGCATGTTTTATGCATGTGTTTATGGAGGCCAGGATTCAATCTTGGATGCTCTTCTCGGGTGCTATCCACTTCTCTGTTTGGCCTGGAACTCACTGATTAGGTGGATTGGCTGTCAGCAAGCCCCAGAGACCGGCCTAGCTCTGCCTTCCTTGTGACGACTTTTAAACATGGTGTGTTCTAGCATACATGGGATGTCAAAGGACAGATCTCCAAGCCGGTCTCTCTGTTCACCTTGAAGGGCTGAACTTAGATATCATGTGTCTGTGCAAGCATCTCTATAATCCGCTGGCCCATGCCTCATTCTTCCATGCAGTTCTGCGGATCAAACTCAGGTCCTCATGCTTTGGAGGCATGCTTTTTAGCCAATGAGTTCTCTCCAGGCCCTGCTGAAATCATTAATTATTAGCTAGGTCCCAGAGAAGAAACACGAACATTTGGCCTAGTGATGGGGACACCTTGATGAGCAGAGACACTTGTTGACAGATCCAAGACCTAAGCCAGACCTGTCAGTGGTCCACCTGTGTCCCTTCCACATTCTCAGAGCACAGCAAACCCTGACTTGGCTCTTAGCCACATTTCATTTTTGTCTCCTATTAAAGTGCTTTTATAAATGAAGTAAAACTAAAATGCCCTCACAATTGAGGTGCACACTAAGATTAATTCAATGCCCTCACGGTTGAGGCACACACTAAGACTTTTTCTTCGGATATTTCTGGCCTGAAACTCCTGGTACAATCACCTAGTCAGTTCTCTCTTTCCTCTCTCCTCCCGAAGCCCGCTTTCCTCTCTCCAATTGCCTTCAACTGGAGTCACGCAGATGTGCATGATTTAGATACTACCTCATGAAGGGCTCCATGAGTCCTGCACAAGAGAATCCTGAGTGCAGAAAGACACTATTCCACCAATATAACAATGACATAAGCTATCAAGAACACACATGTAGAGTTACCTTGTCCATTTTCTTGAGGTTTATTTTTCTTCCAAAATTCCAATTCACGCTGAAGTTCTTCTAATTTGAAGGGGAAAAAAGTGGAAACCATGGAGGATGAAATCTTTAACAGAAAAACTGATTTCACAAAAGAAAAGTCTGTAGAAACCAAAGGGCAACTTACGTTCTCGTAGTCCAGGTACCAGCTTAAATATAATTTCCTCCAATGTATTATCCAACCTTCAGGGGTGGGGGTGGGGGATAAACAATAAAGATATCAAAATCCAATATGCAAATGGTTGAGATTTCTTACTTTTTACTTCCTACAGCAGTGCTGCCCTCACATGGAGCACTCCTACAGCAGTGCTGCCCTCACATGGAGCACTCCCACAGCAGTGCTGCCCTCACATGGAGCACTCCTACAGCAGTGCTGCCCTCACATGGAGCACTCCCACAGCAGTGCTGCCCTCACATGGAGCACTCCCACAGCAGTGCTGCCCTCACATGGAGCACTCCTACAGCAGTGCTGCCCTCACATGGAGCACTCCTACAGCAGTGCTCCCTCCCATGGAGCACTCCCACAGCAGTGCTGCCCTCACATGGAGCACTTCCCTTGGTGGTATACTAGTGTGTGGGGGGAATAGCCCCAAAGTCCCCAGCCTTCTCTACAGTTACACCCTCTGAACATGCCTTTGCCATTCTTCACTTGATCAAGATGTGGAGCCCAGATCTCTTGAGAATTCCCAACCCCAAGAACAGGGACTACCCTGGAAAATTGCTTGGACCTAAAGGACTGTGAGACAAATAATACAGTGTTGTAATTATTATAGTTTCTGTGTGATTATTCAGGTCTGAGCATCCGGGAAATGAGCAGGCAGTCTTCTACAATCTTCCTTCCTTCAGTTTTCCCATGGGGCCATATTTCCAGAGTCCTCATAGATTGTTGTGGCCTGAAACTAACATGTGGGTAGTTGTTCGGCTCACACCTTAAGTCTAGTCTGTATTTCCAACAGATGCTCAATTATTCATCCACCTCCTTTAACCCATGTATGTTAAACTCTCTTACCAAACCCCAACACAGAACACCCCTTAGCTACCTCACTTCCTTAAGGTTTTAAATGACACTACAACACTCCCACATAGGCTCAAAGCAAAAGCACTGATTCTGTTCTTTTTCCACTTAATTCACACACTTTTCAATGAGACTTACTTGCAGCTACATCTCATCTGTCTTCCACATATCCTTTCTTGATGACTTCACATCATCCCTCCTTTCTTAGGTACCATCACCTGTCAATCTCTTTTCTCCCAGCACACTTTTTTCCCTTATCATTTCCTTCCTAATAATTTTATTACCAATACATTTATCCAACCTAGTTCACCTGCATCTGAAAATAACTGAAGTCACTCTGAAAAGTCCAGGAAAATAGTCATTGTAATTGCAGATACATTTTTCCTAAATATTACATAACCTTATTTCAAACTTTTATTAAAAGATTTAAAAACGATGTAAAATGTTTTAAATGCCTGACTTACCTTATGCTCAAATAGCATAATAAATGATAAAGATCACAGATATGCACATTAATTAAAATCAGACAAATTATGAAATATATTCTTTACCTCAACATTTCTAATGGATTTGTTTCATGAACTTGGTTGCCACACCTCGGACAATCATTGCTGTCTTCAAAGTGCTGGACAATACAGGTCTTACAGACTAAGAAGAGAGAAGACAGTAGGTTACAATTAAACTCTATGAACTTCTAAAATTACACCCAACTGAAATAAAGCCTAACTAAAATCAAAGCCCACTGCCACAATATCAAGACAATTCCAATCTATTTATATTGTGGCTATTAATATATTTAAAAACTAAATACACTCTAGTCATAGCCCATTAAAAAACTAATATATTTTACATAAAAAGAGTCCTTCTCATTTAAAGAAGTAAGACAGAGACAAGTAAAAATTACTGCTTTTGCGTTTATTTCTTTTACTAAAAGTTTCTTTGATTGTAATATAAACGGTTCTTAGTAAGACTCGAGAGGTGAGACATTTAGCTCGGTGGTAAAGAACATCATGTCTGTCAGGCTTATCCACAGCAATGGAAAACCAAAACACGGGTGAGCCTTCAACATGCTCGGATCAATTACACCAACAGGGTGGTTCCTGGACAAAGCAGCAGTTACAACAGAATTTCTGGCCTTGCAGAGTAGGATGAGTTTGTGCTCATAGATGCCATGATGTCACAAAGCACACAGTATAGGAAATGGCTGTCATGTTAGCATACAGGCAGAAGAGGTGAACTGGAATAATGGCTGAGAAATGGACAAGGGTAATTAGAATTCTAAATAAATATTCTAAATGAAGGATAGACGTTTGGAGCCATATGGCAACACAGCTCACACTTCCTCTCAACAGTACTGATCTCTGTGGCCATGAGTTCCTTTTATTTTTTACCTATGCTTCTGTTACCTAGTAAGCCGACTGTTTTGTCCAAAAGTGTCCTTAAACAAATTTGAGCAACTTGCAATCCAATTCCTATCCCAATAATTCCCTTTCCCAGATTATTTTTCTATATTATATCAAATTTTCTCAGGGTATAGAACTGCTACCCTCCCTTTGTTTTACAATTGCCCTCCACGCTACTCTGTTCCCTCCCCTTATAGCCTGTGTGCTCTGACAGAAGTGAAGTTTATCTAAATGACTGGTCAAGAGCAAACACCAAGATTCCTACCACTGAGATTAGGTCTGCAAACTCAAGCGTATCACACTGACTAGAGCAACAACAGGGGGAATTCCGCCAGGCGTTTAATTTTATAATTACTTAGTATATATGGGAAATAACATCACTTATTTCATTTAATTTTTCATTTATTCAATGAACTGAGTATCAGGTATTATACTGGGAGCTGACACTGCAGGAATAAATGACATGAAGTCCCCATCCTTAAAGAGTGTGTATTATGCTTAGAAAGGCATGCAAATTTCAGTTAATGATACGTGGTAGTCTTATCTTCTCTGCCCTTAAGGAGAGGCACAGCCCCAATGTCTGGCAGTTGTTTAGATGCATTGATCAGGGTGGGCCTCCCAAGAAGGTGACATCTTAACAAATCTTTCTGTGTTGTTTGATAAAGGCACTTAAGTCCCATACTATCTTTCTCTTTCTTCCAACAGTCAAGGATAGTAACCTCTTCACTATAATTCTCCAGAAATCTAGATGAAAGACATCAGAAAACATGTTTAAAAATTAAGATAAAAAAATTAAGATAAAAAGTTAGCCCAATGTAAAATAATACAGAAGTATCTGTCTTGTTCTTCAAGATATCCTGACACCTAAAGAATGCATAAATTTTGTTTGTTTGTTTGATACAGGGCCTCATGGAGCCCAGGCTATGAATTCATTATTCTTGATCCTCCTGCTGCCAGCCCTCCTGGATTACATGTGAACACCACCACACCTAGATTCCAAAGGGGTTTTCAAATGTTTGTTCAAAAGTCAAAATAATGTCTCAGAGGGCTGACTTGTTAAAACAGAGACAGGATTCCTTTAGACAATTCCTGGTATGTACTCTTTCCCAGAGCCACTGGATAACTGAAATTTAAGTGGAGAAAGAGACAGATAAGAAACAGGACTAAAGGGTATTTTGGCAAAGCCTAATACTGCTAATATTGACCTGGAGCTCTGATTCTTGTGGTTCAAAAGTCTTATCACATTAATGAATTCAGCAATCCATTTCTGTCTACCAACCTTGACCAAGCATAGGCACATACCATGCCCAGAGCAAATCCTCATTAGGCCAGTCAAGTCGCGAAGGGTAAGACCCTATCCTCCCAGGGACATCAGTGCTAATCTAAGTTATCTGATCAAAGGGACACAAGGCTGAAGCAGTCAAAGGTTCACAGAGTTCTAAAAATAAGGTGTGTGAGCTGCTTGTGGCCAAGGCAGTACCAGTACCTGAACGCTGATGAGGAATACTTATCTAAATTCCAGAACTGGATTGTTCTATATTGTAGTCACTGGTCACAAGCTGTTGCTGAGCACTTGAAATGTGGTTGAGATGTACTGCAACTGTAAATACACACTAGATTTAAAATATTCAATATAAAAATAACCTCAATAATTTTTAGGTTGTTACAAATTGGAATGACAATTATTTTAGATATATTGAGTTAAATATTAAACTTGTTTCTTTTAAATGTGGCTATGAGATATTCTGTTTAACTTTTACTATTTTGTGCAGATGGATGCTTTGTCTGAATGTATGTCTGCGCACATGTGTGCAGTGCCCTCAGAGACCATAAGGCATTAGATACCCTGGAACTGGAGTTACATTTATAGATTTTTTTTAAGATTTATTTATTTATTATTTATACAGTGTTCTGGTGCCTACAGGCCAGAAGAGGGCACCAGATCTCATTACAGATGGTTGTGAGCCACCATGTGGTTGCTGGGACTTGAACTCAGGTCCTCTGGAAGAGCAGCCAGCGCTCTTAACCTCTGAGCCATCTCACCAGCCCTATAGATGGTTTTGAGTCAACATACTGGTGCTGTCAGTAGAATCTGGATCCCCTGGAAGAGCAAGCACTCAATGATCTTAAGCACTGAGCCATCTTTTTGGCCCTGTACTCATACTAGATATTATTTAATTACACACCTTGAGTACTTGTTGGGGATGTTTAAGGACTAAATCCAGGGCCTTGTTCATAGCAGGCAAGTGTTCCACCACTCTTCCCCAGCCTTGTTTAAAATGTTAGACACAGAGTCTCAGTAGCTCAGAGTGTTCTTGAAGTTACTGTATAGCTCAAGCACATTATGAACATGTCTTTCCCCTGCCTAAGTGACCAAGGAGCTGGGATTACAGGCATGCCTGTTGTGGATTACAGTTATTTCTACTGAAGAGTACTGTAAATGGACAGAAACTCCCATCAAGAAGTGAGTTTATTTTCCATAGGGACATTTGAGAATACAGTATTTTATTCATGTCTGCAAATGAAAAACAAGTTTCTGTGGGTCTGCTCTATGGACGGCAGCACTAAGACCAAAATGCAGGCTTTATGACGTGAACTGGAGCACTTCTAGAGGTTAAAGCTCAGAATTAGCCTGAAAAATTACTAAAATTTTAAAATAAGCTTAAAAGGAAAAATTTAAGATGTAGAGCAAACACTCTTTCTATCCTAGTATTCCTCAATGTTCAAATGACTTGGTGGTGGCTGGATTGCTGTCAACAGCGCTGACAGATGAATTACTTATCGGCCATTATCCTAAATATGTATATATATTTCAACTTCTATGTATACATGTGTGTATCATAGCTGACAAGCAATTCAATATATCAATTCGGTGGTTCTCAACATTCCTAATGTTGCAACCCTTTAATATACCATTCCTCATAAAATTATTTTCCTTGCTACTTCATAACTGTAATTTTGCTACTGTTATGAACTGCAACATAAATACTTTTGGAGAGGTTTGACAAAGTTGGTACACACTGAATTAGATACATTAATCCAATCTAATAATTTGATTTTTCACACAACCTATGCAGCAGTATTTGACCCCATACATGGAGAATGTGAGCAGAGGACAGTCGGACACCATGACAGCACATGGGTGAAATCCAGGATGAGAATCCAGAGTTTTTTCATAGCTAACGTATATTCACATAACAGGTCTCTTGCTGCTAACTCCCACTGATCTATAGAACAGAATGAGACTACCTTATTCATTAATTTGGGAGCTATACATAAGTAGAATTAGATCTCTTTTAGTATACTACATAAATAAGATGGCCTTTTAAAACAGTTTTTTTTCTTTAAAAACAAAACTTTAGGAAATATATCTCCCGTCTGGCTTTTATAAGGTGCTAAAAAACCACCATGTTTATATTACACAAATTAGAGCTTGAGGAAATCCAGGCCCAAAGTTCAATGACAATGGAAAAACATGAAATTGTGATACGGTTTCTAATGCTCAAAAACTTTCATCACTAGGAAACTATCTTTGAGTCTTAGTTTATGAACTGAAATCTAGACTAGCAATAAAGCACACTGTAAGGTGCCTTAAAGAAATGCTCAGCTGTTCTGGCTAACTTAACTGACCTCTGAATGATATTTAAAATGTCCCAGTTTCTGGTAAGACTATGGAGAGCACCAAGTCTTTGTCATCAGTCACTCTAGAGATGTGGATACAACCACACGAAACAGCAGGGGTACAAACAGTTCAGCTCATCACATAACCCAGGTGGAAAAGCACTTCAGTGGCAATGTTAAAACTTGCCGAGTACTAGCCAGATGCCAGGCTCTGGGCTCAAATCTTGGTATGGATTACATTTCGGACTCTGACCATGCTCCTTCAACAAATGAACAATTGGCTAAAGAGGCTGAGAAGGCTTCCCACAGCTTCCTAATCTTGTAGCAGACATGGCATCTGAATTTCCCCTTTTAACATCTAAGCACAATGCAATATATTTTAGGATTCAGAGTATTTAGTCCCTGACCTCAAAAAGACATCTTATCTTATTGTTGTTGCTGAGTGGTGAATAAACCCAGGGCCCCAAGCATGCTAAGCAAGGTCTCTATTCCACACCCTCTTCCACTTGGTATCTTTAATTTATCAGGAGTTCATCATAAACATCATTAAGTAAAAAAAAAATCCAAAAACTTACTAGCTGAATTATTTACTTCTACCATTCTTTAAGTGTGAACAAGGCCAGGTACAGGCATTAACAGGGAGACGGCTCCTATGCTTTTGAAGCAGTTCTCCAATTACGACGGGTAGCACACAATGGACCACAGTTTTTAAAGAAGGTATCTGCAGGTTCCCTTTTGGACAAATTCAATCACCCTAAGACTCTAACTTAGCAAAACTCTCACACTGGGATAGCCAAAAGAGAACTGGGAAACACTGGTCAAATGACACATGGTAGGCAGAAGTTGGTCACAAACATCTTCCTTTACAGAATCTGTTGGAGCCCCCACTCTAGGATGTGGCTCTCTGCTACACTATCATCACAAGTACTTTATCAATCCCAAGGATAAATTACTGTCACAGGACATAATCAAATAGTATGTGAGTTAGGCGCACGTAGGGAAGCCAAAGCACACAGCATGGTCATTCCAGACGACCCTGCCACAGATGCTCAAACCTGAACCCCACTCACTCCTGCCATTAGGCAGATGATTTGTTCTGCACCTGAGTGTAAGAGAGTTTTAAAAAGCTATCTACCTTACTCAGTTGTTATGGGGACCAAATGTAATTACTGTTTTATACATTTTACGGAAGCGTGTAAGCTCTTGGTAAATGTGAGCTCTTTTGGCAAATTAGATTACTGGGTGAGCCTACAGTCAGAACATGGAGAATCAACATAAAGTATTGAATACCATCAGACCATTTTGATATATCTACCTTAACAGACAGGGGTTCTACTGGAATTGGAATGTCTATCACTTTGTGGTTAATATCCTGTACCCATTTCTACTCTGAGGACACTCTGGAACTCTGATATGAAGTTTAAGACACGTTGATTGCTTCACCTGGATGAAAACTATCTTCTCATGTAGGACACTTCTTTTTTCTGGGGCAAGGTGGGGTAGAGTAGGTTCTTGTCCAAGACCAACTAACACTTCTCCACAATTTCCTGTTCAGTATGCTCCAGTAGTGCCCTGGGCTGGAGTTAATTCACAGTCACTTCCCAATCATTTTGAAGAAACTCACTTTAATGCACTATTGAACTCTGATTTTACAGCTGAATTATCTAAGAACTACCTCACTTCCTTATTTTCATGGTTTTGAGGGACATCTGCACAACAGGTACAAGATAATTGTTGACCTATCTTAGATGCACAACTTACCCACATTTCTTCTCTATCAGAGTCCAAGTTTCCCAGCTTTGATAACACAAGGTAATTCAGATTTCTCTTCCTGAGCACTAATTCTGACATTACTAACTGTAAAATAATAATCAGCTTTTCTCTCGTATTTTTAGCATTGCCACCCATTAGTAACACTTTACTTATTAAACTGTCCAAGGCTTGATTTTTGTTGAAAGCATCTAGCTGTATTGGTCTTATCTACCAACTTGAAATCATTTTCCCTCCTTTGAGTATATCACCTTATGTGCAATTCTTTAAAAAGAACAAAAATCAACCAAAACCAAAGAAGCAAAACAGAGTCTCCTTATGCAGTTCTGGCTGGCAGGGAGCTGGTCTCTAACTCAGAGACCTGCCGGCTGGGACTAAAGGCACATACAACCATGTCTGGCTTGTGCCATTCTTTTTCTTTCTTTTCTTCTTCTTTTTTTTTTCGAGTGCTGGAGGTCAAGTCTCCCACTACTGAACTAGAACCTTCATCTTATAGGTCACTGTGGGCAACATTTTGTATTGAGAACTTTATCTGCTAATAGGTTGTAAGTAGGCTATGATTATATGCAGTAGAGTTATGTTTCTTGCTTTTCCTAACACATATTCCTACATGTGTAACTAACACTAATTTTAAAGTTCCCCAACAGTTTCAATTTGCTACCATGAACTTTTTAGTTTTACTAATGTAAGGAACTAATCCACATCTTTATTATGCCTATGCTATTACTTATAGCTTGCCTCAAAACACACAGGGATAATAACAGCATGGTATATATCAGAATAGCATTTTGTTTGTTTCCCTCCCTACTTTCCTAGAATGCCTTTTCCACTGGGACAAAGAAATAGGCAGTAAGAGAAAGGTTCTGAACAGATTCAGGAGAGACTATGCTTTATGCATGATGTGGGAAACCTTACACTGAGTAGGAAGGGCATCCTTCTGAGCTTTGGAAGGCAGACAGAGGGACTGCACGTGGAAAGAGTCAGGCAGAGTTCCTGGATGCTGCAGTGTCACAATCAAAATTGTACACACACACACTTCGACTCCTCTACCTCTCTGCTATGGTTTGGATGAGGTCTGCTTTCTAAGAGTCTGTGTGTTGGAAGCTTGGCCCCTAATGTTACGATGCAGAAGGTGATGCACCCTTTAAAAATGAGGTCCAGAGCAAGGTCTCTGCACTCTGGAGGTACTGCTTTTGAAAGGAAGGTAGCTCAAGCCATTACACCAGAGAGCTGATAAAACAAGTGCTAGCCTGGTCCCTCCTCCCTCCCTCTGCTTCCTAATTTGAGATTTGACTTTTTGTTCCAGCAAATGCTTCGACCACAGTGTGATGCCACCTGCAGCAATCATCAGAGTCCACACTAAATAGACTCCTAGATTTTAAACTCCGAATCTCTCAAATTGTGAGCTAAACAAACTTCCTTTCTACCTTAGGTGTTTCATTATAATAAAACACTGACTAACTAGCTCAATTAAGCCAGAATCTTGATTATATTTAAATCCTACATATTCTGACTGTACAAGATTATAGCTGGGCATTGTGGAAGAAAACCATGAAACCATGTTGATGGATCTCTCACCCTCAGCTTATGACCATGAACCTAACGAAGTGTAGGGTTTTCATCTGCCAGGCAGTCGCACGCCATGCTTACCAAGTTCACTACACTCCTTGCCAGTGTGTCTCCCCAGACCCTTTTGAACCCTTCTCCCTCTCCACCAAATAACTCACATCCCATTTTACTGAAAAAACAAAAGCAATAACAGAACCAAAGGGAACTTGTACCAACAACACACTCTTCCACTAGCAGCTCTGTTGTGTCCTGACCTGCTTCCAGAACATGCATGGCGTACCTCTAACTTCAGCCCTGTCACTGCACATGTAAATTCCTACTAAAGATTCTTACTAGTACACAGGCATGCCATTTCCTTAGGGTAAAATACACTTTTGTTGACTATATACCTTGCCAGCTATCTCCCCTTTGCTACGTTCTCCTTCACAACAAAACCAGCAATTGATACCTATACAGACACTCTCTCTCAAAACTTATTTTTTCATCCCGTCTAAACCTTTATTAAGGTTAAGCACAGAGCTTGGATTTATCTCAGTTGTAGATTTTGTGCCTAAAATTTGTGAGGCTTCAACTTTAATTTCCACTCTCACAAAAGAAAAAAAGGTTAAATTTGTCATTCAGTACAATGGTCAAACTAGGAAATTAAAAGTTTGCTGTCTTCCCAAATGTACTCGTATTTTCTCTTCTTCCATCCACTGAAACTGCTTTTAAGAGGATCCTTACGGCCAAATCTTACTAATTTATCCAGCCCATGCAACTCAGCTAATTTCCTGTTCCTAACACTCAGAGTCCTCCTACCTCTTGGCTCCTATTTACTTCCTCCTGGGTTAAGCCCCCTTTGGTACTCTACTCTGTGATCCATATTCACTTCCTTCATGGTTTCATTGTGTAAGTATGTTCTATATACTGATGGTCTTCATCAATAAGTCAACAAGCATGGATTGGGCTGGAGAGGTGGCTCAGAGGTTAAGAGAACTGACTGCTGTTCCGGAGGTCCTGAGTTCAATTCCCAGCAACCACATGATGGTTTAGACCCATCTATAATGAGATCTGGTGCCCAGAATACTATATATATAAAATTAAAAACAAAACATTTGCTCTTTACATGTTGTTAAAACAAACAAACAAACAAACATGGATCTACCTTCAGAGCATATTCAGAACCTGACATTCACCAGTATCACCACCGTGGTGCAAGCCATCACAATCTTTTTCCTGAAATACTGCAGTAAGATCCTGACATTTCTATTTTCAATAGAGTAATCTAGGTGATTCTTTTAACTATAAACCAGTTTGTATATTATTCCTTCACTCAAAACAATTCATGAAATGGGCCTTCATTTCCCTCAGAAGAAACAACACAAAAGTCACCCAAATCCTTAAATGTGCAGAACCTGTGGCCCACGCCTACCCCCACCTCATCTCTGAACTTTAATCCGCTCGCTGAAGTCTAGCTGTACTGACACTTTTACACGCTACACTCATACCTTCAAGTCTTTGATCTTGGTACTCCCTCTGCCTGGAACTTCTTTCTCTCTGATATCTCACAAACTAGCTTCTTTATCACAAGTTCAAAGATCACTTAATGAAGTCTTAATGAAGCTTTTCCTAGATACAGACTTTTATAAATTGTATTACCTTTTAGATAGTTCAATTCCCCTTGCCCTGTTTGACCTTCCCTTTGTCTATAGCATATAGTGATAGCCTTCTAACATGCACTATGATTTACTTATTATATACTCTACCGCCAAGTACCTGAACCAGAGTCTGAACAAGAACAGGCTCAATAAATATGTGCAGACAAAAGGAAGCCGTATGGGTCAGGACAGTGAAGGGAGCCCAGATTCCAGGCCTACAATTGTATCACTGTAGTCAAGTCAGAAAGAAGCTTACACCATCAAATGAAGAAGGGATTCAGAGTTTCCAGCAACAAACAAAATGCACTCTTTCTGCCATAACTAATATCGAACAAGAATCATTCTCTCAGTCGGCAGTATTCTAAGGAAGTTTGGTATATGTACTTAACTTCTTTTATACCACAGTGTGTTGAAAATCAGTATGTATAAAACAAAGCAATTGTGAAGATTCTTCAAAGTCTCCAACAGAAATCATTTTTCTACAATGTTAGACTGCAGCTGTTCAGCTACATTCAGCCTTTGTGTTGGGTTCTCAATTAATATTGTTTATTTACCATTATCTCTAGCACTGACGACTTTCTGTCACATACTTGAACCTCAGTCCAACATTGCTATCAGTTCTATCATTCTGGCCCATGTTTACTTTCAGACATCAATATACAAGACAATTTCACTTTTTAGATTTTTGTTATTCCTTAGTTTATCTGTGTCTCCTACAATGATGCTTTGCTCAGCAGTTTATTCCTCGCTATCTCACAGCTTCAAAATAAAAAAGGTCCATAAGCTTAACATAACTCATATTTAACATCATAATTAACAGCTAGTATCTAGACTGCTTAAAAACAGTAACTATTCTCACTTCTAACAACCATCAAAATGAACACCGTAATCACTTTTATTAATGAGTGCCAAGATGTTACCTAAAGCTTTAACACCAGTATGATGTCTTCATTCCTATGCATTCATACAACCTATGACATTGTATGTGCATCTACCAGTAATGTAATTTCAATGTGGATATTTTGTTTTTCTAAATAAAAACGGATTTCACTCCCAAATTAAAAACTGTATTAAAACACATCAGAACTTTCATCAAAAATAATGTCTTTTTTTCATTAGGACTTTCAATTAAGAACTAATAGTAGATTCATACCCTTTGAGATTACCTAGTAATACCTCATGAAATCATATTTTTCTCTCATATGTAATTAATGTTACTTAATAAAATATTAAGAATAGAGATAAGTGGACAAAGAAAGACGGAAGTTAGGGAAATGTCATAATGCATCTGCAATGTACCTAGGTCAGACAGCAGACCTGAGGACCCAGCTCTGTTATTTACTGGGTGTTTCTTATTTCTCAGGCCTCTTACCTGTGAGAAGAATCCGAAACTTCCCTGAAGCCTTCCTGTAGCACATGCCTTCCTAGTCTTTGGTCTCTGATGAACAGCAACAATCACTTCCCTAAAGCATGTCACACACAGAACCCTGTCTGTTGTCTGTCTACCCTATCAGAACACAGGTTCTAGGAGGTCATGGGTTGGCCTTGTCATATTTGTTTGTTTCCTGTGGTAAGAATAACGCCTGGCACATGGAAGTGCCAATGAACACCTGCTGAGTGATCAACACCGTCCAGCTGGATTAAATAAGACAATGAAAAGAAAGCTGAACTCCCCGTGATAAACATTCAATAAACAACAGCTACACCTTTATTAGCATTTATTTTAATCATGGTATGATTAAACTGTAAACTGTCTAATTAAGAAATGCTAGAATGACAATGCTCTGGTCCAAAGTGAAGCCCATGAGCCTCTAGTACAACCAGACTCACCTAGAGAGGTTGTTAGTACAGATTTCTGCCTTATCCCCAGAGGTTCTGATTCCACAGGTCTAGAGTGAAGTCCAAGAATTTGCACTGCTAATGAGTTCCCAGGTGACACTGTTGCTCATGGTTGCTGAATGCCTGGAGACTACACTTGAAAAAGCAAGACTGTGGGGTGTAAGGTTTTAGCTTAAATCAGCCCTATACCTTAACTGAGTAGTCATATGGTTATGATATTCAAAAACAGTAAGTAGGGGCTGGAGAGACGGCTCATCACTAATGAGTGTGTGATACTCTTACACAGTTACAGAGGACCTGAGTTTGGTTACCAACTTTCATGCTGGGCAGCTCATAATCACCTGCAACTCCAGCTCCATGGGACCTGATACCGTCCTATGGCTTCTGTGGGTATCTACACTCGTGTGCGAAAACCCAGAAACATGTATAAAATTAAAAAAGTAAATCTTTAAAACAAAAATCAATGACTAATTAAAATTTGCCATCATGATTAAGCTACTCTGGTATTCTCTTATACTTTCTCTGTGTCTCTGTGTGTGTGTGTGTGTGAGGCATTTAACTCAGGCTTGGTGTCAGGCACCTTAACCTGTTAAATTGATTCTTCCATTATTAATGTGATATAAAAATCACCAAGTTCTTCATAGCTACATCAACTGCATCTTTTAGTGAGCCCGCCTTCTGTGGGTAAGCTAAAAATTAATACAACAGTGTTTTGTTGCAAGGGATTGCTGCCATAAATTCTGAAAAGGCAGAAAGAAAAAATTATGTTCCACAGATTTTTTTTTTGTACCACAGAATTTCATGCCTATGAACACATTTTCTCTCCAAGGGAAGAACTAGAAGATTCCTACAGGAACCTTGGTCTAGAAAGGGTTAAGAACAAATGCACACTACATTTATCACATCTGAGCTTTTAGAATGAATCGCCTTCATCCTTGATTTAAGTGACAAGTCTTTTATTTTAAGTTGACAATGTACACAATCATTAGTATATACATCCTAGGCAATTTCCACACATTTCTTGGGGCCTGTTGTAAGGCAGGATAGCCATGGTCTAAGACCATCAGACATTAGTTCCTACTCTAGAGTACATCTCTTTCTCTAATACTCACAGAGGCCTGCCTCAGGTGGTTGTAGGATAGTTTTTTTAAAACTCATAACTCTTAACCAACATTGTGTGCGTGTCTTTCAAGTTAGCTAGCACTGCATTTGAATCACTGAAAGGAGAAACGTAGTGATCCATCACTAACTGTGCATTTAAGCTCATATTACACACTCACCAGATATGAAGTAGACACTTAGCCTCCATCTGTGTAGAAGGAGAGAGGCATGTATTAGATAGAACTCAGAGGAACCGAGTCTTTAATTAAAGGATTGATAACTACCGGCAGAGAACAGAGCAAAGGAAGTTCATACAAGGAAGTAGGTACCTGAACCAAGTGTCTCCCCTGTGTGTGTGATGTAGTAGAGAAGGAGAGGCAGGGGAAAACAAAACACAGGCAAATAGCTTTAATTCATTCTGGAGGCAGCAGCACAGCACTGAGACATTTTTTGGTCAAGATGAAAAGTAAGTGACAGACATTACGTCTGTAAATAGCCGCCTGATACCGGTTAAGAATATGCTATAGTGGTCTGTGAGATGGAAGGAGGACTTGAATGTCAACAGTAGCGGGGGGGGGGGGGGGGGGGAACTAAACAAACTGGGATTCTGTGACAGCTTTGTTAAGGGTAAAGAGAAGAGAGCCAGCCAAGAGTGGTCTAACTGGATCAAAGGCCACTCAATGGGGGGAGGAGGGGAACCGTGCCTGGTCCTGAACACCTACCTACTCAGCTTCCTGGAAATAGTGGCTCAGGGTCACTGGAAAAGAATCTACTACAGCTATTTTGCTAGATCAGTATAATTTCTTACTACATTCTAAATGTTATCCTTAGACCCACAGATAAGTGTAGTTATCAGCCCTCATCAAAGAAGTCTGTCCTTATCCCATGCAGTGATATTTTGTTTGTGTTTTAACAAAGCTTTCCCGAAGATCAGAGTGCAGAGTTAGGTCACTAGAGGCTCACGTTTTTAATCCCAAAACTTGGGAGGTGAAGACAGGAAGGATATGGCTGGGTGGGGAGAGGAATATAAGACAGGAGGAGACAGTTCAGATACAGTCTGAGGATGCAGTCAGAGAATACAGTCTGAGGACAGAATTGCCCTTTCGGTCTGAGGATTTGGTAGAGGTAAAAGGTCTCTCTAGTGGCTGATTGCATTGCTTCTCTGATCTCTCTGTTTTCACCCCCTAATATCTGGCTCTGGGTTTTTATTAAGAACAATTAGAATTTATGCTACAATACCAAATGGAGATTATCACAGAAAGCCACAAATGGACGCAATGCAATCAGTGGATCATGGGGAATACATAGCTATCATAGCTTCTGTGTCTGTGGCTCAGGGAACATTACAGAAGGGTTGGAAAGACTGTAAGAGCCAGAATACAGGAATTCTGCTGTGAAGCAATCTCTCTAGAAATGGCTACATAAAGAAGACAGAAAAAAATGACAATATCAATGTACGTATCAAAGTGGAATGGGGAAAATTTCAATGTGTTCCCAGTACTAGACAAAGAACTACAGGAACTAATGAATCGGCCTCTCCTAGAGATGAGCCCTCTTATAGGTTGTCCAATACAGAGTGGTCATCCCTCAAACCATAGACATGCAAACAACAAAAACAGACTCAGCAGGTTGCATTTACTTGTGCATACATACGTGTGTATATGTATATATGTAGCAATAATCAAAGAAAAGAGGTGCTATCAACTGGAGAGTAGAGGGGACATGGAAGGGGTTAAAGGAAGGGTACCTGGCAGCAACTGCAGTACCTGGAGGGAGAAAAGAAAAGGAGGAAATGATGTAGTTCTATTTCAATTAAAAACATGTATTTTTAAAAAAACTGAGAATGAAGTCTAGTGTGGCGGCAGGCGGCACACACCTTTTATTCCAGTACTCAGGAGGCAAAGGCAGGCAGATCTCTGTTTAAGGTCAGTCTTGTCTACGGAACTAGTGCTAGAACAGCCAAGGTTCCACAAAGAAACCGCCTTTTAAAAAAATCAAACACCAAACAAAACAAAAACCCCTACCCCCACCACCAAGGATGGGGGGTGGGGATATGAGAAAGGAGGGAGGTAAAATATAGGTGGACAGTAAGTTGAGAGGAGGCTGAGGTATTTGCCCAGTCAAAGCACCACAGAGAAGAACCCTCTGGTCCCCTGCTGCAGCAGGCCCTCCCTAGAAAGGCCTGATGCCTCAGGGATGTCAGAATTCTCTAAATCCACTCTGCTCTAATATCTTGGCCACACTTGTGATTCTATCATGTCCATTATCTTCACTGTGCTTATTCCACACCGTTTTTTTTTTGTTTGTTTGTTTCATTTTTTTGTTTTTTGTTTTTTAAACTCCCTCACTCTTCTCCAACTTGACTGGCTAGCCCAGGGGTGGGGGTGCAGACCCCATGTCTGGCTTTGCTCACCAGCCTACTTCACGTGGGTATTTCTCACTTGACTGACAGCAAGGAAAAGTGCTCACTTACTTTTACTAACTTCTCATTCCACTGCAGTCTTGTGCAGACACTCTTCATAGGAAGTTAAGTCAACACCTAAAACTACACGGTATCACTGTGTCCCTTCATCTTCTCAATTCCTGCCTTTCCCACTTCTCTGCTTTACTCAGTTTTATAGCCATTCCAAATCACTGTACAACTGTATCGTCCTACATTACCATATGTGAACAACCCTGACAGAAGACCCAGAATATGACCGTCCATCAAAAGACCCCATGGAAGTCTAGCGATGCTGCTCAATGACACTACTTACGCTAGCAACATAAATAAGGAATGCTTTGCAAGTGGGATTATTTCCTCTAAAGGTTCAATATAAAAATATACAGGGCACAGAAACAGGACACAGTCATTAATAAGTTCCAAGCTATGTGCTACAGAATCCCCAGATCTCTGTCAGGCACCAGGCTGAATACCCGGCTCCACCATTTTCTTCAGGATTCCTGTGGATGATAAAGTCCACATTCTCGTAACCACCGTATTCTCATCAAAATTCTACCACTTCAACTCTCAGTGAAGGTGCCAGGCCCTCACTGTTTATACCGGAATGATCTGTATGGCTTGTTATTTACCTCTGTAAGCTTTCAACTACTATTTCAACAAGCTATTGCCAAGGCGACTGGCTGCTCTCCACAAACTGACAGTAAGGGCCTATTGCTGAAGACAACACTTACATACCTCACTGAACACAGGAAGCCGAGCCTAGGGGCAAACCAAACACTCTTGTTCTGCTACAGGAACACAGCAATAAAATAACTCCAAATGACATTCTTTTATACCAATCGATCAGTACCTCAATCAGCCATCACCAACAAAGCTTCTTCTTGCAGTGGATGGCAACAGAGACCCACAACTGGACAGTGTGCACGGGGTAAGAAATTTAGAAACACTCAATCCTAAAGGGGATGTCTTCATCAATCCCTCCCCCCACAGCTCCTCTGAGCTATGTGAAAAGACTGGAAAAGCCAGAGATGACAGAGGACTCTATGGAAATTGTCCCCAGACACAACAGGACTGATACACATATGAACTCAGAGATTGCTGAGAACATGCATAGGACACTGATACACATATGAACTCACAGAGACTGTGAGACCTGTATAGGTTCATGTCAGATGAGGCCCTCACTGAGAGGGGGAAGTGGACACAAGTTCCCAGCCCTAACCAAGAAGCTATCTGCAATAGATCCCACTGGCTATATTATCCGCACTTCAGAGTAGGCCCCATGCCCAGGAGTAACAGCAGATGGTCAACACAAAATAAACTCCATGGTATTTTTGTAGACTTTCTGTCTCATTGGCGTGGGAAGTCCTTCTGTATATGCATTGCTTTTATTGGTTAATAAAGGAGCTGTTTTTGGCCAATGGCTTAACAAAATACAGCCAGACTGGAAGAGATACACATATATGTGTATATATAGAGAGAGTAGGCAGAGTCAGTGAAACACCATGTAGCCGCCAGAGGGAAAAGACGCAAGATGCCAGCTGGAGTCTTGTGGTAAAATATAAAATAATAAAAATGAGTTAACCAAAGATGTAAGAGCTAGCAATACACTAAAGTAATTGGCCAAGCAGTGATTTAAATAATATAGTTTTTGTGTGATTGTATTCCGGTTCTGAGCGGCCAGGAACAAACAAGCAGCCTCCTACAACATCTCATATTGCTCTGTTTGCACTTTTCATCTTACTGGTCTTTTACTTGTATATTTTGGTTTCCAAGTTTGCATTTTTGTAGGTTATCTTGTGTGTGTGTGTGTGTGTGTGTGTGTGTGTGTGTGTGTGTGTGTGTGTGCGCGTGTGCGCGCGCGCGCGCTGCGCGCATGCAAATGTGCATACACGGGTGAGTTTCTTGGGTTTTTTTGTGGTTTATTTTTTAAAAAGAGAAAGCAAGAGCATGGAGCTGGGTGGGTAGGCAGGTGAGGGGAGAAGTTCGGGAGGGGTACATGTACTCAGACTGACTACACTGCATAAAATATTTTAAATAAAGAATGGCAAAAAAGGAAAATGTCAGCAAATCTTTTTATGGAAAATATTTCTTTATAATGTATTTTAACAGTGTATGCTCCAATGTTAAAATAAATGTTAAAATGCTATTTCAAGCATCTAACTAGAAGTTCATGGTTGATCAGGAAAAGATTTTAAAAATAATTCTTGCTTATAACTAGTTATGTATACTTCTACAATCTTTTGGTTTTCTTCAAAAATGAGACACTAATTTGGGATTTTTTTTCAAAATTTGTTTCAGGGACATAAAATTTGTAGAAGACAGAAATTGGGAGATTTGTGCTTTTATCTTATCTCTCATAGTTGGCCATTTTTGCTAGAGAGATCCAAATACAAAAACAACGCACAAATGTCAGGACTGGTGAAACAAAGCAGATTGTGAGCCATATTCAGGTACGTACAGATACAACAGGAAATAAATGTACCCGACAGCCCATGCCAATGTGCACGCCTTAACCAGCTCTTCTCCCCAAACATCCACGGTTCAACCACTCTTCACCACCCCATCCCAAATCTTACTATCTTGGTTTGAAGTCTGTCTTATAGGCGACGCTGTGTGCACCTGTGCATGTGGAACCTTAACTGATCTGGTGTTCCTTGAACCTGTCAAACATACTCTCTGTCTAGAAGGTTCTTCCCATATTCCTAGAGGTAGCTCAGTCCCCTGAAGTTTCTGTTAAAATGGCACAGAGAGGTGACACTGCATCGTATAAAGTCACCCTACCCTTATCTACAATCTGTTCCCTTTCATGCCATTCACCGTCAAATACTTTACAACTCATTATTATAAGTTTCCCTTCCTCGGATGTAAATTCCTTGATCAGAGATTTTATTTTGAGCACTCTTGTATCATCTGTATTTAGAACTGTACCTGACATATAGTAGATAATCAATAAATGTTTTCAATAACAATTAATTATTAACTTTTCAAATTAAATACAAGGCAAGGGCCAATTAACCACAGAAGGCATTTCATAGTTAACTGCTAATTGAATGGCATGAGCCAATTACTATCCCAGAGGAATATCCATCAAAACCACGACAGCTTTTCCACAGTATATGTGACCAGGCCTGATCGCAAGACCCCACAGTATCAGTATGTTCAAGCAGCATTCAATAAAATTCTGTTTTTAAAATTAAATTATGATTAAATTATATGGAACATAAAATATATCATTTTACTTTCCAGGTGATTGTATCTGGCTCATCTGTTTGAAACCGTGAGTATGAATTCTATCTGCTCAGGAGGGGAGAGGAGCTCAAAGGAAGCTTTGACAAAAGGCGGTGCTGCTACGTGAGAAACTGACAAGGCTTTGGGGTCGAATTCGGGTCCACCACAGTGGTAGCTGTGAGACGGTCAGTGAAACGTACTTTTCACGTACATAAAATGTGGAGACTCCAAAAACTCTCTCCCCTATACCTTCTGCAAACCGCTTCAAGATACCAGAAAAGCTGTAATGATTTAGGTGCATACAGCATGGAGTTTACAACGTCTGACCAACAGTAAAGCAAGTCTACTGGAATTAGTTTCACTGAAATAAAATCGTACTAGCAGAAAGCACAGACGTGTAGACTCATACAAGTGATTATAAAAATGTCTCCTTCCCTCTGATAAGGCAGGAGACAATGAAGTCTTAGAAACTCTTCAGCTATGGTGCTACTTCAACAGTCTCAAACTTGACAAGTTTCAGAATTAACAAGTCAACTCCCTAAAAGACAGGTGCTGTGCACAGGACCCCTCAGGAAGTGGGTCTGTGGACAAGCTGCATTCCTACTAGCTTCTCAGGAAATGCCCACAATGGTATGACCATACGCAACTCCTTCAGAGTCATTTAAAAAGACCTGAACTAGTTCACTTTTTGCAAATTCATAGTCACTTAAAGCCCTTTTAGAACATTTTATAGTCCGTTAGGATTCAACTGAAAGGAAAACATGCTCACGACATCCCAGTGACAAAGATTCTGAAAGTTAACTTGGAAATAATTCTGAGACCGCTTTGTAAAACTTAAAATCCAGACAAAAACAAAACACAGCAGTTTTAAAGGAACAAACAGAAATAAATTTTGATGAGCAGATGACACAAATACGTACATGTATGGAGGCATTCTGTCACTGTTGTGGGCTTGATCAGATAGCCTTTACAGATGTAGCAGGTGATGTAAGGATTGAAATCTTTCACCAAGTGTTTCCTTTGGGTAGCCATTCGTGGTTTGCCGGCGTCAGCAGTTCAGGCAAGGAGGGGCACTAAGTGGATGCAAAGCTGGTCCAGTAGCTGGCGCAATGTTCTTGTAGGCGTCCTGAGGCATGAGCATGAACACCCAGCCTGCGCAGGGCCACTGACCATCACTCCTCCTGGCAGGGCTGCCTTTTCATATCTGTTTCCAAAACCGTAGAGAGAAGGCATCAAATTCCTTGGACTATGTTTAACATCAGGGTCAGTAAGTTTGCAGGGTCTAAATTTGGAGAGCAGAACACAACCTTTATTGTACTATTAACCTGTAAATCTATTATAAGTTAACTGAGAGTAACAAACTCACCCAGTTCTGAAGCTCAACTCACGGCACCAAAAGCTACTGAGTCCAGTTAACAGCACTCCTCAAAAGCACTGCATTTTACTGTCTCCCAGGAGCTTCTACCAATGCAAGGCACAAAGGCTCAAACTGAAATCACTGACCCACCTACCAAAACTCTGACTACTTGGCACTCACCAACTAGTGAACAGTCAAATCAAGTTGATGTCCATTCCAAACAGATGCCCTCCGGCCAGGCCACCTTCTATTCTGCTACCAGCTCTGCTCCATCCATTACATTTAGAGCGCTTCCTCTTCCTAGCAGATAAGTCTGCTTTTTAGCCTGCCCCATGAGAGGTAACCACACTTCTGGTTGACGGTACCCTTGCCTTCAACCCTTCAGGTAGACTGACACGATCACTCCTCTCCATCATGGGCTCTGTAGGCATGTAGCTTCCATCCAACATGACTTTCCTTCCGACAGCTGCATCCTACTTAGCCCGAGACTTCCACTCGAATGCTGTCCAGGGTAATCTCTAAGGCTTACTTCTCCCTGGTTACACTTTTCTTTCATTTTGATTTACAACTATCATTCATTCATTCATTCTTGTTTTCCCCAGGATTGATTTTCATATGGCCCAGGCTGGCCTAGAACCCTGATGGGATGACCTCGAACTTCTGATCCTCTTGGCTCAATGACTTCAGAGCGCTGGCATTACAGGTGTTTGCCGCTCCCAGATTTCGCTGTGACAGGGAGCAAACTCAGGCAATGTGCATGCTAGGCTACCAACACTTATTCTTTATCTCTATCAGAAAGTGTCAACAGAAACCAGTCACCCTTAATAGATATATAACCTAGGGAATGCACTTTCTTTAAGTCTCAAGGGGCTGTTTATTTTGTTGCTTTTAATTGTAAAATAACGCTAAGAGCTCCATCTACTTAGAATGGCGTTTTACAGTGAGAAACTGAAGATACGACATTAATTTTTCTTGCAACTTTACGTTACTTAGGTTATTTTAAAAGTTTTGCAAGTTCCTTACAAAGAAGATGCCCTTAGAAAATAACGCCAATGAAGATGCTGATTTCACTAAGTTCATTTTCCGGACGGGAACTTTTCTCCTATCTTGGCTGTTAGCTCATAAGCAAGGATAAAATAACTGGAAAGGTCTAGAAGGAATCATTCCATCAGCACACACCCACTGTGAACGTCCAAGACAGAGACTCTGCGCGTCTATCCCTTCGGGGGAAATGGTGTTAAGGATATGACAGAAGGTATAATTTAATTAATTGCAATCTCAGGATTCTGGCCTTAGCCCTTCGTGACCTTCAGGAAAGCATTAACATCCTAGCCTGGGTCTCCGCTCCTTCTCTCTGCTTGCCCTTACTCCCAAGACTTACTGGTGCGCTCCGCTGGCAGCAAACCTGTGGGAAACGCAGTCCCTCCGGATCCCAAGCCCAGAGCCCTGTCACCCAGACGCCGAAAGGAAGCGAGGGCTTGCGGTGTTGCACAGGCGGCCCAAGGCAACTTTTCCGCGTCGGGAGGCGCGGGTCCCGGAGGTTCAAGCCCTCCCGCCGCTTAGCAGGTGCTCCGCCGGGGCGCCGGGGCCACTCGCGCCGAGACCGCGGGACAGGACAAGTTGCAGCGGGCCGGCCGGGCCGCCCCCGAGTGCAGAGCCCGAGCCCCGCACGCCCGCCCCGCCCCCGAGCAGCTCGGGCTCCAGCGCCCGGCGCGGCAGGTGTCTGGGACGCCGCGGTCGCCGGCGCAAACTTGGCGCGCGGCCGGGCCACCCCCGCGCGTACCTACCCAGCGGCCGCCGCCGCTCCTCAGCCCGCCGGCGCGCCCGCCTCCGAGCCCGGGAAAGCGAAAGAGAAACAGCGCCCGCCGCGGCCTGTCTGGTCCCCGCGCCCTGTCCGCCCTCCCCCAGCAGGCGGGAGCGCGCGGGCTCCACGGGGCCACTCGGCTCTGGCGCGATAGGGCGCGGCGAGCCTCGGGGCCAAGCCGGTGCCGCCTCCAAGGGCAGCTCCACCCACCTCCAACCGCCGGAGCCTCCCGCCCGCCGGCCACGCCCCGTCCCCACGCCCTTCCTCGTGGGCCCCGCCCCTCGTCGCCGGCGAGCCGGTGCTCCTCCTAGGCGCCTGGGCCACCCTGTTTGCCCTGCCCCCCACCCCTGTCGCTCCTGTGCGACGACACGTAGTTGTGGCCAAATTTTATCTCTGTTCTTATCCTCGCCCCTATCTCCCAGTTGTTTTCATTATAACAATGACCATACGGGTTCAAAAGCAACGGTCAGTGTTGAGACTGCGTCACCCCACTAAATTTTCTCCGTGGGGTCAGCGAGATGGCTCAGCCGGTCAAAGCCCTTGCTGCCACGCCTGAACACTTGAGTTCAGTCCCCAGTACTCCACGGCGGGAGATGAGAACGGACAGAACGACTCCTGCAAGTTGTCCACTGACCTCCACAAGGGCGATGTGGCACAAGTGCACCCGCACACATCCATAGAAAGAAATATAATTTAAGATATCAAAAAAACACTGGATCCACGGGGGTGTGGTGGAGATGAAGACATACCTTGCTATGAACCTTATTTAGAAATCACTATTTGAACTTGCTACAATAAGATGGGTCCAGCAGTCATCCTCACTGGCAAACACAGGTAGACTGGAAATTTGTCGTGAGGACGGTAAGTGCTAAAAATTGATGACTGTTTGCAAGGTTCAAAACAAACAACCCCCTCCCTGCCCCCAGTGCTCTTTCTTAGCGGACTTTGAGATTTCCAAGACACCATTCACCGAAGGAAAAGAAAGATTCCTTGAAAGGCGTCCTGTACTCTTCATGCGATCCTTTTCCACTGCTTTTGCCAAACTCAAATTCCTGCTACTACAACTGTGCTAAGCATGAGCTAGAGCCGGTCCTTCACTCCTTAGGCGACTTTACTCCAGGACTCCTAGGATCCTAGGCAAACCATGGTAGCCTAGGATCACTTACTGACTAAACATAAAAGGAGCATTTTCCAAAGGGCAAACTGCGAAGGCAACCTTCGATCTCACACACCAGAAAGGAAAGAAAAAAAGTTGCAATTCCATCACCTCTTTTGTGAAAGCCAGAGCAAAGGTGGCTAAAGAATTCACAGGGAATGCGGAGCATTTGCATTATCCCCTGGAGACAGACAGGCAGCACCTCTGGCTAGAGACAGAGTTCTGGAGATGGCCAGAGGACCAAACCAACAAAGCCAGGCATACAGGCTTCCGGAGACACATCTCAAACTTAAAATGCACCAAGTAGAACAAGAAACTTTAGAAACCATCCGCATTACGACTAAACTTAGATAAACTGGATGAAAGTAAAACAAACTCAGTTGAATACTGCCACCGAAAGAATACATCTTCACAGAGAGCTTTAAGTGATTTCTTTATAATCTTCTTAAAGACTTTTGCAAAACTATGATTCCAGGATAGGATGACTTGCACGAGACACAGCAATTACAGTAAGCAAAAGAAAACAAGCCATGTCAAGTGACTATAGGCTTCGTGTCTTTCAGATGGAACATATCCAAATGGGAAAAGCCAACCTATTTCCAGTCTATTTAAAATATGCACTGGAAGATTCTACTAAAATATTACATGGAAGAACCTGTTGCGCACACTATAGTGTATACAAAATGGCCCAATACTGTTGCAGCTTGTGTCTGAAATTATTTTAAATGTCTTTTGTTTTCCAGAAGTAACAGTCTGTGAAACTCAAGGGAAATGCAATTGGTGATCAATAAATAATCTACCCAGTATTTTCAGAAATGATCTTGATCATGGATTCTGGCAGAGAGGGAGGGTCCATACTTATGTCGCGGGCAGTATGATGGTGGGGCTGAGAGATTATGGAGGAGAGTGTCTCAGTCATTGTTATACTGCTGTGAAGAGAAACCATGACCGCAGTGACACAGGGGAAAGCATTTAACTAGGGGTCTGCTTAATTCCTCAGAGACTTAGTCCATCATCATCATGGCGAGCAGCATGGTGGCAGGGAGCGTGGTGGCAGGCAGGTGGGGTGCTGTAGTCATAGCTAAGAGCTATAGCCTGATCCCTATAGGCCAAGAGAGAGAATGGGCCTGGCAAGTGTTTTTGAAACCTTCCTCCCCAGTAAGGTACTTCCTCCAGCCCTCCAGCAGCAAGGCCACAGCACTTAATCTTTCTAATCCTTCTCAAATACTGCCACTTCTTGACAACCAAGCGTTCGAAAAAGATGATCCATGGAGGTCATTCTGAGTCAAACCACCAGTTTGTGATTTATTCTCTCTTCTTAGCAACCACCTGGATTCTCTTACCCCAAAACAGAATAAAGAGAAACAACACACACACAAACACACCAACTGGCCCTCCAAACCCCAAACACTAGAGCAATGCTAGTGTACATTCCAACTTCTGACTTCATTTTACAGACAGAAGGCCAGCGCCAGAGAAAGCGCAAATCCACAATCACAGTTGATTTGGGGTGCGCCAAGTCCAAAACAAAAATGTCAGTTCAGTTTATTTACACCGTTTAGAAATTCCCAAGTACAAGAAGTTATGGGATATATAGTAAGCAGAATAACTTAGAAACAACTCCAAAATGTGGGAGGGGAAAGCAAGTTACGGCAGCTATTTTCACCACTAATTAATTAGTAAGTCAGTATCAGCTGATTTTAGTGGTATAACTTTTTTGAAAACTAGAGAGATATATTCCCGAGAATTAAATGAATTAATTGATGGCCTGTTGCAGGATATTTGATTGCACTGTGAAACCCCAACACTGTGTTAATAAAATTAACCTTGAATTAGGGGATGAGCCAACGACTAGTTGACAGGAATTAGCCACAGAGAACATGGAGGAGCAGGGATATGAGTAGAGAGACACACAGCAAAGTAATAGGAGGGACATGAGGTTCAAAGGCCCTTTTGGTTTGAGGTAGATGGAGAGAAGCTTTCTTGCTGGGTCTCCAGGAAAAAAGGAAGGGCAGCTGGTTGTTTCTCAGCCTTTCTAACAGGTTTTTCGCCCCAATATCTGACTCCTGAGTCTTTATTGGTAAATAGAATAACTTAGATAAAAACAAAAGGCCTTTTCATTTTAAAAATTATTTTATGTACCTCAATATAGGCTTTTAACAGGTATCTTTAATATATAAGCCACCTTCTGTAATCTAAATGTCTTTCTATAAAGAATGTGGAAAATATTAAAATTTAATGGAAGAATTCTATTGGACCCAAGTGCCTTTGTGTTATGACCATAAATATTATAGCTCAAAACCAATGACTGCCTAAAATTGGTGATGGAGAGCTGGGGGGGGGGGTGCTGAATGAAGGCATAGTCCTTCACTATCCTTGACCATGTCTCCTTTTCTCACCGCGCCAGTTTCCACGACTGCCAAGGACTCTCTGCCCCGTCTCTCGAATCCCTACTCCTGCTTGCCCAGGTCACTACCATCTTCCCATCATCCCACCAGACTATGAATCAGTGGACACAGAGCTGCTACTCTGTGGCCCTCATCAGAGCCACAGGACTCCTAACAATAGGGTGCCACATCGTGCCCCCACCTTAAAAAAGCCTCGAGTTATTAAGCAAACTCCAAAACACTTGTTGGTAAGGCCACCCCAGATTCCGGTCACCTCCACAGCCCCTCTTGACTTCCAGGATCCAAGCCTCGATGAACCTCTTTGACTTCTGGATAGCTAAATGGTTTTCTTACAGTTTGGTACTCTAATCTAATCCCTTCGCTCCATCTTGTCTGAACAAATCTTTTGTATTTTTTAGGTATCCACTTATTCCACAGGATAGCTCCTGGAGATATCCAAAGCTTCGAGGAGCCTTCTCTACAGACACAGACCACACATACATTTACATGGCAACCCATTTTCTTTGCATGTGTCTGTGGTGTGCACATTTTTAACCTGTGTGGGTACAGGTGTAGACGTATGTGCATGCGTGTGGAGGCCCAAAGCTGACACCAGGTATGTTCCTTCATCACTTTCCACCATATTCACTGAGCCGTACTTCTAAAGGAATTCAGAGATTGCTCATACAATGGATGGACCATCTGTCTGTCTTTGTCTCCTAAGCATCAGCATCACAGTTGAGAACTGCCCAGGATGTATGCAGATACCGGATCTGAACTCTGATCCCCATGCCTGCCTGGCGCGCGCTTTACCTGCTATGTCAGCCCCAAGTACCACATACTTATTCTTTCAAATCACCTATCCTTCTGACTTCAATTGTCCCACTTATTTAGTAGTCTGAACTAGAAGATGAGCCCAGTGTATTTGCCCTGGACTATCCAACCCCAATGCAGGTGACAGAAAATAGCACTCACTCAAAGAAATGTTTATTAAACACAGAACAAAACAAACAACCACCAAAACCCAAATAGTTACGTTTGAGGATGGAGCCTCTACTTTATTTTATTTTTGATTTCTTCCAGGGCAATTCTTAAAGAGTATGATAAAGGTATAATCCCCGACTTCTAGGACAGTTAATTAAAATCACACCAGGGAGTGAAGACTTCGCCACAAGAGCGAGTTACTTAGAAATACACCAGATTTGTTAACGGCGTTAAACAGAACATGACCAAATGGTAAGAATGCCAGGGGAAAGGAGCCGCATTATGTAGGGGTCAAGAGATCAGTCCCATATGCCCACCCTGCCTGTGAGAAAGGCCAGCAAGGCACAGTCCCAAAGGCTAGGATCTGAGGAACAAATGGAAAAGTCAGAAAGGAGGTAAAACCACAAACAGCACACTACAAACAAGCAGAGAAACGCCAGAGACAAGACTGAGTACCAGTCCCAAACAGCAAACACGTTTTCTTTTTTGTTGTGTGTATCTGGCTATGTATGTGAGGGTGCGTTCACGTTGGCATCATGCTCCTCAATCCCTCCTCACCTTCTCTTTCTGAGACAGCGACTCTCACTGCACCCGAGTCACGCCAACTGGCTACACTAGCTGGTCAGTGAGCTCCGGGGATCCACCCTTCTCTGTCCTCCCTGCCCTAACAAGACCTGCTTTTTCATGGGTGACGGTGCCCCAATTCAGGTCCTCATGCTTGCGCGGTAGCTACGTTAGCCACGCAGCCAGCTCCCTGGCCCAGTATTTTAAAGCACTTGAATGTACTATGCTCAGATGAACAGTCAACACTTTCTTCTCTTTGCAAAGTGTGTGTGTGTGTGTGTGTGTGTGTGTGTGTGTGGTGGTGGTGTGTGTGTGGGGGGGGACCTATTTTTCTTTACTCTCGTGTTAATGGCTGGATGGAACAAGTTCAGGGAATTCCCAAAGACTAAAGAACAGAAATGAGGGGCTGGAGAGATGGTTCAGCCGAGAAGAGCACTGGCTGCTCTTCCCGGAGACCTGGGTTCAGTTCCCAACTTGGATTCCGACCAGTGGCTCGCGACTGTCTGTAACTTTAGTCTAGGGGATCCTATACCCTCTTCTAGCACTCACAGCACAGCACGGGTATACATGCAGGCAAAACACACCAAGAAGAGAATTTAAATAGTTTCAAACTGTAAGGGAAACCGAGTTTCTCCAATCATCAGGGCTGTGACATTTCAAATCATATCCATGAAATGGCAGGAGGTTAAAGTCCTGGGGCTATAAATGTGCAGGAGATTTGAAGACAGACACTAACAATAATCCCCCGAATCTCCAGGCAGAGTATCCGAAGTGAGGAGACGCAGTAAACTCCAGCAACGTGGAAAACCGAATACCATAAGGGTAAGGTCCAGGAAAAGTTTTGATTTCTATCGGTAGCTGGGGGTTAGAATTAAAGAACAGAGTAGTGGCAAGAGACCAGTTCTGTTCTCATTTACTTTTTATTTTAAAAGTCTCTACTTAGCACGCACACTGCCCTATGAGAGCAGCTGTGCTGTGGTGAGTCTTCACTCACCTCAACAGGAAGTGACCTCCACAGCGGGGAGGTCAAAGGACACATTTTACAAGTCGCTTCTCTCCTTTCACCATAGGCTCTGGGATCGAACTCAGGCCATAGGCTTGGGTGGCAAGCACTTTTTCCTGATGAGCCAGCTTGCTGGCTCGAGAACCTGTACTTTGGTAGGCAGGTTAAGTCAGTTCCATCAGCTTGGTGTTCTTTCTACAAAAACGGAGATTATTTCTTCCTTTGGTGAAGGGAAGCATTTGGTATCAAATGCAGGGCCTTATTCTGCTAGGTAAGGGCTCTGACCTATGAGCTATAACCCCAGCAGAACACCGAGGCCATTTCATCATCTTGTCCAGGGCATGACAGAAGGAGAAAGAATGTTGCTGGCTAGGAGACACTCCTTCCTCTATCTCTGACTCACACCCAAGTTTTAAAAACTAAGACGGGGAATCGTAAACATTTCATTAGGAAACTAGTGTCCATGAAGGTTCTAATAACTAGGTCAACATTAAGAATTTACTTCCCTCTAATGAGGGAGTAATAGAATTCTCCCCACCAGGAGAGAGGGAGATACGGATTCTCCATCCAGGGGTCAGAGTTAATGAGTCCTCACTTGAGCACTATCTGGTGTTTCCAGATCCGCCAGGATTAGCAGACTCCTAAGTCCAAAGGAAGAAAGGCCCAAGGAGGAGATCGGGCTTCAGGGAGGGGTCCACAGTGAGCAGCTGACGGGCAGGTGATGCAGTGCTGGCGAGCAGGAAAGCAGCCAGCGGGAGGAAGAGGTGGACAGCAGGAAAGGAGAGGGCAAGGCGCCAAGAGGGGAAGCTCTTCTCTCTCATTCATAATTCCGTCTTGGACCTTGAAGCTCAGACAGCGGGGAGGAGGGAAGGGAAAAAAAGGACTCTTCGAAAACAAGAGGTAAAATTAGTTTATCTGTTATTTTCAGGTATTCAAGAAGTTAATAATTGACTCAGTACAGCTCGCTCGCGCTCTCTCTCTCACTCTCTCTCTCTCTCCCTAGGTTTGTGGAAAGCCAGAGACGAGGTCTGATTGAAAGCAGGGAGACATGAGCCAAAATATCGGATGAAAACTTGTGACTCTTGAATTTCAAAATTATGAACCTCTGAAGTCACGGAAACTTCCCCCTCATAGTTCAAGAGGAGATAAAGGAGATAAAGACCATCTCCCTGGGATGTGACCACTGCTGGAGAGAACTGCCTTAGCCAACTAGAGAAAGTCTTCCAGGTTACAAAATCTGTAGCGTCTTCTCGACAAAAAGCCAGGAGGGAAGCCCCAGTTACCTTAAATAAGGCAGCTTCTGGGAATACAAACTGGCTCCACAGGCGTACAGTGAACGAGGGCATAGCATCTGCTACTACTGCCAGTTCTTTTTTTTTAATTATTTATTTATTTATTAAAGATTTCTGCCTCCTCCCCGCCACCGCCTCCCATTTCCCTCCCCCTCCCCCATCAAGTCCCCCTCCCTCATCAGCCCAAAGAGCAATCAGGGTTCCCTGCCCTGTGGGAAGTCCAAGGACCTCCCACCTCCATCCAGGTCTAGTAAGGTGAGCATCCAAACTGCCTAGGCTCCCACAAAGCCAGTACGTGCACTAGGATCAAAAACTCATTGCCATTGTTCTTGAGTTCTCAGTAGTCCTCATTGTCCGCTATGTTCAGCGAGTCCCAGTTCTTAAGACACAACAGAGTCTTATTAAATGTTTGCAGAATGGATCCACGAACAAACATACAAACGGAAAGAAATGGCCTCCACCTTTGCAGGAGAACTGCTTGTGTTCAAATCATGATACAGTCATGTCTGGGTTTATATTCCAGACCAAACAACCATCCATGACTCAGTTTTCTCATCGCGTAAATGGCCCTAATAGAAAGAAGTACACATCACATAGGAGTTACATGACTTATGTGGATCATGCCATGGATACACTGATTACATAGTCAATGAACAGACACATTCTGAATTAACTTGTAATTCCTACACCTGTACTGCTTCCTTCTATGGAGATACACCAATAATGGAACATTTGGACCCAATTTAACTCCCTGGTTCCAAACAAATCCATAGGACAAATTTCTTCATACAGTTGGCTTGCTTTTAATATACAGCAGGGAAGTGAAGCTAGTTAACCAAATTTACCTGCAATAGGTCTGCTTTCCACACTCCAGGAAAGTTAAGACCGCTATTTATGAGGCAAATGAGTAAAATAAGTCTTGGTTAAACTGGCTATCCCAAGGTGAAACTGAGAAATGGATGTGTGTGTGTGTGTGTGTGTGTTTGTGCGCGTGCACGCGTGTGTACTTTCATACATATTCAAAACTCTATTTCCCTGCCTGGAAACGTCTTTGGGAGGCAGAATTGGCTGAAACATGATATATTTAGAAAACTTAGCTGTGTCAGTTATATTCTTCTCTGGAAAACGTTTATGCAAACAGGAAAATAATGGTCAACAAGGAGCAAAGGAAAGGGGAAAGATAAAGGGGAAGACTGGCCGTTTGTCATCTGTACTACACAGGGCTAGGAGATGCCGAGCTAGGGCAAGTACTGAGCTGAGCCACCAGGGCAGAAGGTTTTGATGCCTCCCAGGAGCCGTCATCCTTCCTCTCCAACTCTGATTCCAGTGCTCAAGAGGCCCGCTGAGCACTCTTTTCTCTTCCCTTCTCCAGATGTTAAGTAAACTTTTTGACCTGCATAGTATTCTTCTTCCTATGTCTGATGTTATTTTCTCTTGAAAATTTATACTTAGAGAATTCTCAATAAAGGAAACTCAGATGGCCGAGAAACACTTAAAGAGATGCTCAACATTTTCTTAGCCACCAGGAAATGCAAATCATATCCGTCTCACACCTGTCAGAATGGCTAATATCAATAACACAAGCAACAGCTCATGTTGACAAGGATGTAGAACAAGCGAACACTCTTCCATGGGTGGTGGGAATGCAGACTTGTACAGGCACTATGGAGATCAGTATGGTAGTTCCTTAGGAAGATGAGACTCTACCTCAGGATCCAGCTCACCACTCTTGGGCATACACCCCAAGGATGCTTCATCCTACAATAGAGACACTGGCTCAACCATGTTCATTGCTGCTTTATTCATAACGGCCAGAAATTGGAAACAACCTAGATGCCCTCAACAGAAGAATAGATAACTAAAATATGATACAGTTGCACAATGGACTATTGCCCAGCTATTAAAAATGAAAACATGAAACTTATATATAAATGAATGGAACTAGGGCCGGGCGATGGTGGCGCACGCCTTTAATCCCAATACTCGGGAGGCAGAAACAGGCGGATCTCTGTGAGTTTGAGACCAGCCTGGTCTACAGAGCTAGTTCCAGGACAGGCTCCAAAGCCACGGAGAAACCCTGTCTCGAAAAAACCAAAAAAAAAAAAAAAATTAATGGAACTACAAAAAAATCATCCTGAGGTAATCCAGATCAAGAAAGACAAATATGGTATGTATTCACTTAACATGTGGACACTGCCTGTTAAATCAATGACTATCAAGCTACAATCCACA
This sequence comes from Microtus pennsylvanicus, assembly GCF_037038515.1. Classification (NCBI taxonomy): domain Eukaryota; kingdom Metazoa; phylum Chordata; class Mammalia; order Rodentia; family Cricetidae; genus Microtus; species Microtus pennsylvanicus. The sequence continues at coordinate 115,494,417 of NC_134583.1, read as the reverse complement.
GAATCACAGGTTATGTATAGAATAAGGGTCTAGGGATGACAGATAGGTCTCATTAAGAAAGGGAAATGAACTAGTGATGAATAGCTCAGGGGGCTGGAATGGGAGGATCCAGTGGGGAGTGGAGGGGAGAGGGTGATCAGGGCCAGCTAAAATTAAGGGCCATTTGAAGGGTAGTATGGAAAGCTAATACGGTAGAAGCCTCCTAAAACATATACATATGTGAAAGTGATCAAATGACATCACCAAACAGTGGAGGAGACAGAGCCCCAACTGGCCATCTCTTGCCAGCAAACAAAGTTCCCATTATTGTGACTGGTTACACCAAATAGAGTTGCTGGCCAAAGCAGGCCCACAGGAATCCCCAAACAACCCAGGTCAAGATGATAGGTTGTTCCCTACAAAGTTCCACAAGGTCCCATTGCTGAAGACAATACATAGACAACTCACTGACCAAGGAGAAGTTGAGTAGGTGCCTACCTAGAGCCTTCATCCCTTTGTGCTAGCGTCTTTGGTACAGGAAGGTACTGTGCATGCTATTAAAATAAGTAAGTAAGTGGATGGATGGATGGATGGATGGATGGATGGATGGATGGATGGATGGACGGACAGACAGATGGACGGATGTAAATTCCAAGCCAGCCACAGTCCCTTTGATCTACACAATGGTGCCCTGCCTGCACGATATGCTTAGGTAATGATGACACAAAGCTTGTGGGAGTAACCCAGCCAATATCTGATTTAAGGCCCACTCCAAGAGATGAAACCCATACCTGACAAGTTTGACCAAGAACCAGAGATTAGGTAGCCCAGGGACCTAGGCTAAAACCAAATATTACTGGTATAAAACAACAACAACCATAGCAATAAAATGACTCCTAATGACATTTTGCCATACTCATAGATCATGGCCTTGCTCAACCATCATCAGAGAAGCTGCCTCCTGCAGCAGATGGGAACAAAACAGAGACCCAAAGTCAGACCACGCAGAGAGTAAATCACCTTGGAACACTCAGCCCCAAAAGGAATGTCTCTAGCAAATCCCTTCCCTCAGGGCTCAGGGAACTCTGAGGAACAGAAGACAGAAAGAATGTAAGAGTCAGTCAGACGGAATGGAGGACAGCAAGCAAAGAAGGCCCTATAAACAAACCACCATGATAAAAGCTCGCGTGAGCTCACCGAGTGAGGCAGCCTACACAAGGTCCTCTGCTTCCAGTTTAGCGTTTCTATGGGATTCCTTAGTATGCGAATGAGCAGGCCTCTGATTCTCATGTCTTTTCTTGGACTCTTTTCTTTCTGTTTGTCTTGTCCAACTCTGATGTGCTAGTTTTCATGGTATCTTATATTTTACTATTATCCCTTAGAAGCCTGTTTGTTTTCTAATGAGAGACAGAAGGGGAGTGGATCTGGAGGGGAGGGAGGGTGGGGAGGAACTGGGAGGAACAGAGGGAGGGAAAACTGTAATCAGGATATTATGTGAGAAAAACATCTATTTTCAATAAAAGGAAAAAAATAAACAAAAACAAAAAAGGTAAAATTACCAACCAAGTGTAAGTTCCCCAGCAAGTCATTTCCAAACCCTGGATTTATAAAATTCTTTTAGTTTTGGGATAATCACTAAGGATCCTTCCAGATCTTCAAATTACATGCATGTGCAATTTGAAAATATTACCTTGAGGAGGGGGAACAGTAAGCACTGCATTTGTGCCTGCGCTCGTATGTTCCCATGTGCATGCAGGTATGTATGCGTGTGGAGACATGTCAGGATCCCTCCTCAGTGGCCTTATTCCATGTTATATTTTGACATGAGGCTCTCACTGAACCTGGTGCTCATCACTCTGTCCAGGGTTCTAGTTTACTTCCTAGCACTGCAGTACTCTGACCAAAAGCAGCGTGGGAAGGAAATGATTTACTGGGCTAACCCTTCCCAGTCACAGCCCATCACAGGGAGGAAATCAGCGCAGGAAGTGAAGCAAAGGCCATGGAGGAACACTGCTTACTGGTTTGCTCCTCCCAGCTTGTTCCGTTTGCTTGTTTATACTCCCCCCAGCACCGCCTGCCCAAGGATGGCCTCTTACAGTGGGCTGGATGCTTCCGCATCAATCAATCAAGAAACTGCCCCACAGGATTAGCTATGGACCAGTCAGATGGGGACATTTTCTCAGTTGAGAGTGTCTCTTCTCAAATAACTCTAGATTTTGTCAAGTCAACAAAACAAACCAAACAAACAAACATCCCACAACAAAACTAACAAGCATAACGAATAGTGAGCTCTGGGGATCCACCTTTCTCTGCTTCCCCAGTGCTGGGATCAGGTGCATGCTACTGTCCAGCTTTTGATGTGCGTGCTGGGCTCCAAACTTAGATCCTCATGCCTGCAAGACAACAGCTTTGCCGACTGAGCCATCTTCCCAGCCCCCACAGTGCTCATTTCAGGTTTTGAGGACCACAGTAGTTTCTAAGATAACTACTCAACTTTGGCTCAGTAGGGGGAAAGGCTGCCAAATTAACGTGTAAATGTAGGTGTGTTCCAATAAAACTTTATTTAAAAAAAAAGGCAGCAAACCAGATGCAACCATTGAGCAACAGTCCGTCAATGCCTGATCAGAAGAACACTTTCTATGGACATACACAGCTGGTTGCCACTTAAAAGTTTCTGACAATTCTGAAAAAATATTCATGACAATTTCATTGTGGTACAATGTCTATCATTGTATGAATTCTTATTTCCAGGCAATGGATAAAATACACTGTTTCCCAAACGATCTCATCATTATCTTCACCACCCAACAGTCCAGGGCATTAGAAGCTATTGTTTTATTCTGCTCTGCTATGGTCTGCAATAATTTGAACTTTCTCCTGCGACATACGGAAATCTTTCAAGAAAGTAACAACAAATGCCAAACTAAAACATTCTGTTCGTTTTGTCGAGGACTTTGGCCTCACACCTCTCATTTCAAAATATCCAGAAACCCCGGTGATGTTTAAAGGATACGTTCTCCCATTCACTTTGGGATTCTGACCTAAGAGAAAGCAGGAAGCTATCTATTGCAAGCTGGCCCCACCTCAGCAAGTAGTGCTGGGCGTGCCTTTTGAGGTAGCTTCAGCCTCACCCTAGCGGGCTCCTGCAGCCATACCCTGGAGGCCAAGGTGGGGGAGAGCCCACCTTCTCTTTACCTCTGAAAATCAGCAGCTGCAACCAGGCAGGGTAATCTGAAGATAAGGACAGAGCAGCTGTGGAACTAGCTGCAGTGGAGGAGGCATGCTCTCACTCCTAGGACTCTCGACAAGACTTCAGCTGGAGACAGATGCAACACTCTCTGCTCCTAGCTTTCCACCATGGCTATAATACGCAACTTCGAGGCACTCTGCACACGAGCCACCAAGATGAAGGTCCATTTATTATCTCCACTATTGATAAGGTCTAAGAGGTTTGGACAGCAAACAATTTCAATAGTGACATTTTAATTTACTACATTAAGAAAGATGCTCCCAGATTCAAAGAGAAGTAAACCCACATTCTCTATCCACTTAGCTTTCAGAAGGCAAGTGTTAAGAGCTGTGGCTCCCAAGTTGCATCTACAATGATATGTCACATCCTCAAATGCTATGCAGGTGTAGGGTACCACAAGCTGCCAGGGAAGTTCACTGGGACTTACAAACTCTATGCTGGGAGATCACTTCCTTTAGAGTCTCCTGAATTCTTTGATCCTTTTTACAGAGGAGGTCTGAAGTTTTGAGTGAAACACTCATTTCTACTAGAAGGAAACTTTCTGGAATCAGAAAGGGACATTGAAGAGCAGACACGAGGTCCGCAGATCTGTTGAGACAGTTCGCATTAGAAGCATCCAACAACAGACTCGTCAGTAACGAGCCAAGTAAGCAGAATTTAGCTTTTAAGAGTTGACTCTGTAATCCCCACCCTTCGCAGTTATATAAACATTTCACGTCTTTCTTTTTGGTTTACTAACTTGTAACTTTAATATCGCCACACCAACTGTTAAATACTGTCTGTCAAGTACTACACAGATTTATTCCAAAGGCCAGTGTGGGGAAGGAACTGTGTGATCTCCAAAAGAAATGTCAAAGCCTTTGAGTCTGATGAACTTAATTTTCTTTAGAGATAAGTTCTTTTAAAACTAGAACCAAGGTACAGTGAGCTCGGCTCACTACACAGGGCTGGCACCTTCTAAGAGAGGAGATCAATGAAGAGCTATAACCACGCCGTTGGGGGCCTTTGAGCTAGAGAAAGCTTAAGGAAACTGATGCAATTTAGAACTAGGGTTATATGAACTGGGAGAGATCTGTCCAGTTACATACAAAACTGAGGACCCTGTAGGATGGGCTGGCACTGGGGCCAGTGTGACTCACAGACAACCACAGTAGAGAAGCACAGGGTGAACTGACTAGCCAGAGGGCTAAGGGCTGCAGACTCTTGCATCCCACAGCTGGAGAGAAAAAAAAAGGGGGGCATGGATCCAGAGGGGCTTAACTGAAGTAAGCAGGGATGAAGCACAGTGACTCTGCTCATATTAGTGACTAGAAGTCAGAAAGAGTGCTGTAAAATCAAATTATAGTACAGTTAATTCTGGATAGCCTTTTGGATTAATTCCTATCAATCAGATATTTCTATCTGGCATAAAACTGATTTGCACTAAGAGAGCCAAATAGTATCTGTAATTGCTTCATATATATTTACATATATTTCTTTATACACCCATAGTATAAAGACAACACCTTTATACTACTTACTTTATACAACGTACTTTCTCAAGCATTAAAAAGACTTTTTTTTTTTCTATTCTTGGTTTTTTGAGACAAGATTTCACTATGTTGCCCAAGGTGAGAGTAAGCTCACTATACAAACCAGGTTGGCCTCAAATTGGCAATCCTCCTGCCTTAGCCTCCAAAGAGGTGACATTATACCCACCCTTAACAACCACATTTTTAACTGGCTCATCATTTTACATTATCTAGCACAGAAATATCAAGATGAGCATCTTTCCTGGTATCAGAAAATGAGTGGCATAGTTGGAAGCCGATAACAGAAGCACTCGAACTTGTGAGTCTTGACACCTGAAAACACTTACGTTGAATCTAAGGAAATTACTTTTCCAGATATAGAATCTAATAATTTACCATTTCCATGATTGCTCTAAAGTTTTTTTTTTTAAAAAAATTATGTGTATGGGTGTTTTGCCTGCATGTATGTGTCTGTACCGCGTGTGTGACTGGTGCCCACGGAGGCTAGATGAGGGTGTTAGATCCCTTGGAACAGAAGTTACAGACTGGGTCCCCTGGAAGGGCAGTCAGTGCTCTTAACCACGGAAACACCTCTCCAGCCCCCTTTAAATAATTTTTAACTTCCTAGTATCATTAATTTTGCCACTTTCTGTTTTTATGGTCATTGGTGAAGAATTTTAAGTGTATTTCTTTGAGTCTGTATGTTTCTGTGTGCTTGTGTGTGTCCATAGGTGTGCACGTGTTTGGAAGCCGGAGGTCACCACTGAAAACCTCTGCTCCCTCTCTGCCTTATCTTTAGAGGCAGGGTCTCACGCAGCCTGGTGCTTATCTATTGAGTAGACTGGCTGGCTGGAGCTCGGAGACCTTCCTGTTTCTATCTCCCCACCCCCAACAGGAGCAGGCTACAGGTAGCTAGCTGTGAGGACAGGCACGTTTTTCCTTGCTGGGAATCTGCCCTCAGGTCGCCATGCTTGTGTGGCAAGGGCTTTACTGACCCAGCCCTTCCCCAGCACCATCAAGCGTATTTCCGTATCTTGTATAGTTTGGTGCTGTTGCTGCCAGCCAAAGCAGCTCATTTTCTCCCCTCCAAATGGGACGGGAGATTAAACCTTTGAGTGTAGGCTGCTCAGGAAGACCCTCCACATAAACCAGAGATGTGATCCAAGCTAACAGATACAAACAACACAGAGACATAGCAAAGCAAGGCAGCGGGAGTTCTCCAGGGTATTCTAACGCCTCAACTACTAAACTCAACCATACTGGAGTACTAGATTGCTGGGTAAAAAGTTGTCAGTTTACAGTAAAATGATTGGTGAGGTGAAAAGGAACACAGACAGACGGATGGATTCGATCTAGGACACATAGAGGAATGGCAACAACACACAGGAAAAAGCCAGCGAAATGGATAACAAAACATGAAAAAGTCCCAAAGAGGGGGGACAAAAACACCAGGGAACGTGGGATTTTGAAACAAATCTGAAATGTTACAAATAAAAACTCAAAGAATCAAATAAAAAACACAGTGAAAAACATCACCAAAAGACTCAAACAAGCAAAAGGAAGACTATCAGGGATGCATATACTACATTCAAAAGGAAGACTATCAGGGATGCGTATACCACATTCAAGCATTAATAATGATAAAAATAAATGAGCATGACCACACTGTGTAAGAACTCTGAAATATAATCAAAAGGCCAGACTTACAAATATTTAGGTTAGAGCTACAATAAAGCCTAAAGACTTGGAGAGTCTATTCTACAAAATTACTGTCAGTATCCTGACAGGATACGTCCTCAGCTGCAGCCATTAAGAGCCCCATTTGTGCACATTCGCTATATTCCCTTGTAAAAGGTGGGCCTTGCCCACCTCCCTTCTCTCTTTCCTTCTTTCTTTTTCTTTATCTTCTGCCATTCTTGTCCCCAGGGACCAGTTTCTGCCTCCTTCTCTTTCCCCTCTCTCTCCTCTTCCAACAGGCCTCCTATGTGAGCCTTGTCGCATGGCATGACTTCTCTTTACGGTGTTTTAAAATAAATATAGTAAAAATTTTCCAAAATGTAGGAAAAGAAATGGATGCCCAAGCAGAAGAGGCATACAGAACTCCAAAGACATCAAAACAGAACCTTGCCATGACACATTATATTCAAGATGCCAAGAGTACACAGCAGTCAGGTATGGTGGGTACACACCTTTAATCTCAGCGCCCAGGGAAAGCAGAAGCAGGATAATCTCTTTGAGTTCAAGGTCATCTTGGTCAAATAGTGAGCTCTAGGTCAGCCAGGACTTCCTAGTGAGGCCCTTTCTCAATTAAAAAACACAAAAACAAACAAACAAACAAAACCCAACTCTTTTGAAAAAGTAAATAGGTCAGAGAAACACAAGACCTCACAACAGAAATCCAGGGACCAGAAACAGACGGAGCAAAGCATTTCAAGTATGAAAACAAATGTCTGCCAACCAACTCTATCAGATCCAGCAAAGCTCTCTTAAAATTGTGAGGAAATAATAATATTCCAAGAAAATCACAAACCAAGGCAGTGCACAATCACCAAAACATCCCGAAGAAGATATTTAAAGGAATACTACAACCAAAGAAGAGAACACAGGAAAGAGACCCAAATTCATTATATGAAAGATGAAAGGGTGGTGGTGCACGACTTTAATCCCAGCACTCAGGAGGCAGAGGCAGGTGGATCTCTGTGAGTTTGAGGCCAGCCTGGTCTACAAGAGCTAGTTCCAGGACAGGCTCCAAAGCTACAGAGAAACCCTGTCTCATAAAAAAAAAAGATGAAAATGAGAGTATTGTAATAAATCCCAACAAAAACAAAGCCAGGTAATCTTGAGGAAATATTTTAACAACTTATACCTCCAAAACCCTGGAAATTGTAGAAATTTTCTAAAAACAGATAAATTCCTAGCCATATATGACACACTAAAATTAAAGATATAACCACTGAGGAAAACCTTGCACAAACATTCCTCACAATCATATAAAACAGAAAGGAAGGCATTTTACCAATCAAATTAATTCCATGAAGCCAACATTACCCTGACCCCAAAACTGGATAAGGCCACAACAACAAGAAAATTACATGCATTGTCTCTGACGGATTAAAGACAAAAAGAAAAAAAAAACTCAATACAATTCTTGCAAACCAAGGTGGGCTTATTTCATGAATGAAAAGAAGACTGTTCAATAGATGCAAAGTAATAAATGTAACACAGCACATAAATAGGTTTCGGGAAAGAAAGTACACAATCATTTCAATTGATGAGAAAGGGCCTTTGTCTAAGTTGAACATCACTTCATAATAAAAACCCTGAAAAAACTAGGACTAGAAAGGAACATATCCTAATACAATAAAGAAATAAAGACCATATGTATTAATCACAGTTCTCTAGAGTAACAGAATTTATAGATGAATCGCGCTCTCTCTCTCTCTCTCTCTCTCTCTCTCTCTCTCTCTGGAATTTGTTAGAATGACTTACAGGGTCCTACTCGTCCAACAATGGCTACCACTGAACAGAAGCTTCAAGAATCTGATAGTTATTTAGTCTATGAGGCTGGGTGTCTCGTCTAGTCTTCAGTATGTATTCGCTGGAATCCCAAAGAAATGGGCTCCAATGCCAGTGCAGGAAATGGACTTGCTAGCCAGGCAAGAGCAAGCAGGCAAAGAGGGAAGACTTCCTTCTATATAGGCTTCCAGCAGAAGGTGTAGCCCAGATTAGAGGTGTGTCTTCTTGACTCAAAAAAAAAAAAATCTGGATTAGAAAGGGATCTTCCTACTCCAAATTAGGCAAAAATCCCTCATGGGTGTGCCCCTCCATTTGGGGGTTTAGTTAAATTCCAGATGTAGTCAAGGTGACAACCAAGAATAGCCATCACAGTGCTTATGACAAACCTATAACCAACAATATACTATATTTCCTCTAAAATCTAGATTGAGACAGGAGCTTCTACTCACTCTACCCAATACATGGTTTAAAATCTTAGCTAGAACAATGAGAGAGTAAAAGGGATTCAAAACAAAAAAGATAAGAGGACATGATCACATGTTTAAAAGATTACCGTAAACTCTGAGAAGTGATATACATGTTTAACGTATTAGTAGAACAGAAAACAAACAAGCAAAAGTCAGTAGCTTTTAACATGCTAATAATGGATTTTCTGGAAAAGAAATCAGCGGGGAGAATTCCCTACTCACAATAGGGTGCAGGATGGGTAAACGGGATAAGGGAGTAGACAGAAGACATGGAAAAGTGCTGTCTTAGACCCGTTAGAATCCCTAGGAGGGACTAAAGACAGTCATCCCCCAAGGCTGAATGGCAAGTCTCCTTGAAGCACTGGGTTATTGAATATAGTTTCCAGTCATTCCTGGGCATGAGCTATTACCAGATAAGTTGGTGGGGGAAGCCTAGGCCCCCCAAAACAATGGCTCTTGTCATCCCTCTTCACTACTGTGCTGCATCTTGTTGTTTATCAACTTGACACAACTTGAAATATCCGGGAGGAGGAACCTCACCTGAGGAACGGCATCCATCAGACTGGCCTGCAGGTGAGTCTGTGGTGCATTTTCTTGATTAATGATTGATATGGGAGGGTCTAGTTCATTGGGGCATACCACCCCTGGGCAGGTCCTGGATGATATCAGAGAGCAAGCTGAGCAAGCCATGGAGAGAAAACCATTAAGGAGTGTTCCTCCATGCCTCTGCTTTAGCTCCTGCCTTGCACTCCTGTCCTGACTTCCCTTACCAATGGGCTATAAACAGAATGTGTAAGCCAAATGAACCTTTCGATTGCTGTAAAGAGACCACGGCAACTCTCTCTTTAAAAAAAAAAAAAGATTTATTTATTTATTATGTATACAACATTCTGTTTCCATATATGCCCACACGCCAGAGGAGGGTGCCAGATCTCATTACAGATGGTTGTGAGCCACCATGTGGTTGCTGGGAATTGAACTCAGGACCTCTGGAAGAGCAGCCAGTGCTCTTAACCACTGAGCCATCTCTCCAGCCCCCCACGGCAACTTTATAAACGATTAATTGGGGTGGCTTACATTTTCATAGGCTTACATTATCATCATGGTAGGACATGGTGTTGTGCAGGCAGACATGGTGCTGGAGAGTTAGCCAAGAGTTCTACATCTTGTACAGGCAACAGGAAGTGGCCTATTTCACTAGACATGGCTTGAGCATGTATGAGACCTCAAAGCCCATCTCCACAGTGATAATACTTCCTCCAACAAGGCCACACCTCCTAATAGTGCTATTCCCTTTGGAAGTCATTTTCTTTCAATATACAACATCTCCAAAAGTGGTATTGGTCATGGTGTTTTTATCACAGCAATAGAAAGCAAACTAAGGCAGTTTCACACCAGAGCTGGAGGATAGGATCCATATTGTAGAAGACAACACACACCTTAGATGTAAGACACAGAGAAAAACAGGAGAGGCATGAGTTACAAACTTCCTCCCTGCCAGCTAGCAATAAAACCAGGCTGAGAGGGCTACTGTACAAGAAAAGGCAGCATCGATCTTTCCACTCTGTGAATCAGAAGATCAACCTGCCAGGCAAGATATCCCAATTGTACAACAGCTAGCAGCTTGACTGTTGTGGGGAGAACCAACTGCCCACTCACTGGGTTTGAGGCTTGCTCCAAGAATAGGGGAATCCATGCCCAGTACTATAAGCCAGGCTAACAACCCAGGTCTGGGGAAGTCAACAGCCCAGCTGAACAACTTACTAATGTTAAAATTCAACTCCCTTCTAAATATCTATGCTTATGTCCCAGACCAGAAAAGTCTCTCCTTACAATGAACGGTGGTGAAGGCAGATACTCATGGGAGCCCAAGATGCTGAGAATAAGCGACGGCTGTGGGCTCAACCCTAAACAAGGCATTGTACCATCTGCTTTAAGACTCACGAAACACTGCCCTGTAAAAAGTTGGAAGATGGGGTGAAGGGCTGTAAAGAACCATCCTCTAGACTTTACACAACCATTGCAACCATTAACTCCTAACAGCTGTGATCACCTGTAGTGGTCTGCACAAGACTGGCCCTGTCAACGATCAGTTATGGAAGGGCAAAAGGCTTCACAGGCTTTACTGATGAACTACTGGCTACTGATAGGTTCTGGGAGCGGGCACACAATTAAGTACCACTCTGCTGTGGATCTCTACCACATGAAGGATTAGCTTCATATCTGTGGTCTCACAGACAGCCCTGGTTAAACTCAGTAGGTCGTAAAACAAAACAAAGAGACATGCAGGAGAGAGAGAGAGAGACAGAGAGAGAGACAGAGAGAGAGAGAGAGATATTGATTTGTGGGGAGGAGGGGAGAACAGCATGGAAGGAAGGTGGGTGAGGGATCAGAGCGGTCACTACTATCTATTGTGCATGTGTGGAATTGTCTAAGAACAAATGTAATTAGTTGTAATACTTTAGAAATACCTAGGACTAAAACTATCTAATGAAGTGAAAAAAATCTACAATGGAAATATTAAAAACACTGACGAGAAACATTGAAGACAGCTCTAGAAGATGGCACGACCATCCGTGCTCATGGATTGGCAGAATTAATATTGTTATAATGACTATATTACTGAAAGTGATCTATAAATTCAACGTAATCCCCATCAAGATTCCATAGCCACTCTTCATTGAAAAAACTACCCTAAAATTCTTACATATATATATATATATATGTAAACAAACCACAAAGCAATCCTTAGTAAAAGGGAAATGCTGACAGTATCAAAACACTGATCTCAAATTACATTACAGAACCACAATAACCAAAGAGCTTAACAGTGACAGTAAGAAGATACTTAGACTAATAGAATAAAGGATTTGGAAATAAACCCATACAGCTACAGTCACCTAATTTTTGACAAAAGCATCAAAAACAGACACCAAAGACAACCTTTTTAACAAATACCGGGGGCAAAACTAGAGTCCCACCCCACGTGTGAAAGAATTAAACTACAGCCGGGTCCCCCAGCTGGCACACAAATCAATTTCAAACAGACCGAAGACCTATGTGATGCCTTCAATAGAAACCTCTAGGGGAAACACAGGTAAGACGCTCCAAGACACAGGAATAATTCCAAGAACTGAAAAACGGGACTGCACCGAGCCAAAAGGCTTCTGCATAGCAATGGAAAGCCCCACCAGAGTGGCGAACAGCCCTCAGAACGGGGAAAGGGCCCCAGTTAAGTGCTTTCCTCTGTAAGAGTTGCTATGGTCATAGTGTCTCTTCACAGCAACAGAACACTAAGACACGTATATACAAGAAGATGGATGAAACTGCATTGTGTTGAATAAATCCAACTCAGAAAGAAAAATGCCTCATTTTTCTCGTATGTAGAACCTAGATTTAATTTTAAACGTGAATGTATGCGTATTTTCATGTGTTTATATTGTGTGCATACAGAGGCGATGACACCAGAAGAGGAACCATGAGAAAAGAGGAAGAGGCAGAGCTTAAGGGAGAATAATGGTTCACATAGCTAGTGCGAGAACAAAGGGGGAGAGCTACACACAGAAGGGAACCGGTGTGTGCCTCAGAGGACCCAGGGCCACGGGGGAAGAGGGACCGACTAGAGCAAAGTATGACACGCATGTATGGAAACGCCATGACAAAACTCATTACATTACATGCTAACTTAAGAAATGAATGTAAAACACAAGAGAAGTGTTTTCATAGAGGGGGCAATGCTGTGTTTTCTTACTGACTCCCCAGGCAGAATTAGCATGCTCAGTCATTAAGATTGGGTTCTGCCATTCTAGGGATATTCTTAGTTACTTTCTATTTAGATTTATTCAAATTCATTCTCTATGTCATCCCTGTCAGGACAGTAGCTTCCAGGTATTCAATATAAAGTGTTAACCAGAAATAAATAAAGCAAACGAACTTCTGGTTCTGTCCACATCATTCACTTCCTCCACCTGACCAGGATTACGGTTCTCCGTGGTTACGGAACACCCCCAACAACCGCAGCCAAGGGATTTAAACGTGACTGTTGCTCGGACCTGTGACCTGCAGGTGTGGTGGGAACAGAACAGTCTTGCTCGACCGGGCACTCCTGCACATCCCTGCACCTTCCTGTGTCCAGAATCCGGCTATCAGGGTGTCACTTCTCAAGCCCCGCCTCTAATGCCGCATGGGTGAACGGCAACCCCACCATACTTCAGTCGATCCATGCCTGCCAAAGCCGACTTTCCAAAGTGGCTTCCACTCTTCTTCCATGCCCAACAGCTAAGCATGAGCACGCTCAACATTTCACCTGCCTGCTCTTTCTTTTATTACATACGAAACTCCATGAGGTAAACACAGTTGCTTTGCCCATGTAAATGAGGCTATCCTGGCACCGAGAGTTTGCATAACAGCAAGGATCACAGGCCTGTAATGGATGAAGGTGAAGTGGAACTTGGTCCTGAGGAAACACCCCAGTGCTTCTCAGTCCCATTCTAGAGGACCTTAGCTATGCTCTTCCCAACATAAAACCTTGCCTGTCACTCAAACACAGGATGAATGTCACATTCTAGCTTTGGCCTACCCTGCATCCCACTCTCCCTCCAACCCGATGTTCCTCACCGGTTTAGCCCAGTTGCAATTATGATTCATCCAAAATAGCTCCTTTGCTCTCTCCACCTCACAAGATTCTCCCTTTTTTAAAGACTACTAGAGACCCATGCGCTCCATACTTTAAGAAGTTTTGAATCAGTATCAATGTTCCTGTTTATTAGCATCAGGGAAGGTGGGAAATAACTTAAGTCAAGGAGAGGTCAGTGCGTAAATCTTGCTGGTGTTGAGTAAATGCTGGCTGAATTTAAAATAACCTCTACAGCAATACAGGAAGTGAAACTAATACAGTGCATTGGCAGAAGCCAACTCTCTAAGTAACAACCTCGAGATACTTCAGGCAAAACTGAAGGTACCATTAACTTTCTGGGACATCCTTCAACTTAGAATCAATCCTCTAGCTAACTGTATGTACTAAAGACACATTGCTGTATTTGGACCTAGCGGGTCACTATGTGCACCTAGCGTGCATAGCCTGGAAGGGGCTAGTGCCTGACCAGTGCTTAAACAACACTGGACATGGTGAGGTGCTTAGCTCTGCTGGATTCAAAGCTACAACTGGAAAAATCTCCTGACATGGGGAGTCAAAATAAAATGTACTCAGTTGACTACCTTTCTGCTTTTGAGTATGGCAAATACTTTTCTGACTCTAATGCATGTTAAACACTGTTCTGGGTACCATGAATGATGCTCCCATGGTCCTCCTGGCTCTGTGTGTGTGTGTGTGTGTGTGTGTGTGTGTGTGTGTGCACGCGCGCGCGCGTGAAGCATCTGAGAAGCTTTCAGTGTCACAAAGGATGTGACATTTATCTATATTTAAATAGAATGGGTGAGCGTTGATCTCTTATTTATTATCCAGAGACTTCATCAACAACTTTTCAGAGCTTGTAAAGATACATGGAGATCTAGGTCAGAATCTGAAACACTTCTGGTTGTCAGTGTTTTTAAAGGATAGCCCATGGGAGAGAGAATGGGAGCGAAAGACAGCACAAGGCAGGTGTGAACTAATTGGTAGCAGGTGTCGAGCATTAGAGACACTGATGTAGCCTTTCTGCTCACCACAGGGCCTGGCACCCAGCCATGGGCAAGCTTTGAATACCGAGATCGTGGCTTGCACAGACCACACAGACCACGAGTTCCACGGCCCTGTACTTCTATGGGGAACAATGGAGCTCTGTGGAACAACGGTCTCTTGCCAGACTGAGCTACTTACACAGCCTGATTCTCAAAGTCTTCAGGTGTCACCTCCAACCAAGAAGTCTTAGCAGATACTTAGAAACCTAAACACTGTAGCAGACAATGTCCCGGTTAGCTCTGAAGAAGCTATCTTAAACACCACTGAGGGGGGCAAAGGAAAAACCCCACTGATGACAACATTGTTCAGTGGGCTTTGTAGGCATGTGTGGAGACCAGGGAACAAATCACCAGGATGTCACCTGGGATGGGCGGGGACGCCAGCGGTAAGTAGACTCTTTGCAATGACAAGAATGGCGTCTAAGACCCATCTGGGAGAACTGAGAAAGCAGTGTGTCACGTGGAGTTGTAGAACATTAATGTCAGATGTTGATTGAGCTTTTTAAAATAGAGACATCTAGTTCTATCATCCACTATCTATCCAAATGTCAAAAGCAGCAGAGGACACAGACGGCACAAAATAAAAAAAGCAAACACACAGAAAGGAAAGCACCCATTTGGGAAATCTTTCTGATTCTGTTACCACCGAGCTGACATACCCATCCACTCCGCTCACTCGCTGATGGCCCTTTGTGGCAGAGGTGTTCAAAGGATCAGAGTGTAAGTCAGCAGGTGCCTTCTTACCCACAGAGGGAAGGAAGAAGTGATGTGTGCCTCATCCTATGTCCACGAGAGTGCAAGGATCAGAGTGTAAGTCAGCAGGTGCCTTCTTACCCACAGAGGGAAGGAAGAAGTGATGTGTGCCTCAGCCTGTGTCCACGAGAGGGCAAGTGTTCTTGTGACAGTCTCTCGTAAGAAAAGACAAAACAGACCTCTGTTCTTAACATGATGAAGAGAGGGGAAGTAAAGCAAGATAGCAGAGGTGCAAGTGAAATTAACTCATAGAAAAAAGGATGACTGATTAAAATGCAAATAAACTGAACCAGGTTACTAAGCAACACAAATACTGTGTACATGTGGAACTTTTATGAATTTAAAAGACACAAAGTACAAATAGCCGAAGTGCTAACAACAATAATTTGTCTAGAAATGACTTCTAAGGGAGCTAAGGACCAAACCCTACTCCTGCAGGTCAACAAAAACATTTATTTTTTGGTGCGGAAAGCTCAACCTGTCTAACTTTTGTTTGGGTATCAATAAAGTTACATTAGACGAAGGAGAACACAAAGATGACCATGCACAGCAGAAACTACGGCTACTTCTCCATGGTCCCAGAAATCAGGTGCTGGATTTGCACCCGAAGTGTGAACGTGGGGACACAGCACTCATCCGCATGGTTGCTGGGACTGGCTGAGGTGTGCCTTTTCTCTCCCTGTCTCCCAGAGGACACATGTCCCTTTTAAGCCAAGAAGACAAGTTTTACATTTTAATATATTTATTTAATTTATGTGTACCATGTGTCTTTTGAGTTGCCAGGATGTGTGGGAATGGCAGAGGTAGAAGACAGTGTCAGAACCTCTAATATAGGAGTTACAGGTGCTGTGTGGCTGCTGGGAACCACACCAAGGTCCTCTGCAAGAGTGCCAAGTGCTGTTTACCACTGAGCCATCTCTCCAGGCCTAGAGATAAATTTTAATAGAATGTATGTGTTTAAACTCTTTCAAGGCCAGCCCGCAGGTTCATACAGCTTTGCTACTTCAATACAGTCCACAGACCATCATTACCCGGTCATCGGCATGGATGATGGATCTGGGCCCAACCTGGGTGCTTCTTGTGCAATCACATGCTAAGTGGAGTAAAAACACTCATTACTCTTGAATTAGTGCTTTTCCCCCTAGAAGCTGGACATTAGGCTAACGCTAGGATAAGCTGGATGTTAAAATGAATGACATTAATGCATGATCAGGCAACAGTTTTCAGGGATCATAAACGAACAGGTAAAGGATGCTGGGACACAGGATATTCATATAGTTTTACAACATTTGTCCACACAAATGCTCCCGCTCTATGTAACACAACTTTACACTGTGAAGTTGTGAGTTGCAAAGTACTCACTAGCAGTACGTACTAGTGAGGAAATGTAAAAGACATTGCCGACGCTGGTGAGGGTCCACTCTGACACCACACGTCCGCTAAGCTGATGCACTTACAAGGATACACTGCTGTCCGTGTAATATTTCCGCCAGGAGCCTATCGTGATTCTAATAATACAAACAAGGCCTAGCAAGGGCCACTTAATGAAACAAATGACACAGGCTTTAGAAAAATATTGCACATGGTAAAGATTAAAGAAACGTGAGAACTAAATGTAATGTGTGGATCTGGGTGGGCTCCCCGACAAGGGCGTCCACTGTTGTGGCTCCGATCAGAAAGGAAAGGACAGGCATAATTTAGAAGGACGCGTACATCGGGCTGTACGGTATCCACGTTACAAATCCCGAACTTAGCACTGAGCCTCCCTGCGTGCTAAGACTGAAGGACTGAGAAGAACCACACTTGTAAAGAACTGTGGGGATTATGCTAAGATACACAGAGTAGAGAGGGGGCGTCAATGTGGTGGCGTGGGAACACCAGTGAATGAAGTGGGAAATGTGGACGTTCCTATTTGTGCCTCTTCTATGGGCTTTCAATTCGTCAAATAAAACCTGGAAGAAAAGTGAGATATCAAACACCCACAGGGCGGCAAATGGTGCCTGACTCCACACTCTTCTAGTAGAAGAACCTGACTTCTAACTGGATCACCCTCTGATTTTGTGACTGAATAAAAATGAATGACAGGCTGGATGGATTCCTCCTGCAAAGACTTTTTGTAAAGGGAACGCTCTTTCCAGCCAAAAAAAAAAAAACAAACAAAAAAACCAAAAAAAAAACCCTTCTTAAAAAATATACCTCCTAATTTTGTGTTCAGTGTGCTAGGCTATATCCTCAGCACAGGAAACAGCAGAGAATCATATTCCCTGACTGCTGGAAATTACAGTCTGATGGAAGAAGACCCCAAATTAGGAACGTAAGTCAAGTAGCAATAGTGTTCTAAAGGAGGGTAAAGCTGAGGGGGACTTCGGGGAAGCGGCACTTTAAAAAAGGGAGTTAGTGCTTGCTTGCTCGCTGCAGCAGCACACACTAAACCTACAACACAGAGATCGCACGGCTCCTGTGCAAGAATGACACGCGAAGTTGCAGTGTTCCATATCTTGTCTTAAAGAAGGAGAGGGATTAGATGACCGCAGTCAGATCACACTCAAACAAGAGATGAACAAGCTAAGGTACTCACTGAGCAGGCAGGCAGTGGCGGAAAGCAAAGCAGCAGAGAAAGTCCCGAGCAAAGGGCTGAATTTTCCAGCTGAAACAGCCAGGGGCGAGGCCACACAACCACTCCTAGGTCGTCTCTGAGACAGTGTCGTGTATTCTGACACCCGTATTGCTGCCTCACCTTCCCCGTCTACTCAAGCCTACTGTTCTGGGCGGCTGGCACAGTGGTGCCGTAAGAAAGGACACAGCCTCCTTTGCTCCTCTCAGTGAGATTCTATAAAGACTTTCCCTCCCCACCTACCAGTCACCTCAAGAGATGCCTTCCTCGTAATCCTCACTCCCTCTTTCTCTGCCGCTTTTCAAACCTTCAACCCAAAAAGTTTCCTTCTGCAAGTTTTGTTTGCTCTTAAAGTATCTAGTCGAGGGTGGTTAGCTTGCGCTGTATTTACCACATCCAGGGTTTCTTTTCAGAGAAGCCACTCTTCTTCCAGGATGTTCCATATGCACTCACATCTCCATACACTTTCAATATAACTTACTTTTCTTCTAGATCTGGATTCAGCTCTGCAGTCAGAGCTAGTGTCCTGGTCACTCTTTGAGGTGATGGCTATGGAGCCAAACACCTAGCAACTCTGTGATATCCATGGGGCTGTTGTATACATCAGGGATTAAAAAAAAATCAACCTTTTAATAATCTGACTGGAATTGCCAAAGTGTTGGCTCAGCATGTTCCACAGTTGCTGTTAACTGTAAACACATCCATCTCTAGAGATTCAGGTACAATCTAGTACATGGTGCGGGTTGTTGGGCCAAAATTATCTCAGGGCCTGTACCTCGAGGCCTGCAGGACAGAGAAAAGCCTGGCTAGAGTTTGAAGGATAATTTCAAAGCTACTGAGTGAGGATGAGACAGCAAAATCTAGGTAGATGCTCCTCCAGCCAGAGGGAGGGCTTGGCTGTTTCTCTGGCTGGAGGTACCCCCACACCACACGATGTCATTTAACCTATATAAGCTGACACTCGCAGTAATAAACTGAGTTCCTGCTTTGATTTGACTCCCCATTGTGTCTGATTGTCGGGACTGACTGTCCTGCGTTGTGGGGCTGTGGACTGGGTGAATACGGCACGGCACGGCACTCACCTTTCTCTGGGGAATAAGGCTAAGGAGGCCTGGCAATTGGAGCCCAAACCTGGGACTCGGCTAGTTCTAGGGTTAAGTGGTCAGTCAAGGTGAGTGGGACCCCATGATGGGTAATGCAACTTCACACAAAAATGACCCAGCCCAACCCTGATAGCTCTATGGGCTGACAAGGGAGGGGAACTTTATTGGGGGAGGGGAACTTGATTGGGGGAGGGGGAGGGAAATGGGAGGAGGTGGCGGGGAAGAGACAGAAATCTTTAATAAATAAATAAACGGGGAAAAAAGAAGAAAAATAAAGCAAAAAAAAAAAGACCCAGCCCTTAAGGCACTGAGATATATGCTACTCTCCTGAGGCCTGGAATTGTCAGATCACAATGCGATCAAGGCATGGAGGATATAATTACCTGGCCCTCTGGGTACCCACCGGGAATCTTTTCTCTTGGGACACCTGGAACCAGGTGGAGACTCTGGCCAGGAAAAAGGAAAAACACTTTGATAAACCCCCACCACTGAGATTCTAATCAACTACTGCAGCCCTTAAGGCCTGTTTTCACCCGCTGCTCTGACTCCCCCAAGGGCAGTAAGGAAAAGGCCAGAGATTGGGAGAGGTCTTAAAGAATCTGAAAATAACCAACTGGATAGAAAGGCAGGGGGGAGGAGGGGAGGAAGGAGAGAGGCAAGGAGCAGGAAAAGGCCAAAGATCAGGAAAGGTCTGAAGAATCCAAAAGTAACCAATTAACCAAAAGAACAGGAGAAAAGGAGACAGGCGAGGGGGAAGATCAAAAATGGGTGCAATTTACTTAAGAGTGGTCCCAGGGGGAAGGAATAAAGCAGGCAGAGGCAAAGACAGAAAGGAACGTAGATATTGTCTGTGACGAGGAGTGGCCGCCTCCTTATGCCCCCAGCCGCCCTGGAAAGGATAAAACGGGAGAGGGGAATGGGACAAGTAAGAGGGCTCCATCCTTGCCAGAAGGAAATGAATATACCAGCCTCTGGGAGGAATTGCAAAGTTGGGGCTCTCAGACAGAGGAAACGTGGGCGGAGCCTCCTGGAGATCCTAACCCTACTTACACCGAGGCCTATAGGGCTAAGGACCCCAAGCCTTCCTGGTCAATGTGGCCCCCGCCCTAACTGCCCCCTAGCCTGGTATCCTTGGAAATCTAAGGATCTGAAAGAATTGAGGAAGGCAGTGGCTGAGGATGGCCCCAACTCCCCTTGGGCCATGACCCTCCTTCAGGAGGTAGCCTACCATCCTTGTGTCCCTAAGGACTGGTATGATCTGGCTAAGGCCACCGTGGGGGTCCCCAATATGTTAAATGGACAGCCTTCTTTAAGGAGGCTTGTCGCACTAGGGCAGAGTTCAATAGCGAGGCCGACACCCCAATTCCCATCACTTATCCAATGCTAACTGGTACAGGGGAAGGCTTTTCCACTGGGGTCCAACAAGCCGGGATTGTGGCTCCGTATTGGGACCAAGTTAGACAAGCAGGCCTGGGGGCTTGGGCCACACTAGAGGAGGGACCCACTTAATCACCTGTAGCTGGCACGATGCCAAAACAAGGGAGCTGTTTCTGGATTTTATTGTCCATGTGCAGACCAGCCTCGAGAGGAAATCACTCCCCGGTGGGCTTAGAGACCAATTTACTAAGCTCCTAGTCTGGGAAGGTATGAACCGAGATACTAGGATGGCTTGTGTTGGCCTCAGGGAAGGGTCCATGAGTCAGTGGGCTATGGCATCGCAGACTGTCAAGACCCAATCACATACCAACCAGACCCTCGTGGAGGCCCTTCAGGCCCAGACCCAAACTCTAGCCTTTTCTATTACTCAAGCCCTGGTAGTTGGACAACAAAAGCAAATACCTAGGAAATGTTTCCTATGCGGTCAACTGGGGCATTTTAAGAGGAATTGCCCACAAAAGGGCAATAAGACCCAGATGCAGAAGGGACCCCCTCTGTCTCCCTGCCCTCGCTGCCACAAGGGGTACCACTGGGGCTCAGAATGTTACTCCAAATTTGATATAAATTGGAAAACCCATCGCAAATCAGGCTTTAAACTAGATGGGGGGGGGGCGCCTTCCAGCCCCCTTAACCAAAGGAAGGAAAGATGCACCTTCAGTTAACTGGACCATTCTAATGATAGAGGGGTTCTGACCCAAAATGACTATGATCCTTGGGGGCGGGGGGGGGGGGGCAAAAATTCCAATGCCTGATAGATATGGGAGCTGACGGGATGGTCCTCAGAAAGGAAGAGGTCCCGACCAGCTGGGATCTCATAACCGGACCACCTGTCACAGAGGTTCGGGGAAGGTCTATGTCCCATGAAATGGTCAGTTCCATAACCGGGGTGGGGCTGGATGAAGACAAAGGGAAGTTCAGGCCTCTGATCCTCCTAGGGTTGTCTGCAAACCTCCTGGGACAAGATTTGTTAGGACAAATGGAGGTCCTTATTACCACTGACCACCCAGCCTTTTATGATGATAAAACTGAGCAAGGTGTCATCAGGCAGACCCCCCGACACTTGTAAAGTAAAGTAAAGGCCACTGCCCCAGGGTCCCCCCATTAGGTAGGCACCTGGTAAGCTGGTATGGGTGGAGCAGCGGCCATTACCTGAACTTAAACTTAATATGCTCAAGAAAATCACCAGAAATCTGCTTAAAGAAGGATGGTAAGGCCCTCGATGAGCCCCTAGAACAGCCCTGTGTTTGAGATAAGTAAGCCTACTGGGACCTGGATAATGTTACAGGACCTATGAACAATCAGTTCCCATATGGAATTAGTAGGGGCCCCTTTAAGGGGCTTACCTTGAGTCCCAGCAATGCCCTCCCAGTTTCACTTCACTGTAATTGAAGGAGGATTGTGAAAAGTTCACCTTTTTCATTCCTACAGTTAACTCCTCTTGACCTGACTAGAGATACGAATGGGCAGTTCTCCCACAGGGGATGACCAGTAGTCTGGCCGTTTGTCAACAGTATCTGTACAGTATCCTCTCTCCTTATTTTGACAAAGATAATACCCTCTTATATGTTTATATGGATGATCTAATCACTGGGCATTTGGAGGAATCAGAGCTAGCTCCCTGGATAGCCACTATTGTTGATATCCTCCAACAACATGGCTTTAAAATAACTCCAAACAAAATACAAAAAGTACCCCCATTTTATATACTGGGATCCCAATTAACACTCACTCAAGCCAAAGTGAATGGACCCCAATTAATCCTGCCTGAGTCTATCACTTTATCAGGGTTACAAAAGATACTGGGGGAACCGAACTGGGTAAGGCTCTCTTGCTGCCTGGAGAGACTGGGAGACTAGACATGTTATATAGTCTCCTAAAGGGGAGCACCCTCAAGAGATCACTCCTTGTCCCTGAAAGCCATCAGGCACTTACTGAATTCATCAATGAGCTCCATCAGGCTTCTTTGGCGAGATAAATCCTAACATTCCAATCCAAGGCTGGATATTATTAGGGAAAAAGACCACGCTGGCTGCCATTGTTCAGCAGTCAAATGGGTACACACCACCCCCCGGGGGGGCACTCCCATGGTGTACTCTCTAGTCAATCAAATAGCTGATATGATCATAAAAATCAGGGACATGTCCCTCCAACATTATGGAAAAGATCTCTCTAAATTAATAATTCCATTCAAAATTAAGGATTTAGAATGGGGGCCAGACATTGTTCTCGCCTTGGAGGGATTTCTGGGGACCCTGAAACACCCACTTTGGGGAGTCCTGGTTAGTGAAGCTGTATCAAGAACTACACTGGACGGATCTCTGTGAGTTCGAGGCCAGCCTGGTCTACAAGAGCTAGTTCCAGGACTGGCTCCAAAGCCACAGAGAAACCCTGTCTAGAAAAACCAAAAAAAAAAAAAAAAAAAAAAAAACTACACTGGAGAATTCCCTTAGGCTATTCTGGCTTGGTGACTGGGGTAGGGGGTGGGATATAAAAAAAAAAGGTGGAGATGTTGGGCCAAAATTATCACAGGGCCAATACCTTGAGGCCTGTAGGACAGAGAAAAGCCTGGCTCAAGTTTGAGGGAACCAAGTTAGGATGAGACAGCAAAATCTAGGTAGATGTCCCTCCAGCCAGAGGGAGGGCTTGGCTGTTTCTCTGGCTGGAGGTACCTCCACATCACACGATGTCACTTAACCTATATAAGCTGACACTCACAGTAATAAATTGAGTTTCTGCTTTGACTTGACTCCCTATGGCGTCTGATTGTCCTGCATCATGGGTCTGTAGAATGGGCAGATAGCACACTCACCTTTCCCTGG
Organism: Microtus pennsylvanicus; assembly: GCF_037038515.1. Lineage (NCBI taxonomy): Eukaryota > Metazoa > Chordata > Mammalia > Rodentia > Cricetidae > Microtus > Microtus pennsylvanicus. Next base: position 115,471,289 of record NC_134583.1, on the reverse strand, counting down.
GGAATAAGGCTGAGGAGGCCTGGCACAGGTATGGCATGCCTCAGGCCTCCCCTGGATCTTGGTTATGATATAGGCAGCCATACATCAGATAGGTGTGTGGGCTGTCAGGTTAAGCCACCAACAGCGGTTAACGTTATTTCTATAGGAAGAACTAGTTTTGAACTTGACTAAAACAAGTTATCGATCAACTTTGGCATACAGCCTTGTCACATGCAATACTAGCACCTGTGACCATGGGTCTACTTTGCGACATAGTTAGAGCACCAGGGTTGATGTGGGGAGGGGTGGCATGTATTGGCTTTATATCTGTTGAACTAAACAGAATTCATATTTAACATGTCCAGTTGTTAGAAAATCATCAGCATCACCCTTGTATAATATTTGGGCTCAACAAGGGATGGTATAGAGAATGGAAGGAGAGAAGACTATGATCAGCTTAGTGGGTCTAGTGAGGGCAGGAAGGGTATTTGATGCTTTAAAAACAAGAGCTTGTGTATCTCGAATCTCACTGGATGGTGAGGGCTCTGATCACGAGCCTGCCTTGCACAGAATTTAGTTTACTCACAAACACTGCTGTCGGTGCAACAGTTACATATTTACTAGAGAGTTCACAGCTCTATATGTAATTTACACATTTGGGAATTTTAAGATCATCACTATTTCTAGTATTTTATGGAAAATGCAAACTTGAACATCAAGGAAAACTTTCAGCACTGTATATAGAGAACAGTATTCATTATAGTCCCTGAATTTGCTGACCTACACACTATCAGTTCCGGGGAGGAAACTGGGGCTGTTAAAGCAGTGAGGAGTTTGAGGAAGTGAGAAAAAGGGCAGGGCAGCAGTGAGCCCGGTAACGGGGGAATTCAATCCTGTATCACTGACTGATTCTCTGGGCTATCCGTCTTAGCACGTCTAGGTTCCCATGCCTGTCATCTAGACCACAGAGAAGCAACGTGCATCAGGTGAATGCCTCCAACACTTATTTTCACATCCAATACTCCCGGTTCTGGTAATTTTCAAGCAAGGTCATTTTTTTTAAAGCACTGTAAAGAAGGGAAGTGTTTGCTACAGGTGACCAATGTGAGACTTACACTGTGTCTTTAGGATGCTGAAAGTGTGGTAAAGCCCTGGACCAATCAATCAGGTTCAGCATTTGCAGCATTCAGAATCACCTATTACCAAGATGTAACGCCATTCCTTGTTTTGTTACTCTCTGTAAGTGGTAAGAGTTATTACGTCATTCATAACTCTTCAGAGGACTACCTACCACCTACCAGGAACTGAGTGAGATGCCTGGAGCACGGGGCTGAATACATAGACAGGGCCCTGTTCTCAAGGAGCTTTGGTCAAGAAGTATTAAGTATTTACATTTAGTATCTGCTAAATAAATACTAAGAGAATTTTCCCTCCACAAACTTCCATTTTCTTGTTTTAAAAGGATGCTGCTCTTGTCATTATCATCATCATCATCATCATCATCATCATCATCATCATCATCATATATGCAGGTGTGCAAACCATAATGCCTGTGTGGAAGTTAAAGGACAACTTTCACTAGGCGGTAGTGGCACACACATTTAATCCCAGAATTAGGGAGGCAGAGACAGGGGGATCTCTGTGAGTCTAAGGCCAGCCTGGTCTACAAAGTGAGTTTCAGAATAGCCAGGGGTACTCAGAGAAACCTTGTCTTAAAAAACAAAACAAAACAAAAGGACAATCCTCAGTTGATTCTGTGTCTTTACCTCCTGAGCTATTCTGCCAGCCCCAGAGTACAAACTTCTAACAAAAGATGAGACACTAAGTTTTGCTTGTTTTTGTTTGTTTTAATGAAAGCCGTAAGCCTAACAGTCTGAGCTACCTCAGTAGGTAAATTCAGTGTCATCCAGTGTCAGAACTGATTTGTGGCAATCTTACAGCTTACCCTCTTCTCTACTGCAAGCCTGGTTGGAATATACAGAGTAGAGTGGGCAGCTAGCTTGCTGGCTGCATGCCTGTAATTCCTTCACTCCAGAAAGAGAGAGGAAGGGGAATCTCAAGGTAGGAAAGAGATTTACAAATTAAACACTTCATTTGAGTCTAAAACTTATCTTTATGAGAGCAAATAACTATTCAAAAACATGTAATCTAAAGTTTTATCATGCAATACCTCATGCACTATAATTCTGGCTCCTCAAAATCAAGTATTTTTATAATTTGGTGGTATTGTGTCCCACAAACTCAACAGCAAATGACAACTGAGACCCCATGAAAATTGTGTTCCATTACCCTACCCTGACAGACACTAAGTCCAATGACGAGCACCTTACTGAAATCATTAGGTTCACAACTACAAGCTAGAGCCGTCAGGTTAAAACTCTGGTGGACACGTTCTGCTGTGCATAGATCGCCTACAGGCAGAGAACAAACAAAATTGCCAGGGAACAGAGAAAGCAGGAAGAAAGATAATTTGTACTAATAAGCAGGCGATATGCCAGCGTGCATTTTTCAGGAGATCTAAAATACGACTTTTATACAAATATATATTGAATACGTGTCAAAGCTTTATTTAATTCACTCATAAGGAAAACACCAGATGACACACGAGTGTCACTGAAGTACAGGAGAACCAAGTATATCCAGCTCCTGAAAGCCAGAATAAATAAATAAGATTTGTAGTGTATGGGGCTGGAGGGACGGCTCGGAGGTTAAGTGCACTTCTTGCAGACAGTCGGAGTTCAGTTCTCAGCACTCATGTCTGACAGCTGCAATGCCAGCTCCAGGAACTCTGACGCTTTCTTCTGCATACAATGTGCATGCATGTGTATGTGCATGCATATGCATGTTTGGGTAAACACATGCGCATGCGCACACACACACAATCTTATTTTTAAAATATGGCTAATTTAGTTATTAAACCAGTTAATGTCCCACAGGACAGAAGAAACCGTGGCTTTAGGAGGGTGCTGCTAGCCCTTTCTTCTGAATTAACACATCCTCTCCAGAAAGGAGGAGGGGTGTGCGTGCTCACGAGACCCAGGAATAAACAAACCGCACATTTCCAAAGTTCACAGGGAACTCTCCCAGAGTTATAGGAGCAGAAAACAACAGTAGGGGGAGAAGGTTGTTCCTGCCTGCTGTGCACAGAGCTCCAGGGATGAGGCTTTGTCGGTAGCCACCCTCTGGATGGTTTGTTTCTGGTAATGTGACTGTTCTGGGTCATCCCCGTTCCTGTAAGTAACCCAAATAAAACTCACTGATCACTTAGTTAGACTCTGGTGCAGCCGGTACTGTGGTCTGTCAGGGGATTCCTTTTCGGGGTAGGTAGACATCTTTGTGTTCTGCCTCCCCAGGAAAAGTCTCTCACAGAACAGAACGTGATGGAAGAGGGTCATCTTTCTAGCTATTGTTTCATTGGTTAAGTAATAAAGAAACTGCTTGGCCTCTGATAGGACAGAAAATTAGGTAGGCAGAGTAGACAGAACAGAATGCTGGGAGAAAGAAGCTGAGTCAGGGAGTCGCCATGATTCTCCCACTCCAGACAGATGCAGGTTAAGATCTTCCCTGGTAAGCCTCCTCGTGGGCTACACAGATTATTAGAAATGGGTTAGATCAATATGTAAGAGCTAGCCAATAAGAGGCTGGAACTAATGGGCCAGGCAGTGTTTAAAAGAATACAGTTTCCATGTAATTATTTTGGGGCATAAGCTAGCCAGGAGGCCGTGAGCCGGGGCGGCAGGACCGCAGCCTGCCGCTCTGCTCCTTCTACAAGAACGTCACCTCTGCGCAGAAATTTTTTGTAGGCTGCCAAACACATAACATCTGATTTTGCAGAATCAGGGTTCTGATTAACAGTCAACAGTCACTTAGACGAAGGTATAGTTTCCTAAGGAATATGTCCAAGCATGTGTAAGTGTTCCAGGATAACACAGAATGGACATGCAATACACACCCCTAATCTCACTCCCACTGCCCACCAAACATTTTAATTACTCGATGCAATCCTGACTGCTTCAAACTCTTTCCTAAGGAGCTGATCTTGATACATCCTAACTGTAATTTTGCCCCTGCTATGAATTATAACATAAATATCTGTGTTTTCCAATGGTCTTAGGTGACACTTGTGAAGGGGCTGCAATCAACAGGCTGAGAATTGCTGCTCTAGAGACTCAAATTGGCCTGCAAAAATCATACAGAGGTGAGCATTCTCCTGCCCCCTAAAAAGGCCGTAAAAGTCCTTTTTTTTTTCTTGTTTGTTTTCTTTCTTGCTTTTTGTCACATATTTGGCTTCTAGTTGGCTGCATTAGAAAACCTGCTGCCTGTCCTGCTTCTAGTCATTTCTAAAATACAGTTCCCCATCGCTTCCCTTCCCTTGGCAAAATTCCCCTGTAGGAACGCTAAGCAGGTCAACCTTTTCAGCAAAGCATGATCCTTCAACATAAAAATGCATGCAAATTCACACCACAGTATTATAAGCAGTATTGTGTTATTAACACATACATGGTTGATCTTCCCATCCACCTACCCTTGTGCCAGCATTAAGCACTTCACTTAAGATCAGTAAGCTAACGACCTCCGTAAGTCGAAGCCAATTAACTAACAAAGTAAAAACTCTTCTCAAGGGCTTTAAGGAGTAAAAAATTAACAACTCCAACTCTGTGCTACACATGACATCAAGACCCTTAGTGAGTAAGACAGATGGAAGCCATACAAGGCCACCCTCTGTCTGTCAAACAGGTGTTAACAGGGGTTTAACAAACATCTATTCTTTTTGGTCTTCACAGAAATCCTATAAACTACTTTGTATTTTAATCCCTCTTTTTCAGATGAATGAACTGAAGAATCACAGAATTAACTTTCCCAAGGTCACATCGTTGGTGGGACTCAAGTTCAGAGTATTAATAGATTCAGAGTTCATAGGCTCAAGCACTATGCCATGTGATAGGTGATGGCCGAAAAATTCTATAAAATGGGTTCATCACTACCATCCCTACCCCTCCACCACAACCATACTTACACTTATATAGCAGTCCTACACAAATCACTGTTCCAAACAGAGGAAGAGTTGAAAATTTACTTCACACTCCAACCCCGTTGAGTAAATATGATTATCATCCACAGTTTGCAGAAGAAACTGAGAGAGAGGTTAAGGTCACAGTTCTAATAGGATGCATGTTGGGATGTAGTCTGGACAGCCTGGTCCCCATGTCCAGACACCCCCCCCCCCCGGCACACACACACCAATCCACTGCTCACAGTAATCTGGAGAGTACAGGCTAGTTGGGAGCGCCTACTCTTCAGAACCTCTGAGGCTGGAAAGCATCAACTAAGGCACAGAACTGTAACTAAATGCTCATTAGGATAACAAAACTCATCAGGTTACAGGATTTTCATCCAGCCTTGTTAAGAAGGCAAATAAGCAACACATGTAAGCAAAGTTTCATCCTAGATGACTCTTAAAAGACCCCCTTCTGGCCGGAAAACTTAGTCAATTCAGAACAAACGAGGTGTTATGGTGGCTTCTTACAAATCCTTCTATAGAAAATTGGTTTTGTTCTTGCAGCGTTGGGGTTTCTCAGAATTCCCTTGGGGCTGTGGGTAGCTGGAGGAAGAGGGGGAAATGACAGGACCGCGGTTCCTGACTCCACGTTCAAGTAAGTGGCTCTGTTAATGTGTTTTACATACTGGGCTTCCCCTGGCGGTTTTGCTAGGAGGTTTTGTCCTAAGTGGGCAACCCTTCTCGGCTATGATGCCTTCCCTGGCCTTAGCATTTCTCCTTTCTCTTCTTCCATGCCATGTTTACCCAAGCTCTGGCCATTCTCTTACCTGAACCTCCCTTTCCACTCCCTCCTGCCAATCATAATCAGCATCACAGCTAACACTTATTACACAGCAAGCTCTAGTCAGATATTTTTATATCGGTTACATCATGGAGTGCTCTAAACACCCCTGTGAATTGAAGTCTATCATATCGATACTACTTTCAGAGCAGGAGACTAAGGCTTAATTTGCCTACTGCCCAATGTTCACTAGGTCGGAGATGAAGACGATGCAAACCTAGTCAGCCCTCTCCAAAAGCCCCCAACTGTTTACCAGCAGGGTGTTCCACTTCAGGATTGTTCCAGGTCCCATTGGAACTTTCTTCACGACTCAGTCTGCTCAAGGCACATAGGAAGTACCTTTCCTTCTGGAACAGCTTTTCCAGCAAGACCTGGACACCACTGAGCACTATGGCGGCTGGTCACAGTGCAGCAGCAACTGCCCGCAGTGCTGGTCCTATCGGTCAGGTCTTCCCTTGATAGAGTGCTACTCAGAACTCCCCATGTTCCCTCACCCAGACATAGGGCAGGCTGGTGTAGTGTCTTGGCAGGTAGTCAGTGCATCTGTAGTTTTAGGCAATCCCATGAAACAGATGCTGTCACTGCACCCCTCCCCAGGTTCCTCAAGGACTCGCGCAGAAGTAGCTATGGCTCTGGGAGCGGGCTAGGCTACCCTGAGAAGATAGCTTAGGGCAAAGACTGTGAGAGCGCCGCTCTTGGTAAATACAGCACAACAGCCTTATTGACAGGACTCTGAAGGCGTAAGTCACAAACAATGCCACACCGGTTTGGAATTATGATTAATAGGGTGGTATTTATTTAAAGGGGAAAAAACTTACAGATCACTGTCGGCCCTCTGCGTAACCAGGAAGGAAGTCAAGTCACCGGCGGAGCAGGAAGTGAAGAGAGAGAGGAGAGGGAAGTGGCCGCTTTTTTAAAGGGAGAGAGACCACGCCCCAAGGGGCTGGTATCTCAGCGGCGATAGGCTGGAGGAGTGGGAGGACCTCCCGTAACACCTCCCCCTTTTGTTTAAATAAGAGAGTTCTAAACCTACTATGAAATTATATACAATAAGTACAAATATCCTATTCTAACTAGCTTAGGTCTTGTATAATAAATAAATTGGCCAAGTCATGAGAGAAAAGTAACTACATCTATATAGTCTTCAACCCCATCGAAGATCTGAGAAGGGAAATAATGTTACCTGGTTAATTAGGAAGTTCAGTAAAACAACTTCCAAAACATGCAACAAATCACAGAGACAACTAGCTACCTAGGCAATCACCCAAAGTCACATTAGCAGTGTTGAAGCAACCAACTTTGGCTAAGGCCTAACATAACTGACACACCATTTTCAAAGGCAAGCAACTTTTCAAAACTATCTTACCCTGTCTTGGCAGGATAAGACAGCCCTGTTTTATCCATTGATGCATGCTCTGTATCTTTGTCAGTGGTTGAGGTATGGGCATTTCTTTGCCCCAAGGCCAGTTCTGCCAAAAGGAAAGGCTCCAGGTGGAGTGTCTTTGGTGCTCAACATTCTCTCGGGAATAGAGTGGTGTTGCCAGGAGCAATTGTGTCTCACTACCACAAAACTCTGAGTTAGATTAAAGGCCATTTTCTACAGCTCTTTGAAGAAGTTGAAGACTATCTATACTGAGTATAATCTCTATATATCTAAAGAACCTGATTAGTCTAATTATAAATGACAAACTTAGATGACTATTAGTCTATATAATTCTCAATATCTATCTAACTTAAAGATTAAGACAATAAACAACTGTGAAACAAATGAGGACAATGACCTCCAAATATAAACAATGTACAAATATACATTGCAGTAGGTAAATATATATCAATACACAAACATTATATAAGTATCTTAATCAGAGGTAGAAATGTACACAGCAATATGGTAAATATATACAATACAATATATGTCAATACATAAAAATGTTTTAAACAAGGTAGAAACATGCATGCATACAATAGTCAATATAATTTAACTTTGTATCAATATACAAGAATCTATACCAATATATTTGTCTAAAAACAGTAACTCACAATTACAAATCTATTATCCCATCATCCCTCTTTTTTTTTTTTTTTTTTCAAAATGATCCCTGAGCTTATAAAATTCCTCCCCCAACCCTCAATCGTATACTAATTATAATCAACCCCTAAATGATGTCCCTAAACCCAAGGGCAAACTTTACTGGGAGAGGGGACGTCGTCCTCTAGAATTACTTCCAGCTGTCATGGGGGCGACGTTCTTTCTGGGGGATCCTGTGAAAGTAAAATGATGGTTAAATTTCAAGATCAAGTCTTTTAATATTGCCAATAGTCTCTGAGTATTTTGTGCAGGTCTGGCCAAAATGTTGTATAAGATGTGCACCATTTCAGCTAACCAAGTTGGAACTGTCTTGTGCAGCTGGTACCCAAAGCAGGTCTTGTTGTAGCGCTATCAGTATCATGACGTCATATCAACCAGGTGGAGTTGTTGTTATGGGGCCCCATCTTCTTCCTGGAAACTTCAAATGTCACTTCAGGAAAAACTCATTGTTCATTATGAAAAACTTAAGCATTAATCATATAGACATATATATATATTCAATGAAAGACATGATAGATATATTCAATGAAAAGTATGATAGATATGAAGAAAAGCAAAGATGTTTTCTAAACTCATATTTCTTTCTGTCCCACATCATGGCTCTTGACATGAGACAGAAACTCCAGAAACTCTGGGTTTTTCTCTTACTAACAGGCTTGGAATTGGAGAGGGACTGAGCCAGAGTCCAACTTCAAAACCAGCTTTATAAATTTAGAAATATGGTTTAATATTACTTACACATCCCATTCAGTTTTCTTGATATTTCCTATCGGGCAGGTATTTTTCCATCTGTCAGTATCCAAACATCCAGGGTCCCTTGAATTTCTCAAAGATGAGTGTTTTCCTGTGGAGATAAGAACAGAACCCTGCCCCCATTCTATATGTTTTTCTTACCACCTGTATGAATATAATCATTGTGGATGAGTTGTCATTTCTCCTTTCCAAGAGGTTTCTCTTCTTCAAATCGAAACTTTATTAATTTTGATGGTATCCACAATTTTTCTTCTCCTGTGGAAACAAGAGCAAAACCCCTTCCCCAACGTAGCACATCTCCTGGCTTCCACTGAGAGGTCAGCACATCTTTGAAATAAATCGGTTGATTTAGTTCAGCAGACTTTTCCATTATCCAATGTCTCTCTGCTGCTGTCGTTCCTTTCTCATTAGCGTTAAGAAAATTCAAGGTTAATAAAGCATTATGTAATCTATTTCTGGGGGTATTTTCGGTCCCTTTCTGTTTGTTCAGCATATCCTTTATAGTACGATTTGATCTTTCTATAACTGCCTGACCTGTAGGATTATTTGGTATACCTGTAATGTGTTTTATATTATAATAATCAAAAAAGCGTTTCATTTTCTTAGATACATATGCTGGACCATTATCTGTCTTTATTTGCGCAGGTATACCCATGATGGCCATAACTTCCAATAAATGTGTGATTACTGAATCAGCCTTTTCTGAGCTCAGGGCAGTAGCCCATTGAAAACCTGAATACGTGTCTATGGTGTGGTGTACATATTTTAATTTACCAAATTCTATAAAGTGGAACACATCCATCTGCCAGATTTCATTTCTCTTAGTGCCCTTTGGGTTACTCCCTGCAGGCAACGGTGTTTGATTATAGAAAGAACAAGTAGGACATCTCTTTATAATGTCCTTAGCTTGTTGCCAAGTAATGGAAAATTCTTTCTTTAGGCCTTTACTATTGACATGATGCTTCTTATGAAATTCTGAGGCCTGCAACACACTTCCAATCAATAATTGATCAATCTCAGCGTTGCCTTGGGCTAGAGGACCAGGCAGACCTGTATGGGACCGGATGTGTGTTATGTACATCGGACAAAGCCTGTTCCTGATTATGTCTTGTACCTGGATAAACAATGAAGTCAACTCTGTGTCATCTGGTATAAATTCAGCGGTTTCAATATGCAAGATAACTCTTTCTGCATATTGTGAATCTGTAACTATATTAAGAGGTTCTTTAAAATCCCTTAGCACCATAAGAATGGCATATAATTCTGCCTTCTGGACAGAATTATAAGGGCTTTGTTCCACCTTACTCAATTCATCTGACTTGTAACCTGCTTTCCCTGATTTATTTGCATCAGTATAGAACGTACGGGCTCCAGTTATTGGAGCATCACGTACAATTCTAGGAAGAATCCAAGAAGTTCTTTTTATGAGGTTAAGTCTACCACTTTTGGGATAGTTGCTATTAATTTCTCCCAAGAAATTAGCACAAGCTCTTTGCCACGGTTCATTGTCTTCCCATAACTTTTTTATTTCTTCAGTAGTAAAAGGCACTATAATTTCTGCTGGGTCTATACCTGCTAGTTGACGAAGTCTCAGCTTACCTTTTATAATTAATTCAGAGACTTTTTCCACATAAGTTTTTAATTTTTTACTTGGTTTATTAGGTATAAATATCCACTCCAAAATAATATCTTCCCTCTGCATTAGAATCCCTGTAGGAGAAATTCTGGAAGGCAATATGACTAGGATGCAGCTAAGATTTGGGTTCACCCTATCCACATGTGCCTCCTGTAATTTTTCCTCAATCATTGTCAGTTCCTTTTCTGCTTCAGCTGTCAGTTCTCTTGGACTATTCAAATCTTTATCACCATCTAAGGTTTTGTTTAAATGAACTATTAGATCAGGTGTTATCCCAACAGCTGGTCGTAGACTGGAAATGTCTCCTAACAATCTTTGGAAGTCATTAAGAGTCTTTAACCGGTCTCTCCTAATTTGTGCCTTTTGCGTTTTAATTTTCTCTAACCCTATTCTGTAACCTAGGTAATTAATAGAATTTCCTCTTTGAATCTTTTCAGGGGCAATTTGTAATCCCCACCTAGGCAAGACTTTCTTTACTTCTTCAAACATCCTTTCTAAAGTATCTTTATTTGAATCAGATAACAAGATGTCATCCATGTAATGATAAATAATGGACTTGGGGAATTGTTTACGAATTATTTCCAATGGCTTACTTACAAAATATTGGCACAGTGTAGGACTATTGAGCATACCCTGTGGGAGGACAGTCCATTGATATCTCCTATTGGGCTGAGAATTATTATAAGTAGGCACTGTGAAGGCAAATTTTTCTCTATCCTTTTCTTGTAACGGTATAGTGAAAAAACAATCTTTCAAATCAATAACTATAAGAGGCCATCCTTTTGGTAACAGAGAAGGCAAAGGAATTCCAGATTGTAGTGAGCCCATAGGTTGAATTACTTTGTTGACAGCTCTTAGATCTGTCACCATTCTCCATTTACCAGATTTCTTTTTTACAACAAACACAGGAGAATTCCAAGGGCTGGTTGATTCTTCAATGTGGTGAGCATCTAGTTGCTCCTGCACCAGCTGTTCCAATGCCTGTAGTTTATCTTCAGCTAGAGGCCACTGTTTGATCCATATTGGCTTCTCAGTTAGCCATTTTAAAGGTAGGGCTGTTGGTACCTCTAAAGGTTTGGTATTTGCTGTATGTTCTTGTACAGCCTGAATGGCTAGTGACCTTTTTCCATAATACCTCATCATATACTTCCCAGAATTATGAGTTCCTGGAACTACAGGAATGTTAATCTGGGTATTCCATTGCTGTAGCAGGTCACGGCCCCATAAATTTATGGCAATATTGGCTATATATGGCCTTAGTCTTCCTATTTGCCCTTCGGGCCCTATGCATTCAACCCATCTTGTGCTTTGTTTTACACGAGATAGGGTTCCAATTCCCAGGAACTGAACATCAACCTCTTGAAGAGGCCAATTCGGATGCCAAGATTCTGGGGTAATGATACTTACATCCGCACCTGTGTCTAATAAGCCTTCAATAAAAGTGCCATTTATACAGACTCTTAGCTTTGGTCTTTGATCATTAATAGAAGTCTGCCAAAATATACGTTTACTCTGTCCAACTGGGTTTTTTGACTCATCCTCCACATGGATTTCATCATTTAGACCAGTATTACTTTTTACAGCAGAAATTGGAGCTTTTAATTTTCTTGGTGAGGCACGTTCTCCACTGTGACTGGGAATGACTGGGCCACTGTTGGCTTGGGGGCCTGCGAGAGGCCCCTCAAGGAGTTTCCCGACGGTATCGGGTTGCCTTGTTTGTCTGTTGTTGACCTGCATTCATTGGACCAATGTCGGCCTTTACCGCATCTCCTACATATACCTGAAGGCCTAGGTCTCCTATCTTTGTCATTCCCAGAGGAGATAATATTCCTAGAAATTCTGTGCCTGCAATCCCTTTTCAGATGTCCTAATTTACCACAATTAAAACACCTGGCAGTTTGATGTCTCCTCATTGCTGTGGAAATCGCTTCTCCTACCCAAGATTCATCGTTATAGCTAAATGTCTCAACATTCATCGTATGCTGAATCCATTCATCCATAGGTGCTGATCTAGACTTTAAAGGCCCAATTATCTTTTTGCATTCTATGTTTGCATTCTCAAAAGCTAGAGATTCAAGAAGTATTCGTCTAGCTTCTGGGTCTGTTACCCCTATGTCCAGAGCCTTAATTAATCTTTGCAAAAAGTCAATAAAGGGTTCTCTCTGTCCCTGCCTAATTCTGGTATATGATTCAACCCTTTTTGCTGGATCTTGTATCCTATTCCAAGCATTTAAAGCTGCTTGGTGACATAGACACAGTACTTCATCATCATAAAGAGCTTGGACCTGTGGATCAGCATATTCTCCTGCACCAAGAATTTGGTCTTGGGAAACCTCAATACCTTTTGCTCTTCCTTGCTGTTCCATATGTTTGGATTCTTCTCTAAAATAAATTCCAAACATCAAGGAAGGTCCATTATCTAAAACTGCAGACACTAACTGATGGAAATCATGGGGGGTAGCTCTAGCATTAGAAGCCCAAGTCCTTATCATTTCCTTTACGTATGCAGAGTGCAAGCCAAAATTAACAATAGCTTGCTTAATTTCTTTTAGATCATTCATTGCTATTGGCGTCCATCTAGCTTCTCTGACTCCCTTTGAGCCTTTAGAAGTTGACGCTTTGTCAGAATTAAGTATAGGGTATGCTGCTAAAACCTTTGGTAAGCCAGTTCTAATAGCTGGTGTTGGCATTGTATCCTGTCCTTGTGCCTTATTACTCTGTTCACCAGCTCCAATCATTTCTTCAATCATTTCAAGTCTTTTTATTATTGTCTCTTTTGAATCCTTAATCTCCTGACCTGCATGAGTTTCTAGTAAAGATTGTATGGTTCTTAGGAGTGCCATGATCTTCCTAAATGATAGAATATGCAAAAGAATACTAAAACCTAGTAACCAGTAAATTAAGTTATCCCCATAGTCATATAAACCTTGCATGATATAACCCATTGTATTGGTAACCAGAACAGTAAAATTCGCGTTGGAAACGGGAACTGCCATATTACCTATTATCCAGCAGGTGGCGCTGTTGCCAAGTCTCGACGAAAACACGGTCCTGTTTCAGAGTCCGCCTAGTATTTGTTAAAAACTGGAAAATGTAAGTTGCTCAACAAAGTAAATGTAATTAAATCAATTCCAGAGATGGAACCAGAAACCAGAATCCAGGGGTAGAGAAGAGCAACCTGGAAGCCGCTTATGCCTCCACGTGACAGAGTCACCCTGAGGGGTTGCAGCTTTCAGCAACCGCGTGCTCTGGTTCGCGCCACTTAAGAGCTGTGCTTGCAAGGGGGATTTAAAAACGACTCAGAAAAGAGCAAACCAGGCGGGCAGAGACTACGTGGGCCTGTGGAGTTTAAATCCACAGGCAGCGGCTGAGGAAGCAAGGGCTCCCACCAAGCTGAACAAGCGCCCGCCAAGCCGAACTTGCGGCCGCCAAGCCGAACTTCCGGCCGCCAAGCCGAACTCGCGGCTGCGAGCCGGGAGAGGTTCTAAAACCAAACGTTGGGCGCCAAATGAAGGCGTAAGTCACAAACAATGCCACACCGGTTTGGAATTATGATTAATAGGGTGGTATTTATTTAAAGGGGAAAAAACTTACAGATCACTGTCGGCCCTCTGCGTAACCAGGAAGGAAGTCAAGTCACCGGCGGAGCAGGAAGTGAAGAGAGAGAGGAGAGGGAAGTGGCCGCTTTTTTAAAGGGAGAGAGACCACGCCCCAAGGGGCTGGTATCTCAGCGGCGATAGGCTGGAGGAGTGGGAGGACCTCCCGTAACAGGACTCCTCTGCAGACCCAGTGAAACCGTAGGGAGTCGTGGCTCGGGACACGGTCTCAGACCAGGAGGGCAGCCGATCACCCCAGTTTCCTCTCCACGTGCGCAGGGTAACATGGAGATTGGAGACTGGTCTCTGGAGCTGTCTGAAGGGACTGGCTTCCCCTGGCCCAGGGCAGAGTTCCTCTAGAACACACCCTTCTTGGGTGATTTTTCTCTCATGATCCCACTTCCATATTTGTCTGTTGGTATTTCGGGGGTTGTTTCTTAAGTTCTTATAAAGGGCAGGGGTCTGTGCCATGGAAAGCCACCCTATGACTTCCTCTGTCTTCTTATTACCCCACTTCTCCATTTGCCAGACAGAAGGGCTCCATAACTCTCTCTAAGGCTTCATCAATGACATCCACAGAAGTTCAGTAGCAAACTAAAACCGACCAAAAAGTTTATTTATTTTAAAAAACCCACTTATTTATTTTCACTTTTACGTATGAGTGCTTGTGTGCCTTGTGCCCAAGGAGGCCAGAATAGGGTAGGCGGTCCCCTGGACCTGGAGTTACAGATCACTGTAAGAACAGGGTAGACGATCCCCTGGACCCAAGGAGGCCAGAATAGGGTAGACGATCCTCTGGACCCAAGGAGGCCAGAATAGGGTAGACGATCCCCTGGACCCGAGGAGGCCAGAATAGGGTAGACGATCCCCTGGACCCGAGGAGGCCAGAATAGGGTAGACGATCCCCTGGACCCGAGGAGGCCAGAATAGGGTAGACGATCCCCTGGACCCGAGGGGGGCAGAATAGGGTAGACGATCCCCTGGACCCAAGGAGGCCAGAATAGCGTATACAATCCCCTGGACCCAAGGAGGCCAGAATAGCGTATACAATCCCCTGGACCTGGAGTTAAAGATCACTGTAAGCCACCGTGTGGGTGCTGGGAAGCAAACCTGGGTCCTGTGGAAGGGCAGTAAGAGATCTTAACCACCAAGCCATCTCCCCAGCCCCAGGGGTCGCCTACAGGAATACGGAAGGTGCTGGGGCGTAGCTGAGGACTACATGAAAGGGAGGCTTTCATGGCATACTTTCATGTGGTGCTTGAGAGGTCTGCAGGGATGGACTCTGTCCAGGTGACCAACGTGCAGTGACTGAGGGAGGCCGGCGTAAAGTCAAAGTCAAGTCAAGAGAGGTCTGAAGAGCCATCCCAGCTCCGGACTCCCACTGAGGCTGGCATAGCAGCTTAATCTGCTGAATTTCTCCTCTGCCCCCCACCCCTGAGTAAATGACTGTGTTGTGTGTATGTGTGTATGAGAGGGGTGTTTATATGTGCCATAAGTACACGTATGTATCCATGCACAGAGGCTGGAGGAGGACATTGGATATCCTGATCTATTGGTCTCTGCCTTAGACAGTATGTCTACTGAGCTTGGAGCTAGGCTGTAAGTCATCAAGCTTCAGTGATCCTGCTGTCTCTACCCCCCACAGGACTGGGATTACAGACACAGATACACATAACAGACACAGACAGACAGACACACACACACACAAACAGCTTTTTTCATGGGTCCTGAGATCTGAACTCAGCTCTGCATGCTAATACACAAAAAGCAGTCTTACCCACTGAGTTATACCTAGCTCCTCCTTCCCATCTCTCTTATAAAAACAAAAAAACAAAAACCCACCTTGAATCTGTGAGAACCAAACCCGTGACAAGACAACTTTAAATACTGCTTATTAACGTCTCCAAAACTGTACCGTGTGGAACTTTACTGGTGGAGGTGGCGCTGTCCCTTCTTGATGCTGCTCTGGGACCAAGAAGCGAGTGGCAGAAAGGGAGAGAGGCAGCGGTTTTAAGAGAATGAAACGAGGTAGACACAAACCTGTTAGGCATGAGATGCAGTTTCAGTTTCTGAACAAAACAACCAAGACATAAAAGGCCAGAACAGCCAGTGAAAATGAAAGCCGAGACCACAGCTGAGGCAGCCGGAGACGATGATGTAAGAGAAGCATCCAAGGAGGGCTAGAATGGGCTCCCTGGCAGGGGCCACAGACTGGATTCACACAGCCAAGACTCCTGCAGCAGAAATCACCCGGATCTGAAGCGGGGTCCCCGACTTCAAGAAACTCCATCCAATCCACAGAGTGAAGGCCACACGGGGAGAGGCCAAATGTCATGCGGAAATTCCCAGTTAAGAGCAGGGCTGAATTGGTTCTACTGTAGAGTCCAGGGGGATCCCCAGGGTGCTGCAGGGAGGACCTTTATAGAGAACCTTCCTGACAACTGAAGGGCAAGGGGGATCCCCAGTAGCTGTGGAGAGGAAGCTGGCGACAGCTTTGCTCACGGTTGTGTCTGACTGCTGGTCTCCACCGCCTCAGTTGCACTACAGCCAAGGGATTAGAGGTGTGGAGGGCGGTAGCAAGGTGTCTGATACTTAAGAGGATGAATCTGGGTAGAGCCCAGAAAGAGGTGAAGGGGTTAGCTTCGTGGGGCCACACCAAGAGAAGGGGAAGTACCAAGAACAAGGATAATGCTGGCGCCCGGGTCCCTGCAGCAAGGAGACCAGTGTGGCTGAGGAGAAGCAGAGGAGCGGCTGATCTGAAACCTGCTGGCTTCTACTTGAAGATGGGAAATAAAATGGGGACAAACTTGGGTAGGATGACACAGTCTGACACCCCAAGTTTCCCTCAGTTGCTGCTGAAATGTGAAAATGTCGCGCCCCCTCCCCGCCCGAGGTTCATGTTTGAACACTTGGTCCAGGGCTGGAGGCGTTTGTGTTGGAAAGTTGTGGACTTTCTGAGGCCTGGTTAGAGGAAATGGGTGACTTGGGGGTGGGACTAGAGGTTACAGTAGCCCCTCTGGGACTGCCTCTTCCTGACGGCTGCCACGATGGAACCGACCAGCCACGGTATACTCCACCTGCCACAGAGGGGTCACTCCTGCCGCCATGCCTTCCTCTCATCGTGATGTCACCGAGTCCCTGAACTGTGGGCCAGAGCACGTTCCTCTTACTTTCTATCTATTCTACCACAGCAATGCGAAAAGCAGGAAACAAGCCCTCGACAGGATTTATCTTGTACGTACTATTCCTCACAATTGACCAGTTAAACATGCTACGAGCTTACTATCTCAGCCCCTAAGGAGGCAGGCTTTGAGAGAGGAGGCGCTGTCTGTCTGTTGGGCCCTTGGGAGAGTTTCCCAGTGTCACATAGAGTGTGTAATTAACACAATGAATCAACACACCATCTTGGGGGAAACCTGGATTCCCTTCATGAATGGCAGTGTACCCAGACAAACAAACAAACACACACACACACACACACACACACACACACACACACACCTACTTAACCTACTACCAAGAGGACAAAATAACAATTATTTATATTTATCTCCCTTTAGGGCACCTAGAAGAGGTCCGTAAACTAAATTATGTCTTTTCTAAAGACTGCTGGCCAGGTTCAAGGAAAACCACAGATTCCGCAGCCATTTGGAGGGTTCAAATGTATGAAATTCATTCACTAACCACACGCTCAACAAGAGTGTCCAAGAGAGGCAATTATAATGAGACTGACACAGGACAGTACTAGGGGAACGGGGAACTGCTCAAGGCAGGAAGGGACTGTGGGAAAGAACCAAAGGACACTTACTCCATCAACACTAGCGTTTCCACGGACCCAGGTACGTCTCAGGTCCAGCCTCTGGTTGAAAAAAAAATGTTTGGAATTCACTAGTAAAACCAAACGAGAGACCTGCCTGCCTTTGCCTTCCAAGTGCTGGGATTAAAGGCTACATTGGTTGACTATTGGTTTTTTTTTTTTAAATCAGTTTGGGTGTCTTTTTTATAATACTTAAGTTTCTAGATCAATTCATTGGCTCAAGTTATAATAAAAGTGACATATTTTCAATGGAAAAAATAGAAGTAGGAAAATATTATTGAAATGTGATCGAACAAAGTGAAGGTTTTCGATCCTATAGGGAAGGGAAAGGGGGGTGTGCTTGTACTGGACGGGGGGGGGGGTGCCCAGAAGAAGCTGATGGAGGCACCAGTAAAGCTGTGGTTCTTTCTGGAAACGAGGCTCCCACTGACTCTCCACCATTAGCCCCTTTTATCACAAACTCAGAAACCCACTGTGAGCTTAAAACCATTATTTAACCTCACGGACTCTCTACCCCTCACTGTAAAGAGCAAGCTACCTTATAAATCACACCTGCGAGGGGTTAACAAGCCCTCAATAAACGTCAGTGCTCGCTGTGACTCTGACATTGCCTGTGGAGATCTCACTTTCCACAGCCACACGCCTGGGCAGACGCCCCTGGAAAACGATATGAGAGAGAGGTCCCGCAGACAGACAGAAACAGCCTGAAGAACCTGGGTATCTCAGATCAGGCACCAGGCACATCAACAAGCCTACAGATAATTCCAGCCCTGAGCTGTTGAGTTTACCCTGTGACCACCATGTGGAACAGGGCCAGGCCACACAGCCAAATTCCAGACTTGAGAAACGGCGGGAGATAACAAAGAATCACCGTTGTCTGAAGTCATTAAGCTTTGGGGTGGGTTGACACACGGCATCAGATTACCAGAACGCTGGGGTCAATCCCGTCTTTTATCCACCCTTACCTAGAAACTACATCAAACCATAGGAGTGCCGCCCCATCCTGCACAGGGAAGCAAGAACTGGAGGATTCAGGAAGCAACCACAGCTCACCTTCCAAAGGGACCGTGCGCCTGCCTCAGTGCTCCTTAGCCTGAAACTGCCTGCCTGTGCTGCTGGCACAAAAGCAGACCATGGTAGTGCGCGTGGGCTGAGCAATGAGTAATACTCAAAACCAGTGTAGCCCACAAGTATAGACTTGGCTCCTTCCCCATGGAGGGGGTCTATGGGCAGAGGACACTAAGATACACAGGGTGTGGCAAGAATATGGACGAGAGTCTGAGTCTGAGTGAGGGCGGGGGGGGGGGGTAGCTGCGGACAGAGTCAAACCCTAAGCACACAGGTGAGGAGTTTCGCTTAGAAGGAAGGCAGCTGGGTTCCAACAGCAGTGTGCAGTATTTTGTTAGGGTACTACGGAAGGTCCCTCTGAGGACATTTTGATACTTCTGTTAAAACTTGTGGGACTGCCGGGTGGTGATGGCACAGGTCTTTAATCACAGCATTTAAGAGGCCGAGGCAAGTGGATCTCTGTGAGTTCACAGAGAAACCCTGTCTCGAAAAAACAAAAAACAAACAAAAACTAAACCCAAACCCAAACTATGCATGAGTGGAGTCATGGAAAAATTTTGATATCAAGGAATAAGGTAGCATAATAAATGTGAAGGCCCAAGTAAGAGGAGGGGCACGGAACTCTGCTCCAAGCTTCCATGATGCCAGAGGTGCTCAGTTTTTGTTTTCCTTTTTGATACACATGCATGGAATATTTTGCCTAAAAAGTCAAAGCTATGAAGGACTGGGGTGCAGCTCAGTGGTAAGAAATTTGCTCCTCAACGCGCGCGCGTGCGCGCACACACACACACACACACACACACCATACAAACTGACCATATTGAAGCTTTGTATGGTAGAATTCATGACCAGGGGCTGGAGGGGTGGTACAGTGGCTAACAGTACTTGTTGCTCTCATAGGAGACCTGGCCTTAGTTCCCAGCATGTAGGCAGTGGCTCTAACAACCTTTAACTCCAGTTCTGGGGACTCTGCTGTCCTCTTTTAACCTCTAGAGGTTAAAGGAGTGTGGCAAACAGACAAACAGGCAGGTAAAGCATTCAATACATATAAAAAATAAATAACATCTTTTATAATGTAACGCAGGACTGGTTATGTTTTGTTCAAATTTTAGCATGTTTATTGTCAATTAGTAAATTTCTATACTGGGCACTGTTTACTCCTCCAAATCTCTTGGCACACTTTTTCTTGGTCCAGTCTTTGTCAGTACGGCATGTCAGCTTCTCCCTCTTCTTACACTGCCCGCTCTGGCCTCACTCGGCCACCACCCTATGGAATACCAGGTGAAGCCCCCCCGAGCCATTCTAGCGCACACACACAGTCTTGAAAGACCCCATCTGGAACACCTGGCCAGCAGGTGCCTAGATAAGACTAATCAGAGCACAGGAACAGATAAGGAATGCTTCTCCATCTGCCTCCTGTCTCCAGCCTGTCTCGGAGATCCCACTGCTACCTCTGTGCCTTCAAACCCCTAACTCTCTCTTCCTACAGAGTCGCACTGTTTACTCTGGGGGATTTCTTTGGCTACTGTAGTGAATTACCCAAGTTAAATTTTATCATTTTATAGCTTTATGGTCAGGTGTCGGGCGGTCTGGAGGATGTAGGGGAGAACGGGCTTCCGTGCCGTGCCTCCTTGCTAGAGGTCACACACACTCGCAGGCCCTTGCCTTCATTCCTCCATCTTCTGTCAGCAACAGTGCTCTGGTCATTCGTCCAGAGCTGCCTCAGCTCCTGACCACCATGCGAAAGTTCTCAGCTTTTAAAGGGCCCAGATAACCAGCCACCTCGAGGGTAAGGTGACACCGCCACAGGTTATGGAGACCAGAACGGGAACTATGTGCGGGCCGCTGTTCTGCCTACCACACTTGCGTCCACGCCTGCTGGGCGGCCAACACACAACTCTGACTCGGTAGGTCCCAACTGACCTCCACTCTTCAACACTCAGCCTGCTGTTTCCTGCATCCGAGCAGATAGCAACTCCATCTTCCACTTCATGTAGGGGCATCTCTGGCTTCTCTCCCACGTGCATATATCACATCCAAGTCACAAAGAAAAGGGACTATCTTTAAAATATACCTAGACTCCGGACCCCTTCCCACCACCTTGCCCTGGGAGGCCTGCCGTCATTACTAATTGGTCTTCCTGCTTCTCTCCTGGAGTCTATTTTTCAGGGCAGCCAGTAAGATTGTTTTTAAAGCTAAGCAAGCCCATTGCTTCTGCAATGAAAACACGCAATGTCCCCATAGCTCCCCTGGAATAAGAGCCAGAGCCCTTCATGGTCTCCGCCCCCCACTAACTTTCCTTTTCCTATCTGACCTCATTTCCTACTCGGCCCCGTATTTTCTGCATTCCAGCCACAGTGGCCACCTTGCAGCCCCTCTGTCCCCCAGGTATACCACCTTAGAACTCTGTTCTTGTTTTCTCTCTGCCAGCTCTCTGACTCTGTGGGTGTTCCATTACTGATATGTCAAATCGCCACAGAAAGAGGAGGCTCAGACAATACCACCTACTATGTCAGTCCTGTAGGTCCCAGGCCTGGGTGCAGCATCAGCTGAGCCTTTGGCTTCAATTCTCAAATGGAACCGTTTTGAAGCCCACCAAAAGCATCTTCTTCTGGTTGCTTCTGGTTTTTGGCTGGATTTGGTCTCTGCTAGGCCCCTGGGGGCAGTGAGTGGGAAAGCTGATCTATTTCCTCAAGGCTGTTCCCTGTCCTCTGTACGCTTCCCCATGGCCCCTTATGCTGATTTGGAATCAAATCTCACCAACCTCTCAACACTTCCATACACTAACCAGTATGACATCTCCTGATTTAAGATATTTAACTGTGACTGCACCCAGAAAGTCTGTTTAGCCTGGACATTTAACCCATTCATAGGTACTTACACTACAGCCAAGTTCTCCGCTTCTCATTTCCCCTGGATCCCTCCTTTTCTGCTCTGGTTTTCGTAGTCCCACAGCTTTTACTACCTTGCTTTCTGATAGCAGAGAAATCAACTCTGTACAGCAAGAACGTCTGTTCTGCATGACAACATGCCAAAGACAACCTAGCAGACAGCTCGACGGGTATTTCTGCAAGGAGGGAGTGACCCTATCGGAGACTATTTTCTAACTCACTTCTGCAGGACTTCGTGGTTGCCAGCCTTCCTTTTGCTTTTAACAGTGTGGACGTACTAAGTAGAACAGATTCTGCGCTGATGGCAGGGACGATGTGTAAATGGCAAACACTTTTTCTCTAGATATATCCTGTGACTGCTGTCCACAGCATCAAATCAGCTTGATTCTCGCTGATAGAGATGTACAGAAATGCCTGATGAGGGAAATGTGTCTAATTACAATTTCTATAACAATAAGAAATATAATGGTTTCTTTTCAGACCGTTATCCAAGCATAGAAGCAAAACAAATTGAGTTGTTGAGTTAACCTCATCTCAACATGTCTAGAAAATAAATGGACTAAATCAGTCATAATAAATGTTTTCTAAAAATCTCTACAAACTGAAAAGTTGAACCACACTGATTTAAGGAAGAACCATGAGAAAAAAGGGAAAGCTGCTTAGATTTAAAGCACAGCTGGTCCCCAGCAAGCTTAAATGAAGCTAGAAAGAATGGAAAGAAAGAGGAGAAAGTAGAGGCGACAGACATGAGGTGACCATAAGTGGGTTCTAGAACCAAATGCATTTTAGAAATAAGACCCAAACTTTATAGAACCACTGTCCTATAAACCGAAGCTCAGAAGAGAGCATCCCTCTCATCTCACACAGCTGGTCAGCAATAAAAGACTACTGTCGAATAAAGCAGTGAAAACCAACCAAATCTCCATTCCTTGTTTTATCATAGTTATTAGTTTTGTGGTTTTGGTTTATCCCCGGGTCTCATGCAGTCCAGGCTGGCTCTAAGGCTGGTCTGGAACTCTGGACCCTCCTGTCTCCACCTCCCAAGTGATGGGAGGGGCACCACCCACACCTGGCTTTCTGCTATCTCCTTGGGCAATGTTCATTTAATGGTCCGAATCTCTGCTCAGAAAGCTGAGTCTGTCTGGAGTGTATGTTAGCAAACAGTGAGACTGCCTGTCCGTCTGGTGCTTGTCCCAACTAGGTCAGGATGCCTCATTTCAGGAGCAGCGTTCTTGACAGGGGACAGTCCCCAAGGAGCCTGGCCACGAGCCTTGCAGCTTCACAGTGGCTCTTGGAGGGCTGCTTAGGGCATCAGTGTGCCAGGACAAACTGATGAGACCACACTTCAGCAAACCAAGAGGGTCAAATGCGGTATTGCCTAAGTAGATTACCTAGACGCTAATGGAGAAAAATGAACGTCAATGCAAGGATCCTGACAAAAATCTGTATTTATAGACACAAACTTGCTGCCTGTAGAAAGGCCAAAATAAAGGAAATCATATTTTAAGAGAATAAATCATATATATTTTTAATGAGATTCTCACAGAAACACAAAGGCAGCAGGAATTGATGGGAAATAGTTTCTAAATATATCAAATCATCACCCACTGCCTTCTGAATACCTACAACAGGAAAGAAAAACATTGCAATAATGCAGATCTATATTTAACACAGAGGCAAGAGCTCATTTGTTTGGTATTTCTCAATGCTCTTCCATTCACTATTGAGCAGCTGGTATTTTCTTTTAAAAAAAATCAAGAGATTGGTTTATTAATGGAATATACACAGAGTGACTTACTCAATGGGAAAGCATTGCTGTTAGGGAGAAGGAGAAAATAATGTATTTTTGGATCCACCAATCATCTGACCTCACCATGGTAACGGGCTGTGTTTCCTAACTTTCCAGACTCATACTTGAGTCAAAATGACCATGGTAGTAATTTGAACCAAATCCCCTATCTTATACATGGAGAAACTAAAGCTTAAGGAGGAAGCCACCCTAAGGCTCCTCACTCAACAGGACTGATGAGGAGTCATTACACTTTATGACCTCAGTGTCTGCACCCCTAAAATCCGTACAATGGAGCCCTAACCTCCAAGGTGACCCTGTTAAGGTGAGGCCTTCTGAGGGCTTCACATCATGAGAACACAGCTGGGATCCACGCCTTTACCAAAGAGAGTCCACAGACTAGTCCCATCTTGCCATGCAAGGGCACAGCCAAGACAGCACATGCTAGAACCAGAGCCCCACCCTCACCGCATGTCAATCTGCCCGTGTCTTGATCTTCGGCTCCCCCTCCCTGAACTGTGGAGAATGGACTTCTGCTGTTTGTTAAGCCCCCTCGTTTCTGACATTCTCTTATAGCAGCCTGAAGAAGCTAAGACGTCACTGCAGAAAAAATGGCAGATGTCAGTTTCTGTCTGGCTCCCATTTGTAAACTATATAAAACTGTTTCGGTGGTTAAAATTTCCATGCTTTTCACATGATTGATAAAAAACTCTCCAAGTATTTTTTATAGTTAGAATTGCAGTATAACTTGAATATAGGCGTGTTCCATACTGGCTCAGGTGAGTCTAGGGCTTTAGCCTGTTTGCTTTCAACCAAGCAGGCTTCACGAAAGAAAGCAGATAAGCCATGCATGCGCATCGTGCAGACCTCTATGAAGATTTCTCGTTTTGTTTTGTTTTGGTTTTTCTGAGACTGGGTTTCTCTGTGTAGCCATGACTGTCCCAAAACTCACTCCGGAGACCAGGCTGGCCTCAACCTTAGAGATCTGCCTGCCTCTGACTCCTGAGTGCTGGGATTAAAGGTGTGCACCACTGCTGCCTGGCATTTTTCTAGTTTATTTAAACATTTTTTTTAAACCTCAGATACTTAATATTTATGAATAATCTTTGATGGTTTTTACTTCCCCCACTTTTGTATATAGGTATATCTACACTTATGCATAGGTATGTATCTGTGAATATTTGGAAAGAACATGTTATGAACTTATATTTGGTAGGGGAAGACATAATAAAAATTTTGGTGACTATTTGGAAAGAACGTTATGAGCTTATATTTTGTAGTGAAAAACATAATGAAAATCAAATCAATGTAACTTTTGGCTAAATATTTCTAAGCGGAATCGATCTTGAACCCCAACCAGACACGTGCAGATTCTCAATACTTTACAGGGAAATCTTTCATTCATTTGCCTAACATTTTTCATTCATTTGCCTAACATTTATTACACATGCTAACTGTGTGTTGTTCACAACTTAACTACTGCTGAATGTACAACACAGTGGAGAAAAGGGGGGGAGGGTCCTAGCTGTGGTGCAGTCAGTGCACCACTAGCGGGGAGGGAGGGATGGAGGGAGGGGAGAGGACCAAGCATGGGGAAAAGGGAAGAGGCGAAAACTGCCAACAGCAGTCTGCAAGAAAGAACTACTGAGCTCGTTTCAGCAGAACATAACTAAAACTGGAACGACAGAGAGAAGATTAGCGTGGACCCCGCGCAAGGACGGCAGGCCAGTTTGTGAAGTGTCCCCTATTTCTTTCCAGCTGTCTTCAGGAACTTACAGCCGGATGTTTTGCTTGATCGAAAAATAACTTCGCTGTCTTAATTTTTGAAAGCATGAAGTCACAAGCTTGTTAAATATTTCCTAGGCACCGTCTTCGGTATGCCGACTGCTGTTTATCTTCCTTTTGTTGACTAGCTCTGATTATTGTGCTTATTGATCCTTTCCTCCTTAAAGATTACAAGAATTAAAACTGACCAAAATAAAAAAAACTTTTTTTTTTGCCTACTTACGGGACCCTTTTCCTCCTACTGGGTTGCCTTGTACAGCCCTGACGTTACAGTATGCGCCTGGTCTCACAGTCGTGTATTATGCCATGTTTGGCTGATGTCCCTGGGAAGCCTGCTCTTTCAGAGGGGAGACAGAGGGAGGGTAGATCTATGGAGAGATGACGTGGGAGCAGAGAGATTGGGGGGAGGAGAAGATGGGGAAACTTCTGTGTTGGGATACAATATGATAGAATAATAATAAAAAAGAATTTTGGCAGCAAAGACAAAGTGTTTCACAGGGTGGTCCGAGCATGCATAAAAAGAGTGACCAGGAACGGAAGGGTTTAGTCAGGAGCTGGCAGAATGCAAGAAATGTGAGGGTCCCTTGCATGTACCAGGACACACAAGTGCTGAGTTCAGAAGACACCATGAGGGAGGGAGTTGGTCCTTCTCTCCCGTGGGTTCTGGGAATCAAACTTTGGTCACCATACTCGAGGTACGCATGCACATTCACACGCTGAGCCACATCGCTGGCCTCAAGAATTCCAACTTATGAACAACAACACGACTATTTTCATTGTTAACCCATGAACGCTGAAGTGTACTTTCTTTAAGAAGTCGTCATTAACACAATGTTAATATAGTTACTTCCTCTCTTTTTAAGATTGTTTTTGCAACAGAAATCAAACAGCTGAACCCAGGTCTACGGTTTTGAGCAAGTTAACCCTCACTCTGTCGGCAGCACTGGAAGCTCCTAGAGTGGCAGCAGTACTCCCAGCATCTTGAGTCACTAAATTTGGGCAGAGGAGCAAGTAAGTGTACAGAAAATATTCTAAAACTTCTTAAACAGTTGGCAAAGGAAACACATAAATGCCAGAATTCTAGCAGTGTGGAAATTTCACCAGTGCACACATGAACACACAGTAAGGAGTAAAGAAATAGCTGTTTCCAAAGAACCCCAGTGCAACCGAGTTGCGTTCACAATGCACTGTCTGCCTGGTCTCTCAGTGCAGAGACACAGAGGAAAAAGGGTCTCCTGAGATGAGAGAATCCATTCAGAGTCTCTCTTCACCTCCTTCCTGGGGCACGGGACATTGTCTGGGTACTTTAAAGAAGGACCATTTTTCTTCCTGGGTGTGTTCCTCTGACAGCACTCAGCTCATCTCCAGGGACCTTCCGACTGAGAAGAATCTCTTCTTTGTTGACGACATCCACAAAGTAACTGTATTTAGAATGTTACCTAAGGTGCCTCCCGGGTTAATCCACACAGAAAGAATTTTAGCCACGAGTCAGAGAAAAGGTGTGCCGATCGATCCCACACCTTGGGCTCTTGGTCCTACTAGCACGTGGGTGTGAAATCAGAGGCAGCTGTAGGTGACTCATATCTATCAGTACACACTTCAGGACCAATTCAATCGCAGTCACTACAGACAGGTATCGGATACCAGTCATTTTAAAGACCCTCAGATGATTCTAAAGTGACCATGAGCAACCGCGAGAATCAGACCCTCACCAGACCCTGATTCTACTGTAGTCTGACCCCCCCAAAAGTGTAGGCAGGCCCTGGAATAGACTCTGAATCCCCTTGAGAATGTTATGACATTCCAGCAACTGGGGTGTACAATCAACTGTGCAAAGCACTGGCCCAGACATGTCTTGTATCAAGTGGACAAACTCTGAACCTTGTAGGAGAGGGCCAGTCTCTCACCTTAAAGCAGTGTTTCTCAACCTGTGGGCTGAACGACCCTTTCACAGGGGGTCACCTAAGACCATTGGAAAATAGATATTTACATTATGATTTATAACAGTAGCAAAATTAAGTGAAGTAGCAATGAAAATAATTTTATGGTTGAGGTCACCACACCATGAGAAATAATTAAAAGGGGCGCTGCGTTAGGAAGGCGGAGAACCACTGCCTTAAAGCCTTCACTGGCACACTCGTATTAAGTACGTACAAGTGTAAGGCAATCTCAGCAACCAGCCTGGACTTTCTCTGAGTATGGACACCGTATCAGAAGCCAGACCTGGGCCTGGCAGGTCCCTTACACATCTGACACCCTTCGCTATAGGGAAAAGAAGCACGGAGAAAACTTTTGTTTGTAATTTGCCATTAAAAGTTTCCTCTGGGGCTGGAGAGACAGCTCAGTGGTTAAGGGCACTGACTGCTCTTCCAGGGGATCAGGGTTCAAATCCCAGGCCCTACACGGCAGCTCACAACTTTCTGCAACCCCAGGATCCAACACCCTCACACAGACATACACACAGGTAAAACACGAATAAAATAAACATAAATTTAAAAAGTTTTCTCTGGTGTACAGAATATTTATCTCATCTATACAATAAAACATTTCTTATTTTCCATGTAGTCCTGGAACTCCCTCTGTAGACCAGGCTGGCCTCCAACTCAGTGATCCGCCTGCCTCTACTGCCCAAGGGCTGGGATCAAAGGCATGCACCACCACCGCCTGGCTTTTTCCACAATTTCTTTAGTCAACTGTCCAATGCAGCAAGCTCTCCAACCTTGGAAAACCATAGCTCTTACGACCCTTTCTTGAATATTTTCATCTTTCTTAGAATTCCTTTGGTGAAACTAATTAGCTAGGCAAAACCTCTGGTGATGCCAACTACAGCGAGAATTGCTCTTCTCGGTTGAGTTCCTGGCAGACCTTAGCTGGGAGATATCAGACATGACCATGGAGACGAAGCTGGGGGGCAACTTGAGGGTGCAGCAGAGGAAGGTAAAGACACGAGAAAAATCACAGTATGTTCAGATTTACTTAATCTGAGCCCTAAAATTTCTCCACAGAGAATCTGAGATAAAGGTAAGCAGCTTTTGCAAAAATGACCATGAACAAATTCAAAATGCGAACAGGCTGAGCGACTACAATGTTCCGGAAAACAGTGAGGTTTAAATACCCCTTGGGTAGAGAAGCTAGTCTTACAGCAAAGAAGAAGCTGGGAGTTCCTCGGGGGTCCGCCCAAACCAAACACTCAAGAGTGCGGGGCTAGGAAGCATTTCAAGTGTGTAAAAAAAGCTCACCCAACGGTGCTGAGATGGAATGAGCCCTGCCGGAATCAGTGCTGGGGCAGAGGATTGCACTTCAAAGCAAATGTATGTCTTATCTTTGAACATACACATTTCTAGAGCTTTGGATCCAGGTCAATCTCCAATCCCTTTTGATCGCTTCATTACCTTTTTCTTACTGATTTTAGTTTTTACTATACTAGCCCACGGAAATTCAAAGTGTGCTATCAAGTTTAAAATAAAAAAAAAAATAGCAGTATCCTGACTAACTTCTCACTCAATCCCAAAGGCAAACTCAATATAAACTTTTTAAGTTTCTTCTGATATTTCATTTTATATTTCTAACAATATGTAAATAAACAAAATTTATTGATATACTAATTCTAGACCTTTACTAATATAAATTTGTTATATGCTAGCTTGTTCCCTCCTGATCATCTGTAATAGTCAGTCTTTTCTGGAGTCAGGCGCAGCCAGGGTCAGCATTTGATTCATGTATCTTGACAAAGCTGCACCGATTGTCATTCCCATACTTCCAGAACAGCTGATGGTAGCTGGGGCTTTGACCTCCAGCCCACCGGTCCGCACAATTCAGCAAACAAAGGGTTAACACGTGCTGCAGCAGGGACAGCCTTCACAGCTTGCCTTTATCCTACAGCAGGTCCCTGTTCCGACTTGTCAGTGGCCTGGCTACCAGTTGGTTGTTAAAAATTCTGAATATTGCCTGTAGGTATAACCGTGTAATTCATTCTTACTATTTGAATATAAGCGAAAGTGAGGTACTGCACTTCCAGACACGTCCTTATGTTCCTACAATCCACAACACAAACACTAGCTGACGGGCTTTTAACTCTACAGATAGCAGGGGACGGTGTGGGGGGAAAGGGGTGAAGAGCCTTGTAAAGCAGACATTCAACCCCTCAAAACACTTGCTAACCCTAAGCTGGACCAAGAAATAAAAAGTGACTAGCTTCTTTAAATTACAATTTAGGGAAGGAAATTCTATTATATTGCAGCTGTATAGACTTTTTGTTTTGTTTTCTTTTTTTTTTGGTTCTTCGAGACAGGGTTTCTCTGTAGCTTTGGTGCCTGTCCCGGAACTAGCTCTTGTAGACCAGGCTGGCCTCGAACTCCCAGAGATCCGCCTGCCTCTGCCTCCTGAGTGCTGGGATTAAAGGCGTGCGCCACCACCGCCCGGCTTGTTTTGTTTTCTAAAACTAAACCTCTTTTAGTTTTTTGAGAAAAGGTCTCAATATGTAGCCTTGGCTGTCCGGGAACTCTCTGTGTAGACTAGGCTGGCCTTGAATTCTGAAATCCAGGTCCTTCTTCCCTCTGCCTCCCTAGTGCTGGGATTGAAGGCGTGCTGGGATTGAAGGCATGCTGGGATTGAAGGCATGCTGGGATTGAAGGCATGCTGGGATTAAAAAGTGCACTACTCCTCACGGTCTTATATTTTACTGGCTCAGCAGTGACTGGCGCCATTGGGACCTTCCTAATGCCATGTGCTGAGCCATTTTCACTTTCTTATAGAGCCATTTGTAACTGCCTTCCACCAACCTCATTTGACAGCTTTTCCTAATTGATAAGCCCTTGGAGATAGCAAGCCCCTCTGAAGGGCATTTTACACTAAGGCAGGCTGCCCGGCAGCTTTGTTTTTACTTGGAAATTCATGGAAGCCTCTTCCCCAAAGTCAGCCTGCTACCTCTCTGCCCTGGACAGCTTCCCTCTAGGCTGCTAGACTGTTCTAAATTGTCATTCTAGAGTTCTCTTTGCCCTTCTGTGTAGTTACAAGGCTCTGGAATACCGTATATTATTCTTCCTTGATTTATTTCCACACTTTTTATTTAAAAATACCACACAGTAGCTTTCAGTGAAAATGATGCAGAGAATAATTTATTTAGATCTCTATTACGAGGCAATAAAAAGTTTTAATTCTTTCTCCCACTTGATACTTTTTTCATTTTTATCTTTTTTTAAAAAATTTATTTATTTATTTATTATGTATACAATATTCTGTCTGTGTGTATGCCTGCAGACCAGAAGAGGGCACCAGACCCCATTACAGATGGTTGTGAGCTACCATGTGGTTGCTGGGAATTGAACTCAGGACCTTTGGAAGAGCAGGCAATGCTCTTAACCTCTGAGCCATCTCTCCAGCATCAAGGGTTATAATGTTGAGTTCAATGCCAGCCTAGTCAACTTAGTGAGACTGTTTCAAAATAAGTAAAAAGGAGGGCTGACTCTCAGTGCACATGGAGGCCTTAGGTTCCATCCCCAATATCAGACATGGCAGTGAGAGCTGAATTAGAAGATGGATCCTGGTAGTGGCAGGACTGTGAGCATGAGGTCAGTGTGGGCTATATAATGAGACTTTGTTTCAAAGGGAGAATAAAACATTTAATCTCCAGTGTTTGCACTTTTTTCATTTTTAGATTGAAAATGATTTCCATCTGAATTTTTAAGGCAGTAATTCAGGGTTCTTATTTTTTTTTTAATTTATTTATTGAGACAGGGTTTCTCCATTATGTAGATGTGGCTGTCCCAGAACTCACTATGCAGACCAGGCTCACTGACATCTGCCTGCTTCTGCATCCTGACTGCTGGGATGTAAGGTGTGCAAGAATCCAGTGTTGGTGTTAAATCATCTAACGCCATCCCATTTCAGTCTTCTGCATAGGGCCTGTTTCCACTATATGGTTTAATATAGATTCACTGTCTTAGTATAGTGCAATTTTACAGTGGTGTGATTTGTACATTAGGCGGTGTGTGTGTGTGTGTGTGTACACGCATGTGTCCGTGTCCATGGTGTGTGTGTATGCTCTCACTGACTCTTCTGGATAATCCTGAAATGACTGTCTTCCAGTTCTGGAAAGACTTTTTTCTATTATTCCTTAGGTAACTTCCTCCTCTTTATCTTTCTCTTCAGCTTCTCTAGAATATTACTAAGTACATTGCTCAATAATTTAATTCTAACTTTTCTTCCGTTTTTCTTTGATTTTTGTTTGCTTTTCTGGTTCAGCCCAATGAATTTTTTGGTCAGCCTAATGACTTTCTTGTTGTTGCTATTTTATGTTTAATTTCTATGATTAACTTCGTATTCTCTCATTGTTACTTTTTCAGTCTCCATTCTTACGGCAGAATCTTTCTTATCTCTCTACAGCTTAATACAGGCAGACGAGCTTTGAGTTTTATTTCCCTATTCCTCCTGTATTTCTGCCTTCTCTGTAATCAGTTTTCTTATTTTTCATAAACTGTCTGTCTAATTACCTGGCTACCCAAGAATCAATCCGTGGGAAATGTATAGGGCCTCACTGCTTACTTAGTGTGTAGAATTTCAATAATTCTGTTTTTATTGAGCATGTTCCCTTTTCCTTGCTTTGCCCCATAATTACAAAGCCGGAACCTTTCCTTTCTCTCCATTCTGCAGAGGAAAATGATTCTAGTCTTAGGGTGTTGTTTGTGATGGGAGAAGAGATTTCTAACTCTCAGGCTCTCAAACAGTCCTGCTTTGGAGGCCTCTGCCTGCCCCAGGGTCTCTGCTTCCTGAGCCTCTCCAGATTCTAGCGATAAGCCCACAGCTTCTTCCCAGCATTCACCCCCACCCCCTCGGGACACTCCGGTATCTATTTTCTCCTCTGCACTAAGCCAGAAGTCACTGGGCTGGTTGTGTATCTCCTAAAGTTTTGCATGCGACTCCCCACTGTTGCCTCCTGTGCCCACCATCATTCCATGGTTGTTTGTTAATAGTTTGGACCTGAGAGCCTTCTGAATTCTCACGCATCCAGGGCTTGGCTGCCAGCCAGTGGAGCGGGACTATTCAGAAGCTGTGGGAACTTGGGAAATTGTGAAAAAAGCTGGGTAACTGGGGTGTGCTTTGGAGGGTATATCAGAACCCCGGCCCTGATTCTTTCTGTCTGCTTCCTGTCCACCAAGTGAAGGGCATCACAGTAGACTGTATTCCCTGCCGTGACGCCCTGTCTTTGAGCCAGGCCCAGAGGCAGCATGGCTGACTAAGGATACTGAAACCTCAGAAACGATGAGCCAAACCAGACCTTTCTCCCTTTATCTCGGGTATTTTCCCACAGGGACACCAAATTAACGCAGCATCTCAGGAAGGGCTGCCAGTAAACACGACCAGTCTACCAAATTCTCATAGGAAGCCTTACTAACCCACTTTCATAGGCAGAGGGACTGCGCTTTTGACACTTGGAGTTTTGCTGAGGTCATTTGAGTCACTAATAGCTTCCCAATTATCTTACTATTTTTTAAGATGTGGGAAAAGGCTTTTTCCTTTTTAATCACACACACACACAGAACATTCAAATGAATAAGTTAGGTGCAGTGGCTCACACGGGTAATTTCAGTTCTTGGGGCTACTGGAAAGAGAAGAAGGCAAATATAAGGCTGGCGGGGGTACAGCTTCAGCAAATAGGACCCGCTTAATAAGTTAACTGCAATGATACTTCTTTTGCGTTTTAATAAATAAAGCTTGCCTGACGATCAGAGAGTAAAACAGCTGCCCTGGTCAGCCTTACAGACCAGGCAGTGGTGACGCACGCCTTTAAACCCATTAGCCACACTAGTTTGCCATAGAAACTGGGCACGCCTTTACTCCCAGCACTGAAGAGGAATGTAAGATGGGAGGAGACAGCTCTCAGACACAGCCTCATTATGAGGACTCCCGGAGGCAGAATCGCCATTTCAGACTAAGTTAAAGGTAAGAGCTAGTGGCTGGTTGTTTTGCTTTTGGGGATCTTCAGGTTGAACCCCAATTTCTGTCTCTGGATTTTTATTAATTGTGCTACAGTTAACTTAAACAAGTAAGTTAAATAAAGAATTTTTTCTAGGTAGCACAAAAGACTTTTAATCTATTTACTCTTGAATCAATTTACTCTTAAATATGATTTATGACACTTGATTATTTTCCTCTTTTTTTTATTGAAACCAGATTTTTTTATACAATATATTCTGATTATGGCTCCCCTACCCCATCTCCTCTGAGATCCTTCCATGCTTCCTTCAATCGGAATCCATAACTTTTCTGTCTATCCTTATAAAACTAAGAGCTGTCTCAAGAACAATAGCAAAATAAAATAAGATAAAGCAAAACCAAACAAACTGGACTAGGATGAAACAAGCAGAAGAAAGAGTTAGAGAAAAAGACAAGAAACACACATAGACACACACACACACACACACACACACACACACGTATGCCCTAGTTGGGGGTGTGGTGGGGCATGCTTTAATCCTAACACTCAGGAGGCGAATAGGCAGGCCAGTTTCTGATTCTGAGTCTAGTTTACAGAGTGAGCTGCAGTACCACCAGGACTACACAGAAAGACCCTGTCTTGAAAAAAACAATAAATAAACAGATTTTTAAAAATTAAAAATAATATGCCCTGACAAAGCATTGTGGCCCTACATCACAATTAAAGGTAATAGGTGGCTTTTTGTGCAATGAGGTTTTTTCATGGAATCCTTCTTGCCACCTCGCGTCTACCTTATGATGACATGAACTGAAAGGCACCTGCCTGCCTTGATACTGTTAAGTATTTTCCAAAGGCAGGAAAGGATGGAGGAGAACTTTAAAAAAAAAAAGATAAGCAGGAGGGCTGTTCCTACATCCAGGGGATCACAGCCTTTTTATGGTCATCTAGTGAACACAAACTGAAGATGCTAAGCCTGAAGGTTTCAATCTGTAAGGATAAAATCCAAGCACTTGTCCTAAACACTAAATGCACAGCTATATGGACAAATAAAGTCCAAGAATACCTAGAGAGGAAAACACTAGTATTACAAACCTTTGGTCTGATTCCACTCAAAAGGAATATACTCTGACCTGTCAAAACTTAATACCTGTCTTCCGCTCTTACTCACAACTCCCCTAAAGAACAAGTAAACAGAGCAAGCATCTTTCAGGACAGAGGCTTCCCCATGTGGAAGAAATTAAATGGGTCTAGCTCTTGAGCTGGACGGCAATTATGTGGGTGCTCGCTTTTCACAGTTAGCGAATGTGTGCATTTACACTTCAAATGTTTTCTGTGTACATGTATGACATTTTACAATTAAAAAAAAAGTCTCCAAAAGCCAAAAGAATACATAAGGCAGACATCCCACTTGTCAGGAAGTATACAGCTTCGATCTCACGTAGCCAGTCTGGCATGCATAAAGGAGGAAAGTTGCCACGACTAACATAAAAGACTAAACCGGTGTCCTGCCAAATCTCAACAGTTGTCTGTGTCCTTGTTGGAAACAGCTACTTGAAAAGGATGACCCGAGATTAGGCTGATGTTGCATTTCCTATGGCAACCCTGGCATTTGCATAATACTATTTGTTTACAGAGAGTTTTAGCATCAAATCCACAAAAGATGGAGTAAATGTGACTTTCGCCCATGCAATGAGTGAGGCAAGTGCAAGGCTTAACAGCCAGTTAGTACAGTCAGAAATAGTGAGCTCAGAGTGTACCTTGCCTTACATTCCAGGCCGTAGGTTTGAGCCCCAGAACTGGGGTAAGAGGTGAGCAGCAGCCAAGACTGCAAATAGTGAAAGAATCAGGAGAGAGGATGCGGGTCCGGGTTGGGTGGTGCACTGAACACATGTACAACACAGGCATGCGCAAGCATGCTAGGGGCTTCTTAAATGTTTTATGGAGAGAACTGCCTACATTTCCAAAGTCCTGAGTTCAAACACAGGATGTCAAAGTCGGTCCTGGAACTATGAGTTTCCTGAGATTCCCGCAGAGGAGGAGAGATCTACTAAGTGTGGCTGTGGAAGTCATTACAAAGGACCCAGGCTAGCTGTCCCATCATTTCATTCACATCTAGGTGACGTAACAATACTGCATCAGAGGTCAAAGTCAGATGCATGTAAGGTACGGACAGTCAATAACCTTAGACAAAGAAACTGATACCTTTTGTGGCTCAAGGAGTTTCCAAATATGGGGTACCCCCAGTATACCCCAGGAGCCTCTATCTTCCATATTACATTCCTCCTCATAGAGAAATTTATTCTGCGTGTGAACGCCATGGGTCTGGTTCGGGGTTCCCAGTTCTCAAATAGTGGGGCTTGGAGGAGGGAGATTTAAAAAAAAAAATTCAAAGGCATTAAGTGCGGTATTTAGTGCATTTTTTTCTTCCTACCTGGGAAGTAAAGGCACTTGGGTAAGCATTTTTGATGGGAAGACTAAAGTTTTCCATCTAAAATTCAGAGTAGGCGAGGTGGTGCACACAAAGTCCCTCTGAGCCCCACACCAAGCTATCTTTTCCAACCTAGCCTTCAAGAGTAGAGATCTGTGTTCTGTTTCTTCACCAATTCTTACATGCTGAGGAGCTGCTGGTGCCCGCATCCGACCTACAGCCCACAGACTCTCTTCGACAGCACTGGTGGAACTGCATGCAGAGGACGCTCTCTAAGATCCAGTCGGTGGATACTGGAATTATTTTGCCAGCCATTCTAACTAGAATTCAGAAACCCCAGGTTTTATCTGTTCCGGCTGAGACCTGCACATCTGGGACCGTCTCACATCTGTACAAACTGTTTAAAGGACCTTAGGACGTCCTCATCTTTTAAATGGCAGAGTCACTTCCACATCTCGTCCCTCCCTTTCCTCTTTCTAACCCTGCGGACTAAGTGCTAAGAAAGACTTGAATGCATATATTCTCTGCTTGCGGGAACAGACATTTACACTGACACACAATCATTGAGACACACAATCACTGAGACACACAATCACTGAGACACACAATCACTGTGACACACAATCACTGTGACACAATCACTGAGACACACAATCACTGTGACACACAATCACTGAGACACACAATCACTGAGACACACAATCACTGTGACACACAATCACTGTGACACTCTGGTTTCAGAGTTCTCGACGACTACAGCTTTCTACTTCCGAGGGCCTGGTCTTGCCCCATCGTTTACCTCAGCTTCACTTTGAGCTTTTATCGTCACTCACAACTGGTCACAGCACAGTTAGAAAGACCTGAAAATCCCTCATGCCTTTCCCTCTCTACCATCCACATCATCCCCTTCTCCTCGTTCTTGCTGCCACACGTGTGTGCTCCTGGTCCCTGTCCCAGCCACCCCCACCCCATTTCCAGTAGTCCTTGTCCTTGACTGAGTGTCCACGTAGGGTTGGCAATTCAGAGACAGGTAAGCCATCTCTACCTCTAATGTTGTGAACACCGCTGGAGGAAGCCATGAACACAGGAGTGGCGTGTCCTCCACAGGTACAGCAGACTACCCCAGCTCTCAATGCCTTCGGATCTTCCGTGGATGTAGGCGAACAGCTTTCAAATGTCGTCTACTCTACCTCAGCTTCACACCTCGCTCTCAATTTCTCAGCAATAGACAAAAGATGATCAAATCATTTCAATTGAAGTCAGTGACCATCTTCAAACGACTCTAAAATTCAGAATTCATCCTTGCCTTCTCTAACTTCTTTAACTGCATAGGCTACAGTTTTAGAGAAATGTAATGGCGTGTATCCATCATTACAGTAAGATGCAGCGCACATCCAGAGCCCTCAAACCCTCCGTGTTCTTCCTAGCCACCCCTCCCTGCACACTATCTTCTCCTGGCCTGGAACTCATCTTTTTATCCTCTTGACAGTGTCTTTTTGCTAAGGAATATTTTTTAAATAAAAATTTTAATAGGTACAACTTCTGGTATCTTTCACCCATGAACTATGCCTTTGTTGTCCTATTTAAAAAATAGTCAAGCCGAAAGTTACTTGAATATCCTGATCTGCTA
The DNA here is from genome assembly GCF_037038515.1 of Microtus pennsylvanicus. Classification (NCBI taxonomy): domain Eukaryota; kingdom Metazoa; phylum Chordata; class Mammalia; order Rodentia; family Cricetidae; genus Microtus; species Microtus pennsylvanicus. The sequence continues at coordinate 115,434,052 of NC_134583.1, read as the reverse complement.
CTTCCTAACAGATTTTATGGCCCGTTTTGAGTTATCTTTTGTTAGTTGTCCTGGCACCACTAGCTGAAAAGGCAATTCCCCACCATGCTGCCCTTGCTTCATGAGAGAGGTCAATTGATTAATTCTGTGGGACCTCAGGAGCCCTCATCTCGGTTCTGCTCCACTGACCTGCTTGTTTAATCTCCTGCCAATGCCGCAGTGCCCTGATGACTACATCTTTCTATAAGTCTTAAAGGCGGGTAATATCAACCATCCAGCTCCGTTCTTTAGTATCTTGCTTGCTTTTTTATATAAACTCTAAAATTAGTTTATCAATGTTCATTAAGTAACTAATGGAATTTCATTTGAGATTGCACTGAATTTATGAATCAAGTTCAGAAGTCCTAACTCTATTGAATCTCCCTATTCACCAACATGAAATTTCTACTTATTTAACTTTTCCTTGACTTTTGTCAACGAGTTAGGATCATCCAGGGAACGGGAACTTCAGTTGAGAAAATGCTTCTGTCAGAATGGTCTATCAGCTATCTATCTGTTGGTCAGTTTCTTGATCTATGATTGATTTGGAAGGGATTAACCTAGTGTAGGAGGTACAACCCTTGGGCAGGTGGTCCTGGGTTATGGAAGAACGGTAGCTGAGCAAACCATGGAGAGCAAGTCAGTAATCAGGATCCCTTGTGGTCTCTGCTTTAGCTCCTGCCTCCAGATTCCTGCTCAAGCTCCTGCCGAGGCCTCCTTCAGTGATGCAGTGGGATCACCAAGAGTAAGACAAACCCTGCCCTCCCCAAGTAGCTTTAGGCAGTGATGTTTATTGCAGCAACAGAAATCTAACTAAGTTTCTTAATGCAAATTTCACCCCTGGCATACAGGACAGTAGCATCTGTCCGTTAACCTTGCATGATCTCTGCGGTTATTATTTATTAGTTGCAGGAAGTTTAATTTTGATTCTTTCTCATTTTTCATATAGACAACTCTTAACCAACCACAGCTTTATTTCCTCTTTCAGAACCAATATATCTTTGTATTATTGTTGTCTTATTGCCATGATTATCCAGAAATAACTTCATCATAATCAAAATGATCAAATAATTTATTGCTGAAAAGGGGAGTTTCCTTTAGAATGGAAATGGCCATCCTCAACATGCAAATAAATAAAACGTATCCTAAGAAATTTTAAGAGATGTGCTGGCGATATAACTGGCTGAGTTATATTGGTTTAAGTTATAATTGCCTCCATCCATTAGACCTGTGTTGATGGATTGCACATCACCTGGATGTGCTTCCCACAGCTCTTCCTGTGTGGTTCAATGCCTGTCTTCCCATCTCCTTCATCCAACTCACCAACAAGTGGTGTTGCAGCCCTTCTATGGCAGCTCACTCACCCGCCTACCCACTCCTCGGTGCCTATTTGCATTGCTGCTCTTCCGGAAGCTAACTCAACAGTTCCCCACCCGAAGCTACATTACTCCCCGTGTGGAATAGCTTCAGAATGTAACTTTGATAACACGGACCTGCACTTAGCATATCTTTGATATTCTCCCCTACAAACCAAACAGGCTCCCCAGCCCAACATTTAAGAAGCTTTATAATATGGGCCCTACCGTTTTCACGGATCCCCCTTTCCCAGTAAAGTCTTCTAGCTCCTCAGCCTTCAACTCAGCCACATTTCCTCCATTTCTGGATATGGCTGCATACTCTTTCCTTCAAGTCTCAATACAGGTCGGTCCCCAAGTCTCTGCGAGTTCTACTCCTAGGGATTCTTTAAGGTCTTGTGCAAAATCCCCCAATACTTCCTTGAATTTTTCTGTCTAGTAACAGATTTGATTTTCTTTCCTAAAACTGCCATGTATTTATTTTCTTTACGATTCTTTAACAGCTCCATGTGACACAGCCTTTGGTTATCTGTCATATCCTTTCTATGTAACTCGTAAGGCTCTCGTAGCCTGATTAACCCGAACACTTCTCACACTGTCTTTCATATAGCAAACGGAGAGAAGGTTCAAGTTAATCTACAGAGTGAACAGAATAAAAAAGGAGTTAAATTTATCAGTGTTAATTAAACAAACTCTTAGGGGGCCTACAAACTAAGCACTTTTTGTACTTAATAACATTAGATTGGGATGTAGGAATCACTTTAGTTACAAATGCAGAACAGCACAAATGAAATTGGTTCTCAAACCCAGAGTTAGGGTAGACCTTAGGGGTCATTTAATCCCTCTGTGTCAGTCTCATAGCTGCAAAAGTGTGTGGTCTGCAGCAGTTACCATCCATTTTATGTTTTATTTATTTATTATTTATCTTTGAGACCAGGATTCATCTAGTACAGGCTGGCCTTGAACTCACTAGGTAGCCAAAGATGACCTTGGATTCCTGATCCTCCTGCCTCAATTTCCCACGCACTGGGATTACAGGTGTTGCCACCACACCCAGCTTTCAGATATTACTTATTAAGAGCCGAGCAGTCACCAGTTCCTCGTACGTTATGCCGGGTTCACACACCCTTCGGGGTACGCAGCATCAACGTGGCCTAACTCTGTCCCCTGCTGTGTCTTCTCCTACTAACTATGACAACTAAGTAGAAACACACACGAAAAGTTTCAACCCATTTTCCTTAGAACTTAGAGACATTAAAATGATACGGTAGCTTTCCCATTAGAAAACTGTGAAGCCTGATCCTATTTGCCAGAAAACGTCTTTTTTGGTTTTTACTTCTTAAATACATTTTCAAAGGAAAAGTCATTGCGTCCAACCACATTCAGCAAGTAGTTGTTGAGTCCCTTAGATGTGGGACATGGGAAGGTACAAATCTCGGCATTTTACTCTCCGAGGGGTCACAAGCTAGAAGCAGCAGATCTGTTAGTGATAGGAGCAATTCCTCTCCACCTGCTTGGACTTGAACTAACCCCTGGGTTCCAACAATAGAAACTCCAGATTCGAAGCCATTCCTCCCCACCTGTTGGGAACTGGACTAACCCAAGGGTGTCCAACTACAGAAACTCCAGATTCTTAGTTCTGATGCCAGCTCCAACTCTTGAGCAAATCACTTTACGGCCTTAAGTCTCTTCTAAGAGGGACCTGGGGAAAGGAAGAATATAGTCCAGCCACTTCAAGTTCTCTTGCCGCTAGCTCTAAACTGTTGCTCTCTGAACTCAGTCTTGAAGTTACACTCCCAAAAGTGACCACAAATGGAAGGGTGACCCCTCTTATTTATCAGCAAATGGTAGAAAAACCAAGACGGGAGGCTGAGTAAGACGATGCAAAGTTTATTCATTGTAATAATATACTTTATCAAGGTAGTCTCCTGGGGAGTATAAACGCTACATTCAATTCTTCCTCCCATAATGCTGCACACTGATCGAGACATGAGCTCGTTTCAAGTTTAAAGGATAAATTTAAGCAATACCTTTTACCTACTATTGTGTGGCATTACCAACTTTAACAAATTAGAGCTAGGGCCTCTGACAGAGAAAGAAAGCTTTGGGTTTGTTTTAATTATCACTATGTCATATTACTATGGACAGTCTTCACTGCTGCTAACTACGAGTTTGGTGTACAGGTAGGAAAGAGGGATGGGGAAACACGGCCCACTGATGCTTTAACTACTGATCTCACAGCAATAGCGTTTGCACTTTCATTTTCAACTACTGCCTATATTTTTGTTTGCTCCCTTGGTAATGCACTGTAGTTCCAAAGTCCCACATCCTTTTTCATGGTGGGCATCTTAAGACAGCATGCTTTGAGGTCTGTCATCCTGCGCCACCAACAGCAGGAGGAGAAAACAACTGATCGCGAGAAAAAGACAACAGTAAAGAGGAAATCAGAAGTGCACCATATTGGTAGCTTGCCCACCAAGGACAATGAATTCCAAGCGTCAACGTGATCCTACCAAGAACCGGAAAGACAATGTATTCTTTCAGTATGTCAACAAACCTAGGGTGCCCCGAATATATATATATATATATATATATATATATATATATATATATATATATATATATATATATATATGAGGTTTTTGTAGATTCTAGTATAGAAATTAATGAGCAGGTAAAGTCCTCTGTTCTCTCCCCCATGGAACTTACATTCTTGTTGGGCAAGAGCCAACTTACAGATTGCCTCAACAAAATATTATTAGCAATTAGGAGCTATGAAGAAAAAAGGACTATCGAGCAGTTGGGGGGGGGCAAGAACTAAGTCAAGTCATCAAGAGTATTTGTGGGGCCTTGCCATTGGAGGTGAGCCCCAACGATGAGAAAACTTTGCTCTATAGTCCTTGAAATGCGTGGTGAGATGCGAATGAGCCAAGTTGACACTTAAGAAGGATTACAGCAGGAAACATTCTGTATTATGAATGAAAAATTAAATGGCCTTTTATAACTTGAAGAAAATTCAAGCTAATCTTTAATATCTACTTAAGGGACCAATTGTTCAAGATCAACTTTTTTAAGATTCTTCTAATTACTCGAAAACTACTGAAGTTGACGCAATTACTAGAAGTCTTTCCAAGCTAGCAACCTCCTTCACTTGACACCATTCAAATTCTGAATGAGACTGGACCGGGCCCTGCAGCGAATCAGCGCTTCCCCTGCCTCATTAACGCAGCCAGGTGGATTCTAGTTACCCTCCCAGAAAACGCGAAGCCAGGCTAGGGAAGGTGGGGGAGCCCGCCGCCCTCAAAGTTAACAGTGGCAGGTCTAAAAAGCCAAAACCTCGCCGCCCTAAGCAAGAAGTCCCCCCGCCCCTCCAGGCGTCATCACTTGCAGAAGGGCCGCTCTCCTGGGTCGGAGGCCCACGGCGAGTACGCGCGCGTGTGGATCATCGGAGCGCGGTCCGCCCGGGCGATGATTCATTCACCGCTCCGGAGCTCGCGGCCACACGTCCCCGGCGTACTATGACGGCCGCACACGCAGCTTCCTTAATATTAAACAAATGTTTCAAAGTACAGACGCCTGCAGCGAGAAACGCCCGAGCCGGGCGAGGTGGCCGGGAGCGAGAGTCCCGGGGCGGGCAGGGGCGCGGTGGTTAGGGCTGGTCCCCGACCCGACCCCCGAGGCGCGCGGTGGCGCACAGGTGGGTCCCCGCCGCCCTCGCCGCCGCGTTCCCGCTCGCCCCTCTGCTCTCCGTGGCATCTTATATAATAGCCCGAGCCGATCCAAACGGAAGCGGGGCGCGCGCCGCCGGGCAGAGGTGCTCAAGCCCCGAGCCCCAGGGGCTTCCCACGCAGCTCCCACGAGACGGGGGAAAGGCCCGAGCGCCTGCCCCACGCGTCCCCTCGCGAAGGCGCTCGGTTGTGGTCGGTCCCCTTCAGGAAGCCGCGAGCGTCACCAACTGCGTCAGCTTCTTCAAACACCGTGCCCTGTCTCTCTCCAGCCCCGGAGCCGCCACCGTGGGGCCAGGGCCGCGGGCCGCGCTGGCAGGCGCGTCTCGGGGGACGATAAAGTTCCCGGGGACCCTCCCGTCGCCCGCTCGGCCCAGCCGCGCCACCCGCACCCGTGCCCTGGCGTGGGCAACTTGGGACCCCCGGCTGCGCGCGGCCCCTGCAGCCCGCTGAGCTCGCAAGGCTCCCGCGGGGAATCTAGCCCAGGGCCCAGCGGAAGAACAACCGCGCTAGAAAGTTCCCAAAGCCGGGAAGCCACCACCGGGGTCCCCGAGCATCGCTCTTACCTAGCTCTCGGGAGGCCACGTTCCGGGCGGGCCGCACGGGGCGCGTGGTGCACGAGCGCGCGCGCGTGGGGCGGTAGGTGAGCAGCCCGCGCGGGCGGGGGCGGAGCAGGGCCGAGTGGCGGGGCGCGAGCTGCGCGGGCGGGGGTCCGGGCGGCCCCGCGGCGGGAGGGTGGCGGGGGGGGGGGGGGGGCGGGATGGGAGGGAGAGCACGACAGCAGCCGAGCCCGCGGTGACGGTGGCGGCGGCGGAGGCGACGGCGATGGGCGCGGGGAGAGCGCGCCAAGGGGGCGGAGGAGTTGCCAGAGGGTTTGTTTACGCATTGCTGCCCGGCTCGGGGCACAGCCCGCACTCCCTGATTGGACACAAACTGGGGCACAGCCTCTCGCCGCCGCCCGCCAGGCCTTCTGGAGCAGCCGCCGCCGCTGCTGCGTAGCTCCCGGAGCGCCTGCTGGGCACAGCCCACCGCAGTGCCCCGGCCTGGATGGGGGACTGTCGGGGAGGCAGGCAGAGTGGGCGTGGAGCGAAGCGGGCGCCAGGAGCTAGGAGTAGCCCACCTGTAGTGGTGCGACCTTGGCAAGGAGAAACTTGAAACTTCTCTGGCTTGGAGGCTGCTTCTGCTCCAGCGGTTGATTAGATACCCCCACTCCATCCCCTCCATCGTCACCCCCGTTCCCATAGGAAGCTTGCCCTTGAGTAGATAGAAAAACAGCTCAAAAATCAGTGTGCTCGTTGGTCAAGTTGGTGCTTCTTATAGAAGCTGACCGTGGGCGCTCGCAGTTCTCTTCTGCCTCCTGCTTCCCTGGTTTTTAATCTCACATCTTGCACCTGACATTCAAAAGTTGCCCTCCCAGAAGTGACCTCCCCACCGGGGTGCTGAGAGTCCTCTGAGGACTTCACATGGCCTCAGCTTCCTTCACTGCCAGAGCTCCCAGCAGTTTCAGCCTCTTCTCTTCTATCCAACTGTCACCTCAGAACCTATGCCTAAATACCACGCCTTGAATGCTTTGGTAGATTTGCATTCCCTGGATCCTGTTCTGTTCTCTGCCAGAGAGCACCCGGGTTCCCTCTACCTGAGCAGGTTTCCTAGACTCCACTCCCCTTCTTCCTTCCACTATTTTTACTTAGTCTTCTGGACTCCCTGGCGACTGACATCAATCTGACCTAGGCATCAGTCATGTGCCTGTGCCATGCACACCTCCCCTCCCATCCTGTAGATTTCTTAAGGAAAATGGCCAGGTTTCAACAGGGTTCCAGCAACTGGGAGAAATGAAACTGAAAATAATTCCGTGTTGTCTTCGTGTCTGCCATTCGGCGGGGTCCGGAGAACGTGGAGTCTCTGAAGACCTGAGAGCACACATCTCATCTTGTCAAGAGCAAACACTTCGAACCCCAAGTGTGTCCTCCATGTTTCCTGTCTCTGTATTCACTCTCCACATCTAAGTGAGTCTAAAGTCACAACAGCTCTGGGTGGAGAGTGACTGGGTTCTTCTGAATGGTTCCTTACGGCAAGGCCCACGGTGGCCAGTGTGAATAGAGTAAAGAAATCATAAAGCAACAGACACAAGTTCAGTCACTTTACAGACGATTAGGGACACGAGGAGCCCTCCAGTTCTGATGAGATGCGTGGATTCATCTCTGTCTGATCAAACACTACTTTTCATATATCCTGGGATGGACCTTAGTCCTTCTTGACTGCTGGGATGACTGGATTTCTTTTTCTAGATATTTAGTATATAGTCCCATTGGGAGAAGATCTGAACTCTGGTGTTTTTTTTTTTTCCAGATAAATCAAATTAGTGCAAATACATTGAAAGAACTGCAAACGCCACCAGGGGAGGGTGAGGCTACCCTGAGATTGGTAGCCCTAGAAGCTGCTTCTCCCCTAGGGCTCCAGAGCAGCGGAGCAAAAAAAAAATGACAGAGAGCAGCTTCTTGTGGAGATACCAAGCAGAGGGGCCTTCCTCCTACCCTTTCTTCTCAGCCTCCTCAGTCACCCTGTGGAGAAAGCAGAAACTCGTGTACATGTGACAAAGGCTCACACATGCCCGGTGTGAGGGAGAGGAGAATGAAGCCCAGAGCAGAGTGATGAGTGACAGGTGCCCCAGGCGTGGGTGCAGCACCTGGTCACCTCTGGGATTCATCCTCCAGGTCAGTTTCTGCGACGTGACCAAACACACCACCCCCCCACCCCCATGCACGCCCCGGCACTTTGTTCTCCCCTCTATCTTTGTTTCATTCATTCTCTTGTTAGGCTCCTCTTCCATCATGACTTCCTTGGGCTTCCCTTTTCTCATCTCCGCTCACTTCTCTTTGTGTTTCCTTCCTGTCTCCTCCTAACTCTCCCTCTCTGAGTTCTCATCATACTGTCATCCCTGTGTCAGCTGCAGGCTTTGGTGTGAAAGGCATGTCCTGCTTCCCGTTAAGGCATTCCGATTACACACCGCCATGTTGTGGTCCTTCCAGACACAGGGTTAGCCTGTTTGTGTCTGTTATCTTGCTAATCTTCACCACACACTCACTGACCAAGCACCACTGGATAAAATTTGGTGCCTCGCCTATTGTCTGTCACAAAGGAGACTTTGTTTCCGCAGGTTGCTGGCGACACTGGCCACAGTCCTTCCTGTTCCTGTCGGGAGTTCCCTCCTCACGTCCTTATCCTTCATGTCTTCCTCTCGTTATCAGAAACACCTCCCCAAGCCCCCAAATTCCAACAGTCCGGGACATCGTTTTAAACCTCCAAAGATTCACAATGCCTAATAGAGGAGGCAGCATTCGGGTTTTTGAAGGAATAGAATTGAAAAGCGGGAAATTGATCAAGGAGGAGAGTTTTTGGTGGAGCAGTAAAAAGTATGATGCAACTTGACTAAAGTGCAAAAGAACGCCAACAAATTAGAGCATGTTTCAGAAAGTTTCTCTATCACCGTTCTCCACAACGGTGTATTCAGAAGCACAGATAAAATCCTAAATATATGTATAGTTCATATTATTTGAACCATAATGTTTTAAGGCCAGAAAGAAGTATGAACACTGTCTAGGCCAAAATGTTTTAAATCAGGAGAACTACAGCCTACAAGGTTTGGGTACCTGAATATCAAGGTGATGTGGCCATTAAAGTCTATCCACATTCAAATCCCTTCCTTGATAAATGTTGGGCTGTGAACTTACATGTGGTTAAGTTTCTTTCTCAACGTAGTAGGGAAAATGACATCATCTACTTCAGAGGCTTTTGTGAAAATTAAACATTAGCTGTAAAACACTCTATAGTCAGTTTGGGCAGCAACAACGAAAGCAGCCATAGAGTAAGTAACTTAAACATTTCCTTCTCGCAGTTCTAGAGGAGGAAGTCTGTGACTAGGGTTCTGTTGTGGCCAGAGCTCTGTGAGAAGATGTCTCCTTTCGGGAGTGCAAATTGTCAACCCCTTGTGTCTTGGCAGAGGAAAGAGAGTGAGTGAGAGACCTATGTTGAGATTCTTTTCTTTTTTGGTTTTTGAGTTTACTTTGTTTGCTTGATATGTTGGTTGGTTGGTTGGTTGGTTGGTTGGTTGGTTGGTTGGTTGGTTTTTCAAGACAGGGTTTCTCTGTGTAGCCCTTTCTGTTCTGCAACTCACGCTGTAGACCAGGCTGGCCTCGAACTCATAGAGATCTGCCTGCCTCTGCCTCCTGAGTGCTGGGATTCAAGGGGAGCAGCACCGCTGCCTAACATACTTGGATCCTTTTCATGAGGGCACCCACCCCAGTCTTGCAAACCCCACCATTACCACCTAAGCTCCTCCCAAAAGCGTCCCCTTTAATACAATCACACAGGATGAGGCTGTCAACAGGAAATTTGAGGATTCCCAGATATTCTGCATTGTGAGTATGGAGCACAGTGTCTGGGAAGTGGCACTCAAAAATATAAATTCATATTATTATGCTTCCAGTGCCATCAAGCAAGAGGATGCCAGAACCAGAATAAGCTTCAAGCCTTGAAAGCCCTAATTGAGGGTTTCTGACCCTGGGAGTTCTAGTGTTTGATGTCATCTGTGAAAACACAGCACTCTGCTAGTTTGCTGTTTAAAGAAGGTCTCAGCCATGCATGGTTGAACACACCTTTAATCCCAGCACTTGGAAGGTAGAAGCAAGTGAATCTCCGTGAGTTCAAGGCCAGCCTGGTCTATATGATGGGTTCCAGGACAGCCAGTGCTGTATAATGAGACCTTGTCTCAAAAAAGAAAAAAACGACAACAAAAGAGTCATATTTCTAGCTCCAATTCCTTCTGATATCCTTACCATCCCTGGCTACTCAGGCATACTGTAAAATTTCAGAGGGAGATAGGGAGCATAAAAATTAGTTGTGGACATTTCATTATCAGAAATAGTTTCCAAATTCTGATATAGTAAGCTTAACTAATTTAAATTTCAGAAAACTGAAAGTCATTAAATTAGAAGTGTTTGATTTATATAGTGCTCTTAGCCCATGTAGTATCGAACCCACCTTGGTAGGAGGAAATTCACTGGGATCGTGCAAAAGCCTTCAGACTGTCCTGTCTATTACAGATTACACGCTTCCTTTCTTAGACCCTGGTCCTGCTGTTCAAAACTCCCCCAACCCCACAATTACTACGTTGCCTACTCTCAGGACATAAGCGTCTTGAGGCAATGAACCATTTGACCTTTTAGCTCAAGGACTAGCTCAGTATCCGGAGTAAGGCAGATGCCGCATGTTGTGGACCGCCTGGCGTGGACAGTGGCACACACTCTGAAAGAATCTCTTCCTCCCCACCCTTCAGAGAACATGCTCTCTCTGGGTGACTGTTGTGGCTAGATTGTAGTCTGCTCCACTAATTTATCAGAAAATATGCAGCTTTGGAGGGTGGGATAAATGTGCAATCTACAATATAAAGAACATTTGAAGGAATTCGTTTTAATGTTGTAAACTGAAGCAATATTTTAAAGTTGGGAAGGCATTTTGCTAGCCATTGGACTTTTGTAACACCCTCAAACCACACCATACAGTAAAGGCTACTTAACTACCACCATTATAAACTTTGCTTCCATTAATATAGAAGTTCCTCAGTTCTACATATGGCTATATTATCTTGTCAAAATCAGTTCTTAAAAAACACAGTTTTTCTTAATCTTAAAAAGTCAGTAAATATTCCATTTTCTCTCTTACTTCAAAACAAATTCATAATTCAATACTTAATCTCTAAAAGCTACCTTATAGTTTCTCAACTTCACTTACATGCCTGTTCTGGGAAGTTGGAAGGAAACAAAAGGCTTAGTTCTAAATCAACTACTCGTTTCATTAAAAGGAAACTGAGACCCAGAAGAAGATAGTGGCACGATAGCCCAGTGAATAAAAACGCTTTGCCATCAAGGATGAAGACTTCAGTTCAATCCCTGGGACCCGTTTGGTGGAAAGAGAGTTCTAACTCCCACAAATTTTCCTCTATTTTCCACGTGCAAGCTGTGGCATGCCTGTGTGTGCATGTGGAAGACACATACTCACATGCACACATGCACGCACACACAGTAAAAATGTAAAGCAGTAGCAATAGTGGCAAAATCTTGCATTCTCAAAGCACACATTCACATTCCATGTGCTTATCAGGTACCTTTGGAACATATGTGGTGATAAACCATGTTGCCAAAACCCTTCCCCAGTTCCCCATTTCTGCCTGTCACTACCAACCCATGGGGTCCTTTTGAATGGAAGTGGGCGACCTTGGACTCCTTCTCTCTGTGCCTCCACACCCTCTTCAGTTTGTCTCCCTTTGCTCTGAACTCGGCCATCATTCAGGACATCTTCACTTTACAGTTGTATTAGAACAATTTTGTTTTCTCCTAGCTGTGCTTCTTACAGTGACCCTAGCAGAACCATTTTAATGTAACCCAACTTTATGTATTAATGATAAAATACTACTATTTGCCATATAAAATAAATTTTAACATGAATTTAAACTTTCAATAAAATATACATGAATTTTAAATCATTCCAGTTCTAATATATATTAGTGACTAGCTGTGTGACCTTGGACACACTTAACTTAACCAGGAACCTCAGTGTCTTTAGGTGGTAGCTGGTGATATTAGTATATGTGCCTAACTCCTAGGATTATCTGATAATTGAACAATGGGATAATGAATGTTCAGTGCTTGAAATAATACTTGTGTTAGACTATGGTATTTATCAAGGTCTTACTTTTCAAGAATTTGAGGTCTTTGGTTGAATAATCTTATATCAAGCTTACAGCACAGATGCCATTACAGTTCTTGAATAAGGAAATTCAGGCCTGGAGAAATTATAAAATAAGATCACCTAGCTAAGAGGTGACTGAGCCAGGCTTCAAAATCAGGCAAACCTGTGTCCTCCAGTCTGTTTCTTGAAAAGAACTTATAAATGGCAGTTACCGTACATCCTTTATTTATTATCATTAATAATGCCTAACAGTGAAGAAAAATTCCTGCCCCTGTTCTCCTTTAGGTTTCTTTCTGAAACCGGGTCTTAGCCTCACTTCAGGGAGTGACGAATGCTTCACGGTTAAATGCATTGGGTATGGGTACGACTGTTTCTGCTTTTCAGAGGGGCAAGAAAGATGGTTCTCCTGTGCTGTCTGGACCCTTTCATGTCCCTGCTCCCTCATCTGCATTCTGCCTTCTGCAATACTTTCTGCTTGGTGGTTGTTCCTTGTTCTTGGTTTGGGGCATACCATTCCCCATGTTTAACTCTGTCTGTTCTACTCCAGAAGATGATTTAGGAAAGGAATCTATCCAGTAGCTTCCCAGAAAATACTTCTTTTGGTTCCTAAAAATTTTCACTTCTTTTCCTTGGGGTATATTGTGCACTATGGTTATGAAATGGTCCCACTTGACTGTCATTTGTCATTTAATGATGCCAAAAAATAAAATGGAGTATTCTTTATCTGCTATTCCACGAATTCTTCTGTGGCTTCAGATTTCTGCATTGTATATGACTTTCCATGCCTTCCCTTTTTTCTTGCTTCCCGTGTGTGTGTGTGTGTGTGTGTGTGTGTGTGTGTGTGTGTGTAGTGTGTGTGTGTTTCCCCCTGAGCGTCTGGTTGTTTATATTCGAACATCTGGCCTTTTTGATTAATAGCAAAATTTGACCTTGGCCTTCTAATAATGAGATTTTTATAGATCCTAGAACCATAAAACGTTAAAGCCGGAAGGACTTTTGTAGATAACAGAGGCTTACACATTCCTTTTATAGAGAGGAACCAAGACTCAGAGAAGCCACATATCAGAGGAATGCTACATGACCTATAGCAAGAGGAAGCCTGAGGCAATCCCAAGACATATCCTTCATTTCTTTCTTATAAGTTGGGTTAGGAACCTGAAAATACTAGTATGCAAAATTTATAAGTATCTTCTCTCAAAATTGATAAGTTCTCATATTATTGGTTTTTAAAAACATTTTTTCCAAAGAGAAAGGAATTTCAAGAATGAAAAAGATCATGCACAGGCAGATAAGATTTATAAAGAACTGGGTCGTCTTGCTGACTGATCATGTTTCTTTTCCCGTGGTGCTTGCTACAGTGTCTGCTGCACAGTACGATCTCAACATTGCTGATTCTGGTGATTGTGAGTTACGACAGGGTCTCATACTCCTGTGCTCTCGCTTCTTTCCCACTGCCTTGTTCTTATAACCCCAGTTATTGCTGACTTTCAGGGCTTTCAGAAGGGTGTGTCTAGTTTGGGATTCTTTAAGAGGCATGGGACAGGGATTTAGTAGCTGCCATCTGTGGTCACAATGGTGATAACTTAAAACGACTTCAGATGGAACTGTCTACACTTCCCCTCAGGTGCAGGCACAGATATATACTCTGAAACATTTCTAGATTTGAGAAAGTCTGTTTCTAAATTGTGCCAGTTATTGCAAAGAAGCAGTCTCTGGCCAAATAGTTTGGAAAATATCAAATAAAACGAAATCATGGTTTAGGGCTGATTTGCTTTGCTTCTGGAAGAATTCTCAGTTGTCTTTAAAATACTGATGTGAATCCTGCAGATTTGTTAGTGGAAGGACATAATTATATAGAATTATGTGACCATATTTGACCTTACATCATTATCTATTAGATGTGTTTCAAAGGATTGGTGTCATATGGAACCAACTTTGGAAGTGTTATTCTTTGGGTTTCAATTAGACAAATGACATATACTCAGTTTGTTCTAAAACTAGCTGTTCCAAATGAGAAGATACTTGGCCCAAGGATTTTTTTTCTTCTTCTTTGCAATGAGACTGTGTCTCCTCTCTTCAGTTATCATTTCAGAGCTTAGATGCTATTATTTCTTGGTTTGGAATTTCTCCATCAGAGAAGTTGTAGGCTATTTCAGACTGGCCTCACATGTGAGCTACACAGTTCTCATAATCGCTTCAGCTAACCTGTTCTAGTCACACAGTTTTCAGCGCGGGCGTGTGTGTGTGTGTGTGTGTGTGTGTGTGTGTGTGTGTGTGTGTATGTGAACTTAATTAGCTACAACAATGACAACTAGCTCTCACTAGTGTGCACTGTGGACCACACATTGTGTTAATAGCTTTTCATGTAACACCCCACCTAATTATCATAACAATCTTTTAAGGAAGTATTAAGAGTATTTCTGCTTTACACACAGGGAAACTTGAAGAGGACGCAAGTAACTTTGCTCAAGAAGGCCCCACGTTGATGGGGAGGGGGATAAGTAGGATTGGCACCAGGACTGGAATTTGTTTAACTCCCATCTGTACTGCCTTTCGAAAGAAATACCTAAAAGCAGTGGCCTCCTGGTCCAGCCTTCAGTGACTGGCATGGCAGCTGGCATTAGGAGTGAGATTTAAGCAACTTGACCAAACCATTCAGACCGGAAAAGATGGACCCACATTTTGAAACTGTCTCTATCATTCATTTTTTAACTTTTAAAACGTTTTAGTTTTTACTTTATTAAACCAGTATAAACCCTAATTTGTCTTAATTCCCACACATCAGTGTTGTCTTACCTCCCCATCAAGGAAACTTCTCTTCACAGCAGACAAAGCTGATTTCAGAAAACCACAAGCAATCGAATTGCAGAGTTGTGGAGCCCAGTCTCAAAGACTACATCTAAAAAACCAACTCCTGTGTCTAGAGATCAGGGAACATTTCAGAAGAGGGGAAGGAAGACTGTAAGACCCGGAGGGTTGAGATGAAACAGAACTGGGGTCCCTGTAAGCTCCTAGTCACCCTGGGTTCAGTTAAATTTAGGCATGGTTCTGGTGTTTCAGAAGGTGATTGGAAGCACCAGGAACTCATTAGGAAAGTCTAACCCTAGTGGAGCTTTTGTAGAAAAACTTGGCCACCATCCGTGAGGGCCCTTGGATATGGCGTTGTGATTGCATCCAAGAGACAACAACCCAGATAATAACAGGTCACAGGGTGGTGAGCAGCAGGATGCTTCTTGGCCAACTTTGATAATTTCTCTCTTTGGTCTTGGTCTCTACAATTTTCGAGTCCAGCAGTTGCCCAGCATTCTTTATGTGGATTTTTTTCTAAACTTTATTACCCTGGGTTCAACTGTCATTGCTTAGATTCCCCTCCAAACACAAGAAATCTGGGACCTCCCAATACCATGGCTCTAAAGTGGAGTGGGGTTGGGTCTCCAACAGGAAAGTGTCTGGTTGAGTGGAGACAATGTGGTTCTAACCCTGTAGAGGACACTGCATGAATGTCTTGGGCAGGACTTCTGGCATATGAAAGGAATGTCTGTCCTAAATTTAATAAATACGGAGGGTACATGGAAAGAGGGAGTCAGAATGACTTGTATGGGGTTGAAAATGATGAACTCTGAAATCCTGTAGGACCCACAGGATGTGACTTTTGAAGCCTTTCAATCCCAATCTTAGGGATAATACTAACCTAACTGGGCAGAAAAGGGATAGCCAGGAAAATGCAGTAACCTACCTTGTTTCCAGGGAAAATACTTTGTAGTTTGTAGCCATCAAAAAGATAGACAGAGGAGAATGAATAACTCCAGGGGAGAGAAGATGCGTTCAGGGGCACTCAACACCACATCGAAGAGAAAATTTAATGATAAAGCTATGAACTCATTACAGAGGTAGGGGCTAAAGAAACAACTGCACAGATGATTCTGCATGATCATTTTGTGGACTATGAAGACTACATAGATGATCCTAGGAATAAGAATTATGCATGGATGGAGGCAGAGGTTATAAAAAAGGCAAAACAATGGGCCACCTTTCCCTCAAGCAGACATGCCATTCACTTCCAACCTCCTCAACTTGTCATGACGGGAAATGCCTTCTGGAGTGGAGATCTGTGCCCTGACTGTCATGGATAGAATCTTGAGGTCCCAAGGACTTCAAATGAGTCAGGGTGGATAAGAAGCAGACAGCACAAAATTTTTATTAAACAGGTTGCCACTTGGATGATTATTTCCAAAATTGTGCACAGCACAAAGATATTAGACAAATATAGGAGGGATATAAATTTGAGGGATCTAAATTAGAAGAAGGAGAAACGAATATGTTTTACACATTGTTCAAACCAAATTGTACCATTAATATTCTTTGAGAAATTAGGTTAAAGCCCAGCTATATCTTCTTCCAGCCATAGCCTCTACTTCTAAGCCACTTTGCATTTGCCAGTTCTTTTCCTGAGATATCGGGATGGGGCCTCAACTAATGTATAATCTGGCTGTCTGGAGTGATGCGTGTTTTCCAGATTTGGACATGAGGCTTTGCGTCACTTTCCGTGAGGAGCAGCCTTGTGGTGATTTTTGTTTTAGAGCCTTCAGCTTTATGGGGAAAATTCAATCTCCATTTTAGTCTATAAATATCAAATATTTACGAGCCAGACCAAAAAAAAATGCGACAACAAAGCGAGTTTAAGATCCAGCCCTCTGGTTACAATAACTGTGTCTGGACAGAGCAAAATAAGCTCAGGACATTGGCTTCCTCTTATCTCAGAAAAGGACCCTGCAAAATCAGATCCTTGTCATAACTCTATGAAATGAAGGCAACCCAAGCCCAGTGGAAACGTAATTCTCTTCTTTCTCAGTAACACCCCCCCCCCCAGAAGCTCACTATACAAATAGAGAATGGTGTATATAACCAGATAGTTAATGGGAGCTGGCCCCAGATATCAAGAAAATGTGAATTCTAAATAGAAACAGTAAGTTCAAAACAACTTCCTTTCCTATCTCATCACCTAGGGCATGGCAACTAATTTTATTTACTTCAAAGCACGACATTGAACTTGCATGAGCGCAACAATAAAGATTATTGCAGATGTTGGAAGCCTCCTAAGAAGGCTACTTCAACAATGACCACTGACCCTTACATTTTGCCTGTGTGCAAGTTCTCTTTAAGTACTTTATGCATGGTGGCTTATTTATTCCCAAGGACTGGACTAAGAGGGGAATACGATCATGTTGTATGTTTTACTCTGTTGGAGGCAGCCTTCCAGGTAGAGCTAAGCATGCCGAATGTTTACTAGGGAGTGGTCTGAGTATTCACAGTCGGGGAGGAAAGAGAAGATATTCTGTTTTATGGGACAGACGCGTGTATATCTGAAGCACATAGAACTGAAGCATACAGATGTTACAGGGCTTGAGTAAAGTTACACAAGTAAGTGGTGGACCTAAAATTATAGCACAGGCTCTTGAGCATCACCATGACATGGTTCGACCACGGTCTACTTACTACCCGTACTCCTGGAGTCACTGGATTCCCCATGCACTGATGCTTTAGAGGAAGGGAAATTACACTTGTCTTTGTATATTGCACACATGGTCAGCCTCTCTTCCCTCTTCTTGCAATTCCATTGATTTTTCTCTTGCAAACTGTTTCGTCTACGTGGATGATGACAGTTATGTAAAGATCCACTCATGGGTGCATAGCATTGGTCATCCTTGGGACTACTTTTCAGATGTCACTTCCACTTGTGACTTGTACAACTGCTTGATTGTAGGATGGAGTCATTTGGTCTCATATATCAGCTCTCCTCAGCGACTTTTTCAGGACATGTGCCAAGCCTTTATTAGAATAAATGATGTATCCCCTGGCGTGATACGTTTGGATATTCTACAGCTTCATTAGTTTTTCAAAGTGTAAGCTCCAAAAATAATATGTATGTTTATATATGTTATATAATCATCCAAAAAATGTGAAATATTAGAAGCCTTGAAATACCTCCAATTTATTATTTCTGGAGCAGAATGCTGTCATCATCTCCCACTACCCCATCAGAAGACGGTTCCTCTATCAATTTCTGCTAAATGGCACCGAAATCCACCCAAGTGGAACAAGAAAAAAAATAGTTATTCAAGAATATTTCCACCCTATACATGTAACTAATCAGTAACTTATTCAACTCCCCTTCTAACAAGCTATCTCTACAACTGCCTACTACTTCCCACCAAACAGGCTTCCCTCTACCTCTCCTGTCTTCCTATTAGGGATTTTCCACCAAAAATGAAATGATGTTTTAAGAAAAAAGTCTGTTATATCTTATTCCACCCCCTGCAAAACCACCCAATGGCTTTCATTTGTACATAAGCTGAAACCCAAACTCCTCCCCGTGAGTGACCTCTCTGTTCTACACTCTTGGACCAGACTAACCTGGAAGCGTTCACTCTGCACGGGCTGGGCCTTTTCTCCCTAGAACACTTCGTACTTGCCTGTATCTTCACAGTTTGGTTTCATATGAATGATGCACCCTCGGAGACGGGTCCCTGACCACCGTCTCTAGAATAGCTCCTCCAATCTTCACCCTCATCCTGTTTTCTTCCTGCACAGGATTTAGTACCCATTGAAATGATCTTGTACATCTCCTGTCTGTCTTGTGAAACAGCGTTCCTGAGAGCAAGGAGCAGGGATTCTCTGTACTGCTGAGTGCTTCAGCCCCCTCATGCCAGTAAGTTATTTGGGGAAATAACTCTTGACAGATTTCTGTGTGCCCCTCTTTGAAAATTGTAAATTGATCACATTACACTTGCCCTGCCTTTAAGAAAACTTTTCATTTTTAAATAATTATAGTTACAAGAATAGTACACAGCATGCTCACATAACCTTTCACCCAGCTTCCCCAAATGTTGAGAACTGATAAACAGGTTTTTAAAAAAATACCAAAAATCATTGTCAATCCAACACTATTTATTATTGACTAGTCTATAACTCTTATTTTAAAAATTTTAGATTATAGAATGCAATTGTTTTAAGATTGTAGACTACAAACATTCTGTGTTTAACTCATGATTTTTTTTTAATTTCTTCAAATCTGGATAAGTTCCTTACCTTTTGTTCCTTCATGATCCTGAATTTTCTATTAAAATTTCCCCACAATCTGGATTACTCTGACATTTTCTCATGAATAAAAAAAAGAATAAAAATTTGGGGTAAGAATAGCATTGATGTGATGCTCCTTGGCCAGACTCTTACACTGAAAACTTTCTTTGTAGTCTGTTGTAGATACTAAGGAGAATACGTTGTGTATTTAAATGTAATTTTAACAACATATGCATTTGCACACACAACTGAATACATGTCCATCTACATCTCCCACTCTTGGGAGCCAGACAGCTCTGAGTTTTATTGCTTATTTTCTCTGTTCTTTCTCGTCAAGTTCCTGAGATGCTATTTGAATCCTGTGTTATCTTGGTATGCTGGTTGATTATATTTGAGTGCAAATGCACACACACACACACACACACACACACACACACACACACACACACCAAGGATGAAAACAATCCACAACACACTGCCTTAAGACAACAAACAGCCAATCACTTTACATCTGTTAAAGTTGGCAGAAGTGGGTGGAATGATAGTTTTACCGGTTACAGCTGGCCTCCTTCACATGTCTTAGAACTGACAGAATGTTGGCTGGTTTGGGGTGACCTTTGATAGACCAAGGAGCCCCTTGGTGCCACAAGCTTCTCTTTCTGTGGATAATCTAGGTAGGTTCTTCAGGTGAAGTCAGGTGGAAGGCACAAAGTCACTCCTCTGCATCCCACTGGACAAGGTAAATCACACGGTCAGACCAGGTTCAACCGGTAAGGAAACGACTCCATTTCTTTGGTGAACAGAAATGGAAAATCACATAGCAGGCAGGGGTGAAGATTCAGGGACATTTATGCATGCACTCATCCTAACCCATTGTTCTTTTCTTCCCCTAACCGTTTTAGTAAGGTACAACTCACAAGCCATACAATTCACTTATTTAAAGAGTATAGTTCATTGGTTCTAATTATAGTCCCAAGGTTGAACAAAGAATACCACAGTCATTTCTAGAATATTATTGTCATCATATGAAGAAACCCTGTTCCCATTAGTCACTCCCATTTCTCTCCAAAACCTCACATAACTCTTAGGGTCTAAGCTCCAACATACGGATTTCGGAGGAACGCATACATTTACACCATAGCACGTTTTGACTTGTTGACTAATGTGTCACCGTTATTCTCCTCTACACGTTGACTGTAATGAAGGTTATTTTGAAGTAACACTCTCTGGTGCTATTGAGGGTATCTTAGAAAAATTATTTTTCAAGTAGTGAATGTAATGCAAATGAATCATTCCTATCCCTCATTTCACATAGTTATTTCATCAGATGAGTATTCTTTTGAAATTATCTCCAGAGCAATGAGGGTCTTCTGATCTGTGTGGGTTATTTTTGGTAGAAGAGCTATTACAGTTGCTTGCAATTTCATAAAGAAAATTTCTTTATGGTTTCTCACTTTGAGCTTCTGTTAAGGAGAATGTGGGAAGAATCTTATATTTAAGGTTCACATAGTTTCGGTGGTTTGAATGTTATCTTATGTTCCCAAATGCCCTTGTATTTTTATTATAGCAAGACACAGTTTCATAACCCAATTCTAAATTTAAGTTTGATTTGTTTAATTATTTGCCCAAATAGCCACAGTAAAAATTCACTCACTTTCTTATTTTGTTTTGCTTTGTTTTAGGTTTTGAGACAGAATCTCACTGTGTACAGCAGCCTGACTTGAGATCCTCCTGCCTCAGCTTCCTAAATGCTGAGTTTACATGTGTCCACCACCATGTTGGGCTCATTTTCTTTTCTGAGAAGTAAGTTACTTCTTTGCTAACTGTGGAGACTCAGATTTTCCCTTCCTTTTGGATTTTATTGACAGGAACAATAACCAGTTTCCTCAGTCTGCTTAGGACTCCCATGGATGTGGCACTGTATGCTCTGTATTCTGGAAAGCCCCTTAGTCTCAGATAAACCTGGACATTTGGCCCTTAGGAGTGTTCTGGAGAGAGAAGGACTCACTATGCTCCGGACATTGGAATTACGGTGGTGAGCAGAGCAGATGCTGGCACAGTTTTCATGTCACTCAGAGAAGTGACAAGACCATGTCAAGAGCCCGGAGAAGTGAGCAACCAGGAATAGGCTGTGGTTTGACTGTGGTGATGATTTCTGAGTCTGTTATATTCTCAGTGGCTACTGGTATCCCTCAGAGAGACAGTGATTTCTATTGGTTTTGTATTGTACCCAAGTTCAGATATGTTTTTTTTATTTTTATTGAGCTATATATTTTTCTCCTCTCCCCTCCCCTTCTACCCTTTCCCATGGTCCTCATGCTCCCAATTTACTCAGGAGATCTTGTCTTTTTCTACTTCCCATGTAGTTTAGATCCATCTATGTCTTGCTTAGGATCCTCTTTGTTGACTAGGTTCTCTGGGATTGTGAATTGTAGGCTGGTTTTCTTTGCTTTATGTCTAAAAGCCGCTTATGAGTGAGTACACATGATACTTGTCTTTCTGGATCTTACCTCACTCAATATTATGTTTTCTAGATCCATCCATTTGCCCACAAATTTCAAGATGTCATTATTTTTTTCTGCTGTCTAGTACTCCATTGTGTAAATGTACCACATTTTCCTTATCCATTTTTTGTTAAAGGGGCATTTAGGTTGTTTCCAGGTTCTGGCTATGACAAACAGTGCTCAAAAACCAGAAACAAAAAAGTTATTGTTAATCCACATTATGAAATATCATGAAACATATGAAAAATGTATTAATTGACATGATAAGACAGCAGCATTGTTTCTGAAAAACTTGTTAAAATACTCACAATATAATATTTTAAAGATAACCTATATGTTAGTGTATTGAGCAGATATAGTATATAGTATATACTATGTATGAGTATATACTGGGGAAGAAGACACACAAGAAAGAGAGTGAGAATAAACAAATACAAAATTTAAAAAGATTTTAGAAGCTTTGAAATCTGTATGTATATAAGAAGACAGAGAATCTACTGTGAAGAGAAAAAAATTTTTTTTCTGAGCCTTTGACAAATGGTGGTGACTCTAGTCAACTTTCTGACTCCAGGGAACTTGTTCCAATATCTTCTTCAGAAGGGACTACGTAGACATATAGGTCATCCTAACAACTGGAAAAAAAACCATTGTCAGCTAGCTTCCAAGAGTGGATAAAATGCTGTCCCAGCATCTAGCACATCAGTGGTAGCGGTAGAAGCCGCAGGGCTCTGCTCTAAAGGCCGTGGCGGGGATGGCCACAATGTGTTTGTGTAGCAGAGCTCGAGGCGCACGCGAGAAGAAGCAGTACAGAATGAGGCCACCGCAGAACCTGCCACAGGAAGCAGGCTGGGAGGTAGAGGTTGTCCAGTGGGACTTTTGGGGGTGAACTCTATGCAATGTCTTTTGTGCTTGGTACCTGACTGGGCTGCATAGCAGGCAGACTGCTATAGTCAGAAAGAAAAAGAACTAAACAAAGAGGATTGTGTGAAACCTTAAATACAGCTGCCACCAAGAATGCAATTCTGGTAACTGCTGGCCTCTTCTGTGGTCCCAACGTCTTGTGTTTGTGCCAGTTCCAGTTACTCCTGTCAGCCTGTCTCCTCCGTCGACTGAACAGAGGGCCTGGTGTATTCAGACTTTTACATTGTGTTCTATAGCATGGTCCCTCGCAGCGTTTATTCCAGCGTGTGCTGGACACATAGTCATTGAGTTCAGTGACAAGCCTGAACTCTTATTGCAGAAAGGAAAGAAGGAACAGACTCAGACCCAGAGATCAGAATAGAGAATATCCCTAAGGAAGGATTTCCACACATTGTAGTTACTATGCATGGATCAGGACTACCTATAGGAATGTGAAATTGGGGATGATACAAATTATTTTTATAAAAGCCAGTCTTTGATCCTCAAGGAAATAAATACAATGCATTTTGTCTTGAGTGGTGACCAGGAATAGCTACAGAAGGCTAACTGTGGGGGAACCATCACAAAACAGTGACCACGTGCTTACATCCAGAACTAGAGGGAGAGCAAAGTAAGAAAAAGCAGCATTACTATACCAGCTTTAAAAACACAAGCCCTAAACGGCTAGGTTGAAATGAATTCCTGTAGTTACTTAAGGAAAATCATACAAAAGGGAGTCTTAAGAGGCTGAAAATGCTTTTGGGAGCAACAAATGCCACCAGTTTTGCACATTAGATATTGAAAGGAAGTGCCTAATGATCCCGAGCACAGAGGAAGAAACTGTTGAAGGTCGGAGGAATACAGGGGATGATGCAAGGACTCTATAGACATCAGACACGGGGACACAGGGCACTTCTGGACCAGCTTCACATTGGGGTTAGGCTGAAGATAAGCTAGGACTTCAAATGGGATGTTGTTCTAATACAAAGCATCTCTGACTGAGACTTTCAATAAGTCACTTGAGCGGCAATGTTGTAGAAATAGGAGCAGCGGGGCTGTGTCCCGCCACCCAGCCGCCCACATGGCTAGCTTATGCCCCGAAATAATTACACGGAAACTGTATTCTTTTAAACACTGCCTGGCCCATTAGTTCCAGCCTCTTATTGGCTAGCTCTTACATATCTATCTAACCCATTTCTAATATCCCTGTAACACCACGCAGTGTCTCACCAAGGAAGATCTTAACCTGCTTCTGTGTCCGGTAGGAGAATCATGGCTACTCCTTGACTCAGCTTCTTTCTCCCAGCATTCTGTTCTGTTTACTCCACCTACCTAATTTTATGTCCTATTAAAGGGCCAAGGCAGTCTCTTTATTTAACCAATGAAATTAACACAAGCCAGAAGACTCTCCCCCATCATTTCCCCTTTTTCTGTTTAAACAAAAAAGAAAGACTTTCATTTTAACATAGTAAGATTACATATAACAAAACAGTTATCAAGCAAGAATTACAGTTACAATATTTATATCTATTTTATCTTTCATCATAACTAAGGAAAACTATAACTATAACTAACTATTCTTCAACTCCATCAAAGACTCCAGAAGGATGTAATATTACCTAAGCAAACAAGAAATCCAAAGCTCTAGAAATGACAGAGACATCTCGCTGCCTGTACAGTCACCCAAAGTTCCTCTGTACCATTGGGGTATCCATCTTCAGCCTTCAGGCCCATAGTATCCAGCAGACATTTCCATGAAGCAGGAAATTTCAAGCAACAAGGATACTGAATTAATCATAAACTATTTGGGCAAATCGTCCTCTAAGGAGACCCTGGTGGATTCGTATGAGGAACTGTGGATTCTGACGTCAGCCTTTGATGATAGCGCACTGGGGAGACAATCCCCAGGCTAAGATTGTCTAGGGGCAGAGTTTACTTAAGGGCAGGCGATTGTCTTTGAAACAGAAAGTTTATATAGCTAAAAGGATGCTGTTATCAATAACAAGGCAGAGGGCAATCTGACTCAACATTTGAATGGAGGATCTGGGAAGACAGAGTCTCTGTGTTTTCTCATAACACCAAGCTCCTCTATACAGTGCAACACAGCTGTTGTTCAGTCAAGCCCTGTGAGCCCACGAAAGCACGCCGCAGAAAGCAGCACAGGCAACAGTTAGATAGTGCACATGGGCAAACATGATCTGGTTTGAACTTTAAAGATAGGGAGTGCATCTTACCCGGGGCCAGTAAGTCTGAGCCAATAAACAGCCCCACAAGTTGAGCTGGCCTACCCAGTGGTTTTGGGTCCCTGTGATAAAAATTAAAATGTTTTAAAGAGTCCAACAAGAGTCCGTAGTTAATGTAAAACTCATTAAAAACAATTCATTACATATTAATACAAATGAACTTTTTTAGTAACCATATTTTTAAAAGGTAGAATGCAAATAAACCAATGTGGGTATTTTTCTTGGATGATACACTAAAATACAATCATTATTAAAGCATTTATTTATTGAATGAGTGTGTTTGTATGTGTGCATGCATGCGCATTCAGTCATGTATGTGGAGCTGTTCCTTTCCTTATATCACGTGTGGCCTGGGGATTGAACGTAGGTTGCCAGGCTTGGCAGTAATCACCCTTACCTGCTGAGCCATATCACTGGCCCAGTATAAGTTAGTTTTTTAGAAGTTAGTTGCGTTGGGAATCTGAACCCATATGGACTGGTCATGTGCTGTAAAAGCAAGTGATTTGTCTTGTGTTTTAATTGTATCCGCACTCCCTACTGTTAGGGGATGCGTGAGTGTAGTTGTGAAGGTGATTTCAGGTTTGACGTTCCGTTCAGTAATGTGTGGTCGTGTTTTGTTTCGTTTGGGGGAAAGTTCTGTAGCTCAGGCTGTCCTCGAGCTGGTGACCCACTTACCTCAGCCTACAGAATGGTGGGATTATTGGGGTACGCATGTCTGGCTTTTCAACTTTATTTCTTTGAAATGACAGGTTCACTTCATCATTGTTGGAGAAAATGTCTGCCAAGCCCCATACCCACATTTTGCCTGTCATTCCTTCACGTTTAAACTGGTACTCCATGAACAAGCCAACAATGGAGCCCACAGTTCAGCCACATGCTTTCATTTCCCAAGAAACCCTTAGATTCATAATGAAACAGCGGTGATGTGTGTGCAGTTCTCACTCATCGCTTAGGCATTAAAAAGACGTGTTATCAATGGCCAAGACTCAATCAAATTAACAATCTTACTACTTCGTCAAGGACACTCAGAGAAAATTGACTTTAAAAAATGCCGAGTGCATGGTGTGAAGAATATAATGACAGCCAATGCCCAGGCCCCATCGGTTTGGCCCATCTTTGATTTGGAACGTAAGCACTAATCCTACTGAACAAAGCAAATGGCTTCTTTGTATTACAACAAAGATCATTTTTTTTTATCTTGCTGTCCTTCCAAGAGTGTCTCAAGCACCCCAAGGATTAGGGGCCACTCCTTAATAGCTACGTATATTGCTTAGACTGAACCCTGAATGCACTGCTTCACCCAAGGCAACCAAGATAATACAGTCTCATCTGCCTAGCACAGAAATTAAATACAAAATCCTCCATAAAAACTTAAATATCTGCTTCTGTTAAAGCATGACTCTTCTGTAGCTGAAATACAATTTTTTTGCAAACAAGAAACATTAATTCAAGAAAAGTGTCTATAATTATTCAGGATTGAAGGAGCTACCTATAAGAGAAGAAGGAATAATTAGGATCTTCCTTTGGAAAGCTGGAGACTTGTTTGAAAGTCGTGATTTCACTGGATTGGTATTTATTGAGCATCTGTAGAGTGTGATGTGTTATGTAAGGAGGTGCAGATCTGGGTCCCTGCTCTGGCAAGAACTGGTATGCAACTAGCAAGCTGGAATATGTGACTGTAATAAGAGAAATGAGAATTTAAGCACTAAATATAGATAAGAGAAACAATATCAGAATTTGCAATATGAGAGGCAAAGTGGTGCAGACATTTAGGGCGCCGCTGTCTTCAGAGAATCCCACTAGTTAGAGCTCTACTCAGGAACTGCAGGCCTGACCCTGAGAACGTCCCCCCACCTTAGACTCTACCAGCTACTACCGAGGCCCAGACCACCATCTCCACAGGAGCGTCCTACCTGCTGCTATGGCAGGATAGCCCTGCTGGCTAGTTTCTGTTAACACAAACTAGAGTCACCTGAGAAGAGAAAACCTCGGTTGAGAAATTGTCTCCATCATGTCGTGTTGGCCTGTGTCCCGTCAGTGGGGCATCATGTCGTGTTGGCCTTAGTCCTGTCAGTGGGGCATTTTCCTCATTAATGATGGATATGGGAGGCCAAGCCCATCATGCACTGTGCCACCCCTTGGGCAGATAGTCCCGAGTTGTATAGGAAAGGGGCTGAGCAAGCTACAGAAGCCACCCAGGAAGCAGCGTGTCACAGGCTTCAGTTCCTGGTTTGAATTTCTGCCTCACCTTCCCTTGACGAGGCTCTGTAACTCATCAGTCAGACAAACCCATTCTTCCCCTGAGTTGCTCTTGGATGCTGTTTGAGCAAAGCAATAGAAAGTCAAGGACTACAGCAGCTTAGGCATTCTTTGCTTGCATTTGTTCCCACTAAGCTTTCCTTGATGCCCAACCTTTAAGCGTTTTGTAGGGTTGTTTCAAAAGCTGCTTGGAGGAATACTTCCTAGATCTTTTAAAAGCCTAAATATTTTTCTCAAGATCTTTATGCCATATGGCAGGTGTGGGAAAGGAAGAAGGTCAGAGGAGGTAGGGATGGGCATGGGAGTGAAGGTGTTGTGGAAAGGATTGATGTTGGAGCAGGAGAGCCTTAGGGAGGTGGTGGGAATCCCAAGGGGCTGGGCTGGCTGTGAGGCCTGGTGGGAGGAAACCTGTGCCTTAGATGAAACTACCATGTATGGCATGAACACCATCCTCCAGACTCCATGTGAAGAGAACCCTGAGGAGGAATTTCTAGACATGGCCCAGAGGACTTTCTTGAACTGTTTGGGGAAAAACAAATCAGTTAAGTCACTGACTATACCTTCCTTCACCTTCTGTCTAGCTAAAAAAACTCTGCTTTCTTACTCCACATATGTCATGATGCCTAGCCCATGTCTCCAGTCTCTTAGGTTTGTGGAAACTTGGTGAGATTTGAGGCTAGAGGGGAAAGTGCCTACGATCACTCACGGGTACTTCTGCTCCTAGGTACTCCTGATCCTGGGTACTCCTGGTCCTGAGTACTAGAGTTTCTGGTCCTGGGTACTCCTGGTCCTGGGTACTGGACTACCTGCTCCTGGGTACTCCTGGTCCTGGGTACTGGACTACCTGCTCCTGGGTACTCCTGGGTAACCCTGAAGGTCTTTGGGAGGAAGGGGCAGAAGGCTATAGGGTCTAATGATTTTCAGGCCAAATGCAAAGGGGAAAAATAAACAAAGCCTGAAAGTACTTTCCCGTGTGGCATGCTTTGCCAAAGTCTAAATCAGGGAAGAACTTACAGTTCCTGTCAAGGTTTGAGCTACACATTTGATGTATTTGTCAATAGGGTGGTCAAATACACAGCTGCCCTGGGTTTGTCATGGCTTGGAAACAGGACATTGCTGATGGAGAGAGAAGAAAAGTGATGAGGAGCAAGAGGAAGAACACAAAACTCAGCTGAGACTGGAAAGCACAAGAGAGGTGGATTCCCAGTGTCTGGGTGATTATTTCTCCACTCTTTCTTCTTCCTCAGTGTGGCAGGTGATGGGAGTGTCCATCACTCCGGCTGTGGAGAGTGGAGGTCATCTCTCTCTCTCTCTCTCCCTCTCTCTCTCTCTCTCTCTCTCTCTCTCTCTCTCTGTGTGTGTGTGTGTGTGTGTGTGTTCTGACTCATTCACTAGCTCCAGTTGTAGATTGGCCAATTCATGGCACCACTTGGGGAACAAAGGGCATTTTCCAAGAGACTAGGATTTGTAACTTTCCGAGATGTTGGGCAATGAGTGGGAATTCCAAAGCCTATTTGCACAGGTGTCTCTAGCTCAGCAGTTCTCAACCTGTGGGTTGTGATCCCTTTGGGGGTTGAACAACCTTTTCATGGGATTTTCATATCAGACAGTTATATATAATTTATAACACTAGCAAAATTAATTCCAGTTTTGAAGTAGCAATGAAAATATTTTTATGGTTGGGGTCATCACAAGATGAGGAGCTGTATTAAAAGATTGCAGTATTAGGAAGGTTGAGAACCGCTGCCCTAGCTGGACAGAAAAAGGATTTTTCCCGGGAAGAGTTGAGGTTCAAAGACAAGGGTTGTAGTCAGAGAAGTGGGATGTTTTCAAGTAAAATTAGTGGTATCAGAAAGAAATATAGTTTTGCAACTGTAAAAAAAATGACCCTTGAGCTGGAAAAGAAGATATTTTATTATGTGATTAGGTAGAACCTTGAGAGGATTAAGATTCCTTAAGAATAAATGAAAGACAATAGAAATGGGAAAATATGCCTAAAGAGTTGTTTGTTTGTTTATTTGTTTTGATTTCTCTGTGTAGCTTTTGAGCCTGTCCTGGAACTCACTCTGTAGACCAGGCTGACCTTGAACTCACAGAAATCTGCCTGCTTCTGCCTCCTGAGGGCTGGGATTAAAGGCGTGCACCACCACCACCTGGCTAGTCTACAAAGAGAAATGATCAATAAGTCTATGGAACTGTTCTCAACACCGTTATTGACTAAAATGCCCACTGAAAACAGAGTGACATGCTGATTCTTATCATTGAATTGGAAAAAAATAGATTTAAAAAGTCATATGTTGGCTTAGAAATAGAGCATTGGGAGTTTTCACAGGATTTAAGGGGAGTAAGTTGCAAAGTAGTTTGCTGTTGTCTAGTAAAGTCAGACACTGTGGAAAAGATTGTGCCATCTCTGGAAACAGCTTAACAGACAGAAGGGGGATAAAACATTTCTCTTAATTTTCAAGATAAATCCTTAGTTAAAAAAATCTCTATCAATCAGGTGATTTTGACAAATTATAATTTTATCATAATCTATGTTATATAAGTATATAATATTATATTTTAAGAAATACATTCCACAATAATTTCCCAAAGCTCCTTTTAGAGCTAGGTTATATACTTTAAATGAATTATTGTAAATGCATATCAGCAAGATGGAAAAGAAAAACCTAAAGTCCAATAAGGGTAAAATGCATAAATGACTCTCCATGGGAGACTCTACCCTTTCTTAGGAGTGGAGGGGGTTGTGGGGGGGGAAGAAGGGGAGAAGTGGGAGGATAGGAGGGAGGGGGAACTGTAGTTGGTATGTAAAATGAACAAAAAAGTTTAAAATAAAAAGGGAAAAATTTAAGTTTTTAAAAATGATTTTATACCATATACTCATATAACATGTTATAATGAAATTATAATTTGTCAAAATCACCTGATTGATAAATTAATTATTCTTTAAACTAAGGGTTTATCCTGAAAATTAGAGTTATGTTTCATGCCCCCTTGTGTCTGTTAGTTTGTTTCTGAAGATGGAACAATCTTTTCCACCTTTTGTGTGCTGTGGCATTGTGATGTCGTAGCTCCTCCTGTGAGGAACAGGAATGTATTTCTGCCTCTTAGATTCTGGATTGACTCTAGCTAGGTCTTTCTTGAGATGTAGTAGAAACGTCACTTTTCTGAGGCTTCTGTTCTCATCCTCTGAGAATCTGAGACCACCTTGTGATAACAGAAGATTATGTTAGTGAAGGCAAACATCCATCTCATCAGAGCCGGTCCTTAGCCTCCACCCCTGCTGCATGTGGGTGAGCCCCAAAAGTACCAGGAAAAGAACTCTCCAACCAAGATCTGAAACCATGAGTTTATAATAAATCATAAGCAACTAAGCTTGGAGAGATTTGTTAAACAGAAATAGATTATGAACATGGTTTCACTGTTATTAAGAAATCCACATAGTAGACATAAAGGCAGCCCACTCAGAACAGTGCCCCGTGTCAGACCGGCCATGGAGAATCAGCACTGGACAGAGGCATTGTGGTTCAGAATGACTAATAATACCCACACTTGCCACATGGAATTAGAATAGGGTGTTGATTCTTTCAAGTGTCACCTGAGGTGCTTTCTATATGGTTCTTCCAAATGGAGGTGATTGCCGCGCACTACGCCCCTATCTGTGCTCTATGTGTACAATACAGTTCGTGAGCTTCGGGCAAGGGGCTGGAGGTTGAAACACACAAACACACACAGAGACAGACAGACACACGGACGTCTAATCACTGGTAAGAAGCCCTTTATTCAATAGCGCCATGGACGCTTATATACCCAACAGTCAAGTGGGCCAACAGGTGAAAACCTTATCCTCTGATCCTCAAGGCAAGGCACAGCTTTTAGTAACTCTAATGAGAAGGCTCTAGCAGGGAAGAGCAGCTGAAGGCCAGGACTCCCAATGGTCCCAACAGGTGATGATTACCCATCACAAAGAAGGTCTAGGTACATGCAGCTTTGAAGTCATGGTTTTTTTTTTTATTAGAAAAAGCCCAAGACTGTGTTGTTTTATATATGTGGACATCATAAACAATTTGCATAGCATTCACTGGCGTTTCTGGCTGGGATTATCTTCTCCTACGCTCTAACACCTCCCACTTCCCTTTAGGATCTGGGCCAGAACTTTAGCAGAGATGGTAACAGAAGCTATAGCTACCTCTGGAACTAAAGGAAGACACCAAGAGTACAAGACTGGACTGGTATGAGCAGGACACACTGGGAGATGAGGAAAGTGTCCTCAGTTTGGAAAGTTAACAATTCCCAGAGATTAGATATGGGGATTTAAAAAAAAATTAAAGAGGGCCAGGCGGTGGTGGTGCATGCCTTTAATCCCAGCACTCAGGAGACAGAGGTAGGCGGATCTCTGTGAGTTCAAGGCCTGCCTGGTCTACAAGAGCTAGTTCTAGGACAGCTAAGGCTGTTACACAGAGAAACCCTGTCTCAAAAAACAATACAAAACAAAACAAAGAGGACAATACATCATGGAAGGGAAAGGAGAATGGTCTGTGGTGGAATAGCTATGGTGGCTAGCAGTCTGGGCCATGCTTTGACATTGAGACACCACTCAGACTATCCAGGAACACAGCTTCATGATCAGTGGAGGCCTCATCCTTCATATTCCCTGATCCCAGTGCAGAGATGTCTGGCGAAAACCCATGAGCCACACTGTGCTTTTAGCAAGGACATTAGGGAAGAGTCCTAGTGATTAGCAGGTTGATTGAAAACAGGAATACAATATTAGTTATTTTTCTCATCGTTGTGGCAAAACATCAAATAAAGAAACATAAGGGAGGAAGTGTTTGCTTTGGCTCAGGCTTTGAGAGCATTTTGTGTGTCACGTGGGAGAAGGCATGGAAGCTGAAGCAATGAGGTACCTGGTAGTAGGAGCTTGTAGGTGCTGGTTACATGGTACCAAACAGGAAATGTAAAGAGATTGTTCCAGAACCAGGCAATCCCAATTACAACTCATAAGATCTTCCTCTGAGCAACCCTCTTCCTCTGAGCAGCCTACTTCCTCCAGCTTGGCCTATTACTAAAGGTTCCACAATTCACCCATACAGCTCCAGACCTTGAAATCAAGTGTTCAAACACATCAACATTTGAGCCTTACTTAGCAAATGTATATAATGACTCCAGGGTTTGATAACCATGCATTTATGCAGCCCTGGCTCAGTAGGAAACGTCACTGGCTTCAGATATAAAGGAACATTTAATAAATGGTTGACTTTAGTGATATGGGCAATGCTTGTAAAAATGATAAGGAATGAGGAAGAATCATGGGGCAAAGATGGTAAGGACTCCATTGCCACCAGACTTGAAGGGACAAGGTGGGGAAAGGACTTCCTAGGACTTCAGAAGAAGGAAGTGCTTGGGTGGCACGGCTGTGGAGCTTGAATTCCACAGACCCGAAGATGTACACTGCCTTGATGGGGTCTAGCTGATACCAGCGGGAAAAGGAGCTTTGGTAGGGCACACCTCTGCACATCAGCCCAGGGGGCCACTGAGGTGAGTGCAGAAGAGCAGAAAGGGATCTGAGTAGCTAGCTGAAGATGCCAGCATAGGTATATTTCAAGGATGATCAATACGGTTTTATATCTTCTCCTAACATGTAATCTTATCTGTGACCCACCTCCCACATGTCAGAGTAAAGAGAGGAAATGCAAGGGCTCAGGAATGGAGCCTAACTTGGATGGTGTTGCTGTTATTATTACCATTATGATCATTATTCTTGCAAACCCTTTACTATTAATTACTATATGAAAAGAAATCCATGTTCATTCAAAATGCAAGTCACCTATAAAATGTAGAAAAATACAAAGAGCAAAATAACTCACAACAATTGGCCATTCTGTCACAATCATAACAGATAACTGCATTTTGGTGTATCTTCTAATTTTTTTTATTCTATGTGAATGTACAAAGGTGTAGTTGTGTGTTTGTGCTATGTATCTGTATGCTTATTTTCTTAATTTAATTGTTTTAATTAACCAATTAAGTGTATGTGTGTTTGTCTGCATTGCACACATGAGTGTCTGCGCTCATGAACTCACAGGCCGAAGGCAAAGAAAGATCCCTTCCACTATTACGCCCCACTCTATCCCCTTAAGACAGGGTCTGTCAGACAACTAGAAACTCTGTTTCGGCTGTGCAGGCTGGACAGTGAACTCCTGGGATCTACTTGTGTCTGACCCTCAGTACTGGTGTTGCAGTGATGTGCAGCCATGCTAAACTTTTCATGTGGATGCTGTAGATTTGAACTCAGGTTCTCATGCTGTACCATAATTGTTCTTACTCACCAAGCTGACTTTCCATCTCTAGAGAATAACTTCTTAAAAACTGAACAAGTGACTGTGCAACTTGTGCTTGTGGGCATGTGCCAAAACCCTTGTGTTTGTCCTGTTTTATCTTTGTAGCCTTCAGAAAATTAAGTAACTAACCATAGCTGTCACCTTCACTGTCAATGCTTGTAGGGAGAAGGAGCTGCTTGTTCATCCCAGCTGCCCAGAACCAAATTAATCACACAGAAACTGTATTAATTAAATTACTGCTTGGCCCATTAGCTCTAGCTTCTTATTGGCTAACTCTTACATCTTAATTTAACCCATTTCTATTAATCTGTATATCACCTTGAGATCGTAGTCTACCAGCAAAGTTTCAGCACGTCTGTCTCTGGTGGAAGATCCATGGCATCCCCCGACTCCGCCCTTCTTTCTCCCAGCGTTCAGGCAAGTCCTCCCTGCCTACCTAAGTTCTGCCCTATCAATAGGCCAAGGCAGTTTCTTGGGGTTTTTTTTTTTTGTTTTTTTGTTTTTCGAGACAGGGTTTCTCTGTGGCTTTGGAGCCTGTCCTGGAACTAGCTCTGTAGACCAGACTGGTCTCGAACTCACAGAGAGCCGCCTGCCTCTGCCTCCCGAGTGCTGGGATTAAAGGCGTGCGCCACCATCGCCCGGCTCCAAAGCAGTTTCTTTACTGATTAATGTTAATCACAGCACACAGAGGGGACTCTCAGTTCTAATGCTGCTATCCAGGATAAATTTGACAAGTAGATGAATGTCTCTGTGACCAGATACCTGACCAAAAAAAAAAAAAAAAAGCAACATAAGGGGAAAAGGGCTTATTTTAGCCTCTGGCTTTGAGAAACACAGTCCATCATGGAAGAGAAGGAACAAAACTGTTGAAAGTGACTTTGTGACACAGACCCAGAAGCAAAGAAGAGGGCAAATGCTAACGTCCAGTTGATCTTTTCTTCTCCCTTTTATTCAATCAGGGACAAGAACCCATGAGATGGTGACACCGACATTCATGGAAGTTCTTCCTCCCTCAGTTGAGCCTCTCTGGAAACCCCTTCATGACCCATCAGAAATGTGTGTCCTAGGTGATTGGAAACACAGTCGGGTTGACGAGTTAGCCATCACATCCATGGTGGCATGAAGGGCACATATAAAACATTTATAGGAGTAGAGAAATAACTCTGAGAGTTTCTTTCCACATACAAACTAATTATTAAGCAATTCACTTATTCAATATTCATTTTTAACTTTGTCAAAATTAAGGTATATAATATGAACAGTTTATACTTAGCTCTTTTCAGTTGCCATCATGTCCTATTCTTTTCATCAAATACTGTGTGAAGAATACTGCTATTCTAATCCAAAATCCTGAGAGAAACTGTCCGTTTAACACATATCCATATATAAGCTATGATGAACATCTTGATCATAAAATTCCACATATGTATTTGCATAATTTCCTCAGGGTTCATTCTTAGGAGATCAGTTACCTAGTGGGAAAGGAGTAACAACATTGAAAATCCTGATAAATATCACCAGCATACTCTCCAGGACAGTTGAAGGATTTACAATGTCTTGTATTATAAATCAGGAAGATACTCTAGTGTCTTTAGTACAGGAAGGTACTCTGTAGGCTACCAGAAGAGAAACGTATACCCCAACACTGCCACAAAACCTTTGGTCTACAATTTTCCCTGCCTGAAAAATATGCTAGGGACAATGGTGGCACAAACATTGGAGGAGTAAGCAACCAATGTCTGACTTGATTTAAAGCCCACATCACAAAATGTAACCCATATCTGGTACTGCTTGGGTAACCAAGAGCTAGAAACTAGATAGCCCAGAGACCTAGAGTACAACCATATACTACTAGTCTAAAAAGCAAAAGGGAAACTAAGAATAAAACAATTTCTAGTGATATCCTGGTTTACCATAGATCAGCGCCATACCCAGCCGTCAACAGAGAAGCTGACCAAATACAGAGACCCAGAGCCAGACATTATGCTCAGAACGAGAGACTTTGGTACAACAACTCTAAATTGGATGCCTCCATCAAACCCCTCAGACCTCAGGAAGCAGGAATTGGGGGGAGAGAGGGAATAGAGGACACCAGGAGACCAAGGCTCTCAACCAACTGAGCAAAGATCATATGAGCTCACAAAGTCTGAAGCAGCAAGCACAGGGATAACACAGCTCACACCAGGTTCTCTGCATATATAGTATAGCTTTAAGTTTAGTCTGAGTGTGTGAATGAGTGTGTCTCTGCTTCTCATGTCTTCTCTTGGGCCATTTTTCCTTTTGTTGATTTGCCTTGTCCAACATTGATGTGACA
Organism: Microtus pennsylvanicus; assembly: GCF_037038515.1. NCBI lineage: Eukaryota > Metazoa > Chordata > Mammalia > Rodentia > Cricetidae > Microtus > Microtus pennsylvanicus. Next base: position 115,398,566 of record NC_134583.1, on the reverse strand, counting down.
GTTTTTGTTTTAGCTTATTATATTTTATTTTGTTATGTTTTGTTGTTACCTCTTAGAAGTCTGTTCTTTTCTAATGACAGACAGAAAGGGAGTGGATCCAGATGGGATGGGTTGTGGGGGAAGAACTGGGAGAAGTAGAGGGAGGGGAAACTGTAATCAGGATGTACTGTATGAGAAAAGAATCTATTTTTAACAAAAAAATAAAAAAAAACCCGTTTCTCTAAGGGGAAAAACATTTATGTCTTCTTCCTCTGAGGCAGGAAATGTGCCAACTGTTGTCATGTCTGATTTTAAAAATAAAATATTCAAATAATCAATCAATCAATCATCAATAAAGAAAACAACTAATAACTAGTAGTTAGGATTTAGGGGAAAGGAAACTTTCATTTACTTGGTGGGATTGCAAACTGGTGTGGCCACTATGGAAATCAATGTGAAGAGTTATCAAAAGACTAAGAATTGAGTAACCATATTACCTGAATATATCACTTCCTGACATGTCCCCAAAGGTCTGATATCCTACTACGGAGAAACTTACTCAGCCCTGCTCATTGGCTCTCTACTCACAAAAGCTAAGACACTAAAAGAGCCTAGCTGTCTTCCAGCTGATAATGGATACTAAAAATGTGCTAAATATCTACAATGGATTTCTACCAGATGTAAAGAAAAACAAAATGGTGATTTTTTTTAGGTAAATGGATAGAACCAGAAAACACTATGTTGAGGGAAATAATCCAAACCCAGAAAAACAAATGTCACATGTTCTCTCTTATTTGTGAATCCTAGCTCTGAATCTTAGGAGCTGTGTATGTTAACTAGAATAAACACAGGATCCAGAAAAATGGATCCTGGGGGAAGGGAAAGAAGAAGCTGGGGTGGGGGCGGGTAGGAGGCAGATGCTTTGAGGTGGGGAAAACGGGGAAACATGGAAGGTGGTGTGAAGAGTGAGGAGGGTAACGCAGAGGGAGGGGAAAGAATGAGAAATAAATAACACTAAAGATGTTTCAAAAAGCCACAAGGAAATATTTTACTTCATAAGCTTATTTTAAATATGTATGCAATTAATTCAGTTTGGTAAATATTCATTTTTAAATAACACACATATATTATTAATATTATTTAATGGAGTTATACCCCAGGGGTGATAATGCTCCCTTTCAAGAGTCATAGACTGGGATCTAACAAAATCCCAGTGCCCAGCATGGGAACTCTCCGTTTGAGGTCAGGGGATGTAAGAGACTCTCAAACTATATAGGTTATTGACATTGTCCTTGGCTGCCTCTCAGTACTTGAGAGTAAGACCTTATTGCTGAAGGTACCATGAGCCTTGGGCACAGGCCTTGGAGGAAACAAGAATAAACTGAAGTCTCCTCCCTGAGGACTAGCTCTCATACTATGTGATGGCGCTTTCCAAGCTGCCAAAGGAGAAGCAATCAATAATGTTATCCGTCTGTCAAATCTATGAATCACAGATAGCAATTATCACCTCAAGGTGCTGTAGTGACCCCTATGTCCTGTGGTAACCAACAGCTATCTAAGTGGACTTAAGGCTTACTTAATAGTAAGGAATTCATGTTTGGTACTATAATTCTAGTCAGCTACTCATGTCTGGAGAGGTCACAGATCCTAGAGGAGAGCCCACTACTGCTGTTTCCCCCAAACCAATATAGTTCCTTATCCTTATACCCACAGATAAGGGTAGCTCTCAACCCTCATCAGAGCGAGTAGGTGGAAACTATTACAGAATTCCACAGTTCGTCAAAGAGCAAAGGATACATGGCTATGGGATGTCACAGTCACCAGCCCCAACGATAGATCTATAATGAGGTTCCTACACCTAAGGCTCAGGGGTATTACAGAAGAGGGGAGCTGAAAGATTTTAAAAGTCAGAGGCCAGGATAACTGCTATGAGATAGTGTCTTCTAGAAAGGACAGGAAGTTTCCATCTATGAAATCTCAAGATTTTTTTTTGCTTAAACAAAACCAGCGTAATGTCTGTGCTGGCTAGTTTTATGTCAACTTGACACAAGTTAGAGGGATTTTAGATGGAAAATTTCTCATTTGAGAAAATGCTCCCACCAGGTTGTCCTGTGGGAAAGCGTGCGGTTCATTTTTATGGTTAATGATTAATGAGGAAGGGTTCAGTTCCTGTGGAACTACCACTCCTGGGGTGGCCCTGGATGGTGTAAAAGAGCTGAGAAAGCCATGGGCAACAAGTCAGTAAGCAGCACTTCTTCATGGCTCTGTATCAGTTCCTGTGTCCAGTGTGTGTGTGTGTGTGTGTGTGTGTGTGTATGGTGTGGGTGTGTGTGTATGGTGTGTGTGTGTGCATGGATCTGTAGTCACAGTAATTATGTAAGAAGAGGTCATGAACTCTAAAGGGAGTGTGAAGAGTTGGGGGAGAGCATGAAGAGGAAGAGGGAGTGGTGGAATTTATGTAAACACAGTATTCATTTATGAAATTCTCAAATAAATGCCTAGCTGATACCCTTTTTCAGTGTTCGTTGGGGTGGAAATATTCATTTATTTTGGAGAGCGGCATGGTGCTGATTTTAAAACGTGGTAATGAGATCCCTCAAAGGAAGCTCAGTCAGATTGAGTGCTAGCCTATTTTGATCAGTTTATGCTTTAAAAACTTATTTATAGCCTAGCCAGTTTGGCTGTTCACCTTCCTAGACATGGATGGAGGAGGGAGGACCTTGGACTTTCCACAGGGCAGGGAACCCTGACTGCTCTTTGGACTGGAGAGGGAAGGGGAAAGAAGTGGGGGGAAGGGAAGAAGGGTGGGAGGAGGGGGAGGGAAATGTGAGGTTGGAGGAGGCTGAAACTTTTTTTTCTTTTTCTCAATAAAAGAAAAAAAATGAAAAAAAAAAAAAGAAACATCTGAACAGAGGCCCTTGTCCAAAATAAAGAACTCAAACTTCAATAACAAAAAAAAAACAACTTATTTATGACACCCAAGTTGCTTTCATGGCCAGCTTCAACTGCTTTTCACAGGTTGAGAGGGTCTTTATTATTACATTTTCTTTATTAATTTTGTGTGTATGTGCGCACACATGCACATTGGTGCTGTGACACGTTAGTGGAGGTCAGAGAACAAGCTGTGAGTCTCAGGTCTCTCCTTCCACCATAGGGTGCCAGGGCTTGAACTCAGGCATCAGGCCTAACAGTAATTGCCTTTACCTGCTGAGCCATCTCCAAAACCCTTAAGAAGGGGCTTGGTAGCAACAGGAAGAAAGCAACGAGGAGAATAGCCCAGCAATCATAACCGTTCGCATTTTCGCTGTACTCCCAGCATTTTCTATGAATATGCATACATATGCAAAAATGTGTATGTGTTCTCATGTTCTTCATAGGCTATTTCAAAAATAACTGAACAATTTACTTTGCAACTTCTGTTTGTGAGCATATGTCTCATAAGTGGAGAGGCCGCAGTGAGGAGGCAGGCAGATTTTGCTGAGTGTAGAGAGGGAGAGAGATGGTGGCAAGAGACTGGCCACCAGGCGCCCACATCTACTCTTGACTTCCTCTACCAGGGATGGAAATACCAAAGAGGCAGGCTACTTCCTCTTACGATATTTAACACTGTATCGGCACTCACTCAAGTTATTTTGGGCGTTTTTTTTAAAATTGTAATTGAAGTGAGAAAACGATGAATTATGAGAGGGGAAAGAAGCCTTGGTTCAAGGCTGATGACTCAGTTGTGGCTAATGTGGAGTAGAGGAAAAGGCTCTCTGAATGCTGCCCCAGGGGTTCGCAAACTGCAACCCACAGATTGCAAGCTAAAGATAGGTTTTATGTTTTTAAATAGTTGAAAAAGATAAAAAGGAGAAGAATATTTTGGGTGCGTGTGACAGTTTTATAACATTCAAATTTCAGTGCCCATAAATAAAATAGTTGGGCAGTTGAATAGCTGTGATATAGACTGGATGTCCCATAAGCCTGAAAAATTTACAATCCTGTTCTTATAGAAAAAAAATCATTCTTCCTGTGACAGAACACGTACTGTGTACCTGTGTCCTATGACACAGTAGCCCTATCATTTATCCATATGCATGGAAGCTGAGGTTCTACAATTTTACGTTTTCTGTTCCTGGTGAAATGATGGGACTCAGTTTCAAAGTCAGATGTCTGACTAGAGAAACTGAAAACCCATTTGTGTGAAGAGTGGTCGCTGAACATTTTTCTACAATGCTTTTTAGCCTTCTGAGTCCCACATCATGCCTAATCTGTTTCTGATGGAAACCAGCATACTGTATAAAAAAATACCAGGTGGTGCCTGTTACTGATCAGGGATTTAATAAACACTAGCTAATAGGATTATGAAAATATAGTGACTACTAATGATAAAGTGTTTTATTTTGCTCTATCTAGATACACATTTAGATAGCATATTCTTTGATTAAATTATTATCTATTACACACACACACACACATACACACACATGCACATTCATGATTGCATCTACAAGATCTTACAATAAACCTTTTCTATCATTTCCTCTTTTTAAAGTGCTGAGTGGTGATATATTCTCTCTCCTTTTTGCGTAGCTGTTTCTCTTGATTTCACCGAGGCTCTAATTTCTTCCAACTGTGGTTTTTCCCTTCATTTCTGAGACCTCTGCCTTACTTCTCAGATCCATCTCCGTTTGTGATATCTCTCTAAAACTCAAAGGGCTTTCTGTCCCAGGAACAATGGATGCTTTCTTAGCATCAGGTTTGACATGGCTATGCTCCAGCACAAGGGGCAACTTAATGACACCATTAAGTTTTGACATTTAGGTGTCTTTTATGAGCTGTCTAGCCTTGCAAACTGTTTACTGTAATCAGAGACTCTCAAAGGTGAAAGACACATTATAAACCATTTATGACAACCTCTTGACTATTGTTAGAAGTTCATCTGGTCCACTCTTGACAGGTACCCCAGATCATGCAGATAGGTCTAGTCAGAGTAACTCACTTTTCTCCCGAGGCAACATCCTCCCTGTGAAAAAGTCATGTATCACAAAGATCTTGCTTATTCGGAGTCAAGTTTGCTATTCCGTTGTATCTTTTAAAAGATTAATGATCATATAAAATAATGGGTTTCATTGTGATACATTCTTGAATATTTTGTCTATATTTGTCTCCAGTGCCTCCATTCCCCTCTTGCTTGTCTACTTCCTCCTACAGAAACTTCCCTTCTGCTTTCATGTTATAAAGACATGTAAATACATTTAAATTTATTACATTTATATGGATGTAAGCATATACATATTTATATATAAATCTAGGTTACGCGTGAGAGAAAACTTGTGATATTTTGTCTTCCTTCCCTATCCTAGGCCCCCTTCTAATTTCTTGTCTTATGATACTTGTATTTCTCAATCTGGCCTATTTCATGTACCACAATATTTCTAAGCTTATCCATTTTCCTACAAACTTCATGATTATATTTTCTTTATAGTTTAATAATTCCATTGTGCGCGCACACACACACACACACACACACACACACACACACACACACACACTTTTTTCTCTATCCATGCATCTGCTGATGGGTGTCTAGGATGTGTTGTAGGAGGCCACTTGTTCATTTCCTGGCTGCCCAGACTCCTGAAATAACTACACAGAAACTGAATTAAATGCCTGCTTGGCCAATCACTATAGCATATTCCTCACAAGCTCTTACATGTTAAATTAACCCATTTCTATTATTTTATATTTTACCACGAGGCTCATAGCTTACTGGCAAGGATCCAGCTGGCAGCTCACATCTTTTCCCTCTGGCAGTTACATGGCATTTCCCTGACTCCGCCTCCTTTCTCTCAGCAGTCAGTTTAGTTTTCTCACCGAGCTCTATTTCCCTATATCTCAGCTATAAGCCCAAAGCAGTTTCTTTATTCACTAATCAATAAAAGCAACACATAGACAGAAGGACTTCTCACATCAAGGATGCTTGTGTATCTTGGCTATTGAAGCAACAACAATCACAAGTATGCAGGTATCTCTGTGGCCTGGTGACTTAGATGGGTGCAGTCAGATATTCTGGTAAATCCATTTTAATACTTTGAAGGATATCCACATTGATTTCCAAAGTGGCTGTTTTAAGTTTACTTCCTCCAAGGAAGGTAGTTCTAAGGGATTAGAGCTGATTTTAAGACTTGATAATAACTCGGGGGACTGTACATTAGCAAGTGGATTGATCTCAGGATCCACCTGTCATGAGGTTCAGGGCTGCACACAGAACTCTCAGGCTCTCGTGGACAATTTGACAACCACAGTCTCATCTTTTCAGCAAGGTGCTGCTGCTCAATGGCCTGTGAAAATACAGAGACAGGTCACCTGCACAGGCTCAGTACTGTGTTTGCTTTCCACGCTCCCAATACATGCAAGAGACACTCCCAGCTAGAACATAAGATGCTCAGGGAGAACACACTGGGGAGTTCTGTGTTACATAATGAGAAACAGTGAAAGATGAAAGGTATCAAAATGTAAATAAAAGTGAAACTCTGCACCAGCAAGATGGCTTAGTTGCTAAAGTTGTCACCCAGTCTGGTGACTTGAGTTTGATTCCCTACCACCCACTTGGGGAAGAGAGAAAACCAACTGACCTCCACACCCAAGCCATGGCATGTGCATGCCTCCCAAGACAAAATAAAATAAATAGACAATAAAATTTAAAAAAGAAACTCAGGGGAAATAGTTCAATGTAGAGAAATGTATGAAACATAATTCTGCAATACTTTCATTACTAATCAGAAGAAGAGATAAGTCTAGAAGTAAATTTGAACAGCAACTCCTAGCAGAACATAATTGGGAATTTTAAGAAATTCACAAATTGTCAATCACTGATTTAATTACTCATGACTTCATGTTTTACATATAGCATAGATAGTATTCACCAATACATAGTTATAGTGTAATTTTCTGCTGGAAGGTAAGCTTTAAACTCTCTCTTGGGCACCTTTCTTGTTTCCTGGGATTTCTAGTTCATTTCTCCCTTGTAGATATGCATCTATATACATGCATATGTATCTACATATCTATATCCATCCATCCATCCATCCATCCGTCCATCCATCCATCCATTTATCTATCTATATGAGAAGCTAAGAAAAAGAACATGTGGTACTGGTCTTACTGAGGCAGTTGCCTTCTTTGATTTATTGTTCTCCAACTCCATCTTTTTATGGCTGAAAAATTTTCATTAAGTAAAAGCACCACATTTTCCTTTTTTGTTCCTTCAATGATGGACTCTAGGTTGGTTCCATTTCCTTGCTAAGGAAATACCGTACCAATAAGCGTGGATGGGCAAGCATCTTTGTAATGGGACACAGAATCTGACAGCTGTATTCCCAGGAGTCGCAGAGCTGGGTCACGTCAAAGTGTTGTTTTTAGCTTTTTGAGAAATCTCCACACTGATTTTTATAGTGGCTGCACCAATTTACATTCCCATCAATAGTAAACAAATGTTCCTGTTCCTCAACACCCCCATGCAGTGTTTGTTATCGTGCTTTCTTAATGTTAGCTGTGGGGACCGAGGTGGAATGCTGCAGCAGTTCTCATTTGCATTTGCGTGATGGCTGTGTGTACTAAACACCTGAGAAATATTTATTAGCCATTTGCATGTTTTCCTTTAAGAACTGTCTGTGATTAGCTCCTTAGCACTTCTTAATTTTATTTATTTATTTATTTATTATAGGTTTTTCAAGACAGGCTTTCTCTGTGTGGCTCCAGCTGTCCTGGAACTCACCTTGTAAACCAGGCAGTCCTCAATCTCACAGAGATCCGCCTGCCTCTGCCTCCCAAGTGCTGGGATTAAAGGCGTGTGCCACTACTGCTGGCTTCCTTAGCCCATTTTTAGTTGGCTTGTTTGTGTTCTCTTTTGAGTTCTTTGCGTGGTTCAGATACTGAACCCATGATGGGTATGTAGTTAGCAAAGATTTCTCTCCCATTCTGTAGGCTATCTTTATACTTCGTTAACTATTTCCTTCGGTGTAAGAAGCTTTTTAATTTCATGAGGTCTCATTTGTTAGCCATTGGCCTTAGTTCCCGAGCAACTGGAGTCCTGTTCAAAGAATCTTTATTGTGCATAAATCTTTGTTTCCAACCCCTCCTCCCCAGCCTTCTTACTGGATTTCACATTTGTGTGGCTAACTTTTCTTCTGTGCTGCTGGTTCTCCTATCTATGTTCTCAATAGTTTCATTCCTTCATTCATCTACTCGGTTTTCTGATAATATTTAGAAGTAGACTTTAAAATTGTTTGCCTGGGACTTCAAACATTTCAATGTCATTGAATTTGGCAGTTAGAATCTCTTGTTTTTTTGATTTCTTTTTTCATGTTCCTTTTGCTTTGGTGTTGCGATATGCACATTTGGTTATAGCTTCCACTTTTATCTGAAGATATTCTTAGTGAGCACCCTCCTCTTCAGAGCTCAGTCTCTAGCATCGCTGAGAGGAGAAAATAAACTCTTATGAAGCAACAATTTAAAACCGAACAAGATCTAGAGAAACATGGCCTGACAATGGACCCCTTTCTCACCGTCGACCCATCTGGAATCAGTGCCCACCAAAACCCATGGTGGTGGCTGTGACTCACAGGGACCATGGGGTTTTCTCCAGGATAGGACTGCTGATGTCTTCACTACTGGGGGCTTGGCTTATCTTTTGGTGAGATCCCCCACAACCTCCCACTAAGCAACTATGCAGCCGGTGCTCTGTGTTGCTTACTTCTGCTCTGAGCTCCCCTCTGCCTCTCTGAGCTTTCCTCTTTGTAATTTCTAACACCCTTCTTCACGTTTTCCGAATAATGTCTTTGCAATCTGACTCTTCTCATTCACCTTTTAAACAGGCAGTTTCCAATCTCCCTCCTACCCTGTTGCATCTGTTCCCTGGTCTCAGGAGCCAAGCAAGAGAAACCAATTACTACCACATTCATAGAACACATTTGTAGGTTGTCATTATGTCTCCCTAAAACCTCCTTTATGTCACTTCGCGTGGATGCTGCTGACCAAATCTCATTGCAGCCCAGTGGCTGTCCTTGGATGACATTAATTACATTATCATGAGAGCTTAAAATATGCCCGGACTAGTGATATACAGACGGCAGCTGGCATGGTCTGCCAAGTACTGAATACTGTAGAGTTAGGCTCATGCTCGGTGGCCTTGCAGTTGGGAAAAGTAAGGGAAAACATAGAGAGAGCTTTAGGGTACGGTGTATCTCCGCGTACTACTCCTGAAAGTTAGATGCATCTCTAACACAAATCCATGAAAAAGTGAACGTTATTTTTCCTAATCAAATATGAGGACATGCAAAAGTAGATGAAGCAGACGCTAATTTAAGAGCCAAGGAAGTGTAAAATCCAGTCAGACTGTCAAACTGTTAGGAGTTATATACACCATGAAAAGAATAAAAACAGGATGATTCATAAGACTTGAGTTCAGGAGAATGACTAACACTTCCCCTGCTTCCCCCCCTTTCATAGCCCACAAGCACTCTGACTTTGTAGTCTTCACAATAAAAGCAAATCAGGTTTCAGGCCTTCAAAGAAGGGGATGTGCAGAGCACCCAACTACATATGTGGTCATTTTGTAATTTAGTTCTCTAAAGGCCATTCCCACATTATATATAAGAATATAATTGTCCTCAATGTGCAAGGTAATAAATAATTAGCGTACTGTCTCTGTTCTCTCCAACTTATAAGGTTTAGAACTGTATATACATATTTTAAGAAAATCAAACTGAAGACATTGGTATTTTTGTATTGAAAAGTTCATAAATGTTGAGTACTTTACATATATATACACACACATATATATATATGAATGAGTACTTTATATATATATATATATATATGAATTAACTAGAACTTTTTTGAGTGACATTTAGTCACAGTTAAAATACATAATTGAGAACTTGATCCAGACTTAGGAATTAAGTGAAAAATCTTACTAAATATATGTTCAGTATCAGGACATTGGAGATATTTTAATCATACATATATATACATAAAATTTTATACTATTTACTTAAGAGATGAGGAAGTTTTATCTTTTACTAGCTCATAAATAAAAGATTTACAAAAATAGGACATCATTGAATTTATACAAGTAGCTTAAGTTTATAAGCAAGGTGAAATGTTTATTCCAAACCCCCTTTTAATTGGGATGGGGCAGAGATATAGAAAGAAGAGAGGGGTGGAGGAAGAGTTAACCAAAACTGAAGATGCATGAAGAAAAAACACATAGTAACCTACTACTTTATAAACTAAAAATATAATTCATAAAAATGTATAAAGTAAAAGAGTTTGAGAGGATGATTTGGCTATTGATGAGTATCAACTCTGCATGAGCTGATAATGCTGCTCCCAGAAGGCAAGGTTTATTAAACCACCCCAAGCCTATACATGAGGTACTTCCTTATGAGCTGCTGATCAGTAAGGCCAGTGAGGTTCCCCAAACAATACAGCTATTGCTGTTGCTCTTGGTTACTCACTGGAACTAGACAATGGGACTTTATTGCTGAAGACAATATGCATGTTGGTTACAGGATATAAAGAAATCAAGCTGGAGTGTCTTCCCTGCTGGCTAGCATTCTAGTGCTAGAAGCTGCTGTGCAGGCTGCTGGGGAGAAAAGTCATCAAGGATCTTCTCCATCTGTCGACACTGTAGGTTTCAATGCCAACCTTCCAAGCACGGAATGCCCGTTGGCTCAATGGTGGTATGACTGTTATGGGGGAAAACAATTGCTTTCTGATTAGAATCTTGCCTTGTAGGAAAGTATTCATGCCTGATATTATAAACCTGTTCAAAGTCCATAGTTGGGAATGCCACAGGCTCTAGGGGAGAATGTACTACATTTGGTTTGCTAAATAAGCAAGCTGTCCAAACAATTTCTAAAGATATATGTTCATGCCCATAGACTAATGCTGTTCTCAGTCTTGGCTAAAGAAGGTTAGCTTTGCAGTGAGCAGGGGTTAATGCAGACTCATAACTGGTAATTCTAAGAATAAGAGACTGTTGAGTGGTCAGCCCTAAATAGGATGTCTATAGCACCCCCATCCAAGATCCAGGGAACATTACAGAAAAGGGATGGACCAGGTAAGAGTCAAAGGTGGGGAGGAGTAATATAAAATACTCCTTTCTAGATACGACATAGCTATTGTTGTCATGAACTCATAGTAGCTGTGGTTACTGCATAAGATGGAATCCATCAGCATTTCATCATCCACTCAGGAAGGGCTCTTAAGGGTCCACTCCTCCTTGAGGAGCTACTGACAGCCGATGGGTTGCCAGGGGAGGGGGAATCATTTTCTCCAGGTGTGCAGCCACTGGTATGTTGTCCAAACTCCAGCAAATAGTCCTCTGTCTATGCTCATGTAAGCAACTTTAACTAAAATCAGTGGGACACATACAAACACACATACACAGAGGGCAGGGGCTGAACAGAAGAGGGGGGACAGGAAAGAGCGTCAGAGCTGACTCTGATAAAAAAATACACTGTATACACATATGAAATTGCCAAAATAATCTTACATTGTATACATGTAAGAAATTCTCTCCCAAAATAAGTGATTGTTGAATGTACTAGAAGTGAATGGGCTTTTGATTGAAAATATTTATCTTTGAGAACTAAATTTTATAACTATTTACCTTTAAGCATCTTATATTAAGATTTAAAACAAAAATACCCTTAAGTAGGCTTTTTGAAGGTCACTTCAAGTAAACCCTGAGCCCTTCAGCTTGAACAAGGATGCCCCAGCTTGTCAGTTGCCTCCTAGTTAGGATATTGCTCCAGAATATCCTAACCTTTCACTCGTGTGGAGTTTATAACAATGACTCACTTGTTTATCTCATTTGGTGGTGGTGGTAGGGGAGATGGCTGAGTTACACACTCCTGAACCTGTACCATTGGAATCTGGGACATGAAAGCAGAACTTTGAATTTACCTCCGTTGAATGCCATCTAACTGACTTGGAATCATTAGTCTTTCTCATTCCAATCAAATGTTGGCTATCTGTGCTTTTTTTTCTTCTTTTTCCCATATTATCTCCCCCTCACAATGCTGTGTGTGTGGGTAAAATATAAAAATTACCCTCTCTTCAACCCCCACCCCACTTATCTAAAGCAAGTCTGTGTAGTTGCTTCAGTTGGATGGCTTTGGTCCTGACCGCTCTGACTTCTTAGTGTCTTATCAAGCAGGCTCCACCCGATTTGTGGGTTGCCCATCACTGTATAATAGCATACACTGACTTAAATCTCTCTTCAAAGCTGTTAGCTCTAGGAGGGCAGAGCCTTACTTGTTCTTCGACAGCTAGCAAAGATCCAAAGGATGCTTAGTTGGCATTTGTTCAACAAAACAGTTTCTTTAGTAGCATCATTGCCCATAGTTTTCATACCACCTGTGCATTGTCACCTTTTCAACGACACAGACTTAACCAAAATTTCAAGTTTGTCCAACACATTTCTTTAGTTCCGTCTCCTGCTGCAACAGCAGCCGCAGCACTAAATTGTTCTCGGTGTGCACATGTTTATTTACCCCTCACAGGATCCCCAGAAGAGAGGCACTACGGGCTGAGCATCCCTAATCTCAAAACTTTACATCCGAAATGCTCCAACATCTGAAGCTCTCTGAGCAGTGACATGACATAGAAGTGGAAATTAACACCAGAGCCCATGTGGTGGGTTCAAGTAAAATCGCAGGCTCTCTAAAAATAATTTATAAAATTACCTAATTATTATGTCTATCAGTTGCATGTAACATGTGAATGAATTTTGTGTTTAGATGTGAGTCTTATCTCCAAGATATTTCATTATTGGAAAATGTCCCCCCATCCCAATTCCAGGTTTCTTAATTTCAGATAAAGTATGCTTGACCTATGTTATTATTTCCACTTAGCCAAGGGATAGATGAGTGAGAGTCCCAGACTCTTGCCTTTGTGGATCCCAGATAGCGTGTCCTGGGCTCTAAATACTGACTCACTAACTCCAGAGCTCACACATCACAAAAGGCCCAGGGAGAAGCTCAGATGTGGACCATACAGGATCTTAATTGGCTAGAACAGCAAGTCCCTTATAGTCAGGCAGCCTCTGAGCTCGAGCCTTTGTGTTTTTAGAGGAAAAGGAAGATTTCTCCAGGGATTGTATTTACAGAGACTTAGCACCAATATCTTTATGTCATTGTTGCCAAGCTTGATGATTTTAGAACATTTTATTTGAAGACACGGACATTTCTATATGAGCATCTCAAAAAAAAGAGCCTGAAAGTATACTAAAGGGGTCATGCATGTATTATTTCAAACGAGCTAATTATTGGTTTGAGAGAAGCAAGCTCTTAAGTCAAAGACAGTAAAATTTAAACTTAGGGTTGCTACGGGAGGGGTAAGTTTTGACAAACAGGATTGGGGAGGGAATTTCAGTTGGGAGGACAGTCCTTTAGAAAGTTTAGGCTAGGAGCTTTCTATTAGTGACCCATACATTTTGCTGGCATGGGTCTAGTCTTAGTGAGAGAATGGGCTTTTTCAATGACAGCAAAGGGATCTCAAACCTCTCCTTGAGGAGATATAAAGCTGCAGTAAATTTCTAAACAAAAGACTCCCCAGTGCTTTGGCACTGGGAGAGAGAGAGTGTGCTCTGAAAGGCTCTGTGTTGAAGAGCCTATAGCAGTAATTTAAGGGTGACATAAAAGTGTCTTGATTCAATAGCAGCTACAGAATTGGACAAAGAAAGAGCTGGTCTGAAACAGGTTGCTGAGGAAATAATCAACAGGACCTTGCAGTAAGCACAGAAGGAAGATCAGAAGTGGCTCCTGAATTCTGAGCTGGGCGACTTCGAAAAGGAACTGGTGGGAAGGCGCCACTCCACTTAAACACAGCCAGAAGTATTTATTGGGAGAAAGCACTCCGAGCCAATTGCTGAGCTAGACAATGACTGCACAAGAGGGGACAAAGCAGACTCTGTTGTCATTCTTCATTGATACAGCAAACAGGAAAGAATGGGCAAGACAAGTGCCCAGATTTCAGAGGCTTGCTGTCAAGGAGACAGAGATGTAGATGACCAGGAGAAGCAGAAGGAAGGTATCTTAGCAGCAGTTCTATGGCTGTGAAGAGACATCACGACCACGGCAACTCCTATAAAAAGAAAGCATTTAATTGGGGGCTTGCTTAAAGTTTCAGAGGTTTAGCCCATATTCATCATGATGGAGAGCATGGTGGTACACACATTTCTGGAGCAGTAACTGAGAGCTACATCCTGATTTGCAAGGAGGGAAAGAGAGAGAGAGAGAGAGAGAGAGAGAGAGAGAGAGAGAGAGAGAGAGAGAGAGAGAGAGAGAGAGAGAGGAAGAGAGAGAAAGAGAGAGAGAGAGATGGGCCTCGCATGGGCTTTAGAAACCTCAAAGCTCACACACTTCCAACAAGGCCACACTACCTAATCCTTCTAATTCTTTCAAATAGCCCAACTCCCTGGTAACTAAGTATTCAAATATATGAGTTGATGGGTTAGGGTTGGTGGCTTGTGTCCATTTTTATTTTTCAGTTCTAGAGTCCTGTCTGACCCAACCCTGTATAGGCCCTGTGCACCCTGCCTCAGTCTGTGAGCTAATATTCATGTATAAGAGAATGTACACCATTTGTCTTTCTGGGCCTGAATTACCTGACTCGGGATGATTTTTTTTCTATTTCTATCCATCCATCTATAAATCTTATTTTTTAAAATGGCAGAGTAATACTCAATTGTATAAATTTGCTACATTTTCTTCCTTTATCCATTCATCTGTTGAGGGGCATCTAGGTTGCTTCCATTTTCTAGCTCTTCTAAACTGTGTTTGTCAATCAACACAGCTGAGCAAGTAAATGTCTCTGTGGGAGAATGAAGCAGACTTTGGATATATGCCCAAGAGCCGTACAGCTGGATCTTGAGGTAAATCAATTTCCGTCTTTCTGAGGAGCCTCCATAATGCTTTATATAGTGGCTATACCAGTTTGTACTCCCACCAGCATTGGAGGAGTATTCCTCTTACTCCACATCCTTGCCAGCATGAGCTGTCACTTGATTTTGTTAATCTTAACCATTCTGACAGGTGTAAGATGAAATCTCAAAGTTCTTTTGATTTGCACTTCCCTGAAGACTAAGAATGTTGAACATTTCTTTAGTTGTTTCTCAAACATTTGAGTTCCCTCTTTTGAGAATTCTCCGATTATATCTGTATGCAAATTTTAAATTGGGTTTTATTTAATTTGTCTTTTTGGTGTCTAGTTTCTCTAGTGTTGTGGAATATTAGCTTACGATGTGGTACATTCTTTGGTGCTGGGGAATATTTGTTTAATGATGCAAAAATGTGTTGTATTCTTTTAGCTCTGTAAAGCTGTGTTTGCCTGTCTAAAACACCTGATTGGTTTAATAAAGTGCTGAATGACCAGTAGCTAGGTAGGAGAGAGAAATAGGCTGGGTTGGTAGGCAGAGAGAATAAATAAGAGAAATGAAGAGGGGAGGAGAAGGGGCTGCCAGGGGGCAGCCACCCAGCCACACAGTCAGTGATGGTATAAGAAGGAAAGAGAGGTATATAGAATAGAGAAAGGTAAAAGCCTAGAGTAAAAGGGATAATTTAAGTTAAGAAAAGCTGGCTAGAAACAAGCCAAGCTAAGGCCAGGCATTCATAAGTAAGAATAAGTCTCTGTGTATTTATTTGGGAGCTGGGTGGCAGGCTCCAAAGAATAAAATACAAACCAAACCAAACAAAACAAAACAGCAACCACAACAAAAAACTACATTTGAGTTCTTAAAATATTTTGGGATATTAGCTCTGTATTGAATGTTGAGTGGTAAAAACTCGTTCCCCATTCTGCGGGCTGCTACTTTGTCTGAATGACCATGTCACTTGTACAGATTTTTAGTTTCATGAGGTCCCGTTTATTAATTGTTGATCTGAATACCCGTGCTAACAATGTCCTGTTCAGAAAGTTTTCTCCTGTGTCAGTGAGTTCAAGGCTATTTCCTACTTTCTCTTCAGTTGGGTTCAGTACATCTGGTTTTGTGTGAGGTCTGATCCACTTAGAGTTGAGTTTTGTGCAGTCTGGTAAGTATTTATTTGCATTCAACAGGCGGCCATCCATTCCACAGTGCCATTTGTTGAAGATACTACCTTTTTTTTTTCTAGTGTATATTTCTGGCTTCTTTATAAAAAATCAGGTATCCACAGCTGTGTAGTTTTATGTCTTCAATTTAATCTCATCGATCAACATGTCTAGTTTGTGCAATACCATACTGTTTTTATTACTATATCTCTATAGTACAATTTGAGGTCAGAGATGGCGATACCTCTGTAGCATAAATAACAAAAACCCAGAGACAGATATTGGGGTTCAACTTTAATATAAGAAAAGCAAAGCAGCCAGCCACTGGCTCTTACCTCTTCCTCAGACCAAAAATGGGTGAGACCTGGTCTCCACTAAAGACTCCATACTCCACACTCCACTGAGTTCCTGTCTCTTCCCCCTTATATTCCTCTCTCTGTCCAGACTTATCGATCCCATCTCCAACTCCCTAGTGCTGGGGTTAAAGGCATGGGATCCCAAATGCTGGGATCCCCTTTGTATGAGCTCTGTTTCTCTTTAGACAGATTTTTGTGTAGTCCAGGGTGGCCTTGAACTCACAGAGATCCGTCTACCTCTGTCCCCCAAGTCCTGGGATTAACTGGGATTAAAGGTGTGTGTCACCATTCCCTGGTTGACTAATTTGACTGCTTTGCCCGCTGATCTTCAGGCAAGCTTTATTTATTGAAACTCAAATAATATACCATGATATGCCTCCACCAGTTCTTTTATTATTCAAGATGGTTTTAGTTATTCTGAATTTTGTGATTCCATCTTATCTGAAAATTATCCTTTTAGTATCTGTGAAGAATTGTGTTGCAGTTTTGACGGGGATCGCATTGATTGACTCTGTAGATTGCTTTTGCTAGGATGGTCATTTTTACTGTGTTAATCCTGTTGATCCATGAACATGGGAGATCTTTTCATTTTCTGATATATTGTTCAACTTCTTTCTTCAGTATTTTAAAGTTTTTATCACACAAGTCTTTCACTTCCTTGTTTAGAGTTATCCCAAGATACTTTATATTATTTGAGGCTCTTGTGAAAGGTGTTTCTCTGATTTCTTTCTCAGGCTATTTTTCATTTTCATATACAAGGGTTACTGATTTGGGGAAGCTAATTTTGTATCCAGCTACTTTGTTGAAAGCGTTTATCACCTGTAGGAGCTTCCTAGTGGAATATATGTATTCCACTAGTCACTTGTGTATACTATCTTAGCATCTGCAAATAAAGAACTTTGACATCTTCCTTTCCCATTTGTATCCCCTTGATCTCCTCCAGGTGTCATTGCTCTAGCTAAAACTTCAAGTACTTATTATGTTGAATAGGTGTGGAGAAAGTGAACAACCTTGTCTTATTCCTGATTTTTGTGGAATTGCTTTGAGTTTGTTTCCACTGAAGTTGATTTAGCTATGGACTTGTTGTAAACCTTTATTATGTCGAGGCATGTCCTTTATATCTCTAGTCTCTTCAGGATTCTTATCATGAAGGCATGTTTGATTTTTGTCAAAGGCCTTTTCTGCATCTAATGAGATGATCACGTGTTTATTTTTCAGTTTGTTTATATGGTGGATTACATTTATCTATTTCCATATGGTCAGCCATCCCTGAATCTCTGGGATGAAGTCTACTTGATTACAGTGAATGATTTTTTTTATGTATTATTAGATTTTGTTTGCAAGTATTTTATTGAAAATGTTTGAATCTATGTTCACAAGGGAAATTGGCCTGCAATTCTCTTTCTTTGTAGGGTCTTTATATGTCAGGGTAACTATGACCTTGTAAAATGAACTGGGAAATGTACCTTCTGTTTCTAGATTGTGAAATAATTTGAGAAGAAGTATTGTCATTAGCTTTTCTTTGAAAATCTGGTAGAATTCTGCACTAAAACCACCTGGCCCTGTGGTGTTTTGGATAAGGTTTAATGACTGCTTCTATTTCATTAGGGACTATAGATTTGTTTACATTTCTTATCTGGCCTTGATTTCACTTTGGCAAGTGGGATGTATCAAGAAAATTATCAATTTCTTTTAGATCTTCCAATTTGATGGAGTACAGGGTTTTCAAGTATCTTCATACGAGTCCCTGGAGCTCCCTAGTATCTGTTGTTATGTCTCCTTTTTATTTCTAATTTGTTAATTTGGATCTTCTTTCTCCACCCTTTAGTTAATTGGATAAGGATTTCTCAATCATCTTGATTTGCTTGTTTGCTTCTATGATTTTAGCCCTGAGTTTGATTGTTTCTTGCCATTTATTCCTTTTGGATATGATTTCTCCCCCCACCCCCAAGACTGAAAATGAGAGACACCCTCATTCACTGATAGTGGGTGTCTTAGTCAGGGTTCCTATTGCTGCAATGAAACACCATGACCAGAAAACAAGTTGAGGAGAAAAAGCCCTATTTGGCTTATATTTCCATATTGCTGTTCATTATTGAAGGAAATCAGGACAGGAACTCAAACAGGGCTGATCCTGGAGATATAAGTTGATGCAGAGGTCATGAACAGGTGCTACTTGGTAGCTTGCTCCCCGTGGCTTGCTCAGCCAGCTTTCTTATAGAACCTAGGACTACCAGCTCAGGGATGGTACCACCCACAATGGCCCTCCCCCATTGCTCACTAGTTGAGGAAATGCCTTATAGATGGATCTCATGGAGGTATTTCCTTAACTGAAGCTTTTTCCTCTCTGATGACTCTAGCTTATATCAAGTTGACACACAAAACCAACCAGTATAGTAGAAGACTTCAATATCCCACTCTTACCAATAGACAAGTCATCTAGACAAAAACTAAACAGAGAAATGTTGGCGCTAACTAATGTTATAAACCAAATGGACTTAACAGGTATTTACAGAACATTTCATTCAAACATAAAAGAATATACCTTCTTCTCAGCACCTCATGGAACTTCCTTTGAAATTGACCACATAGTCAGAAAATAAAGCAAATCTCAACTATGCAAGAAAATTCCAATAACATCCTGGATCCTATATGGTTACCACAGTTTAAAATTGGAGTGCATCAACAGAAACAACAGAAAGCTTACAAAGTCATGGAAACTGAACAATTTCACTATTGAATGAAAAATGAGTCAAAAATTAAGAAAAAAATTAAAGGCTTTCTAGAATTAAATTAAAATGAGCACAGGATATATTCAAACTTATGGGACACAATGAAAGCAGTGCTAAGAATACCGACAGATTAGTACTGTATCACTATATTAGTGCTACATTAGTGTTTTCCCTTTCTAAAAATGGGGAAAGTTTGGTCAAAGTCTTACAGGATCCAACCTGAGTAGCCTGTAGCATGTGATCATGTCAGTTCCTAAAATCACTTCCAAGTGTGAATCATCAGAGAGGACAGTCCTCAGCAAAAATCTGTACCTGGTACTGGCAGGACCATCATAACCTAAAGAAAGAGGGAGTGTAACCCTGCCAAACGAGTCCAGGCATCTGGCCTGAGACACAGTCTAGTGTAGAAAGAGACGGGGTTATAATGCCAAGACACTGTCAGAAACCTCAAGAGAGTACGGGGACCACTTTAAAGAAAAGAAAATGTGTCCCCTTTCAAATGGAGATAAAGAGGAAGCTTATGAAAGCAATAGAGCAACAGACTCGACATAGATCTGTTAAGTTCTGGACTGGCGTGCCAGCAGAGAGGTCACGAACCTAAGCCTTCATGGCAGACAGACTCTAAAGGAGCAAATTCAGCTCCACTGATTCCTAGCTGTGGGCTGTGACCCTGAGTGCATCCCTTTCTCTCCCCGAGCCCGAGGTTCTTCATCTGCAAATGATGCTAATGATCACTTTATAGAGCTGGGGTAAAGGTGCAACAGGCTCCTTTATAACAAGCATTCAATCCAGCCCGCAGCAAACAGAAGGCTTTCAATAAACTATAGTCATTACCGTTTCTCAAATATATTATTAATCAGATGGCTGGGGAGCACTTAAAAGGGGAAGGTGATAGTCAATCAGCTCCTCATTCTATAAATATATCTCGTGCACACTAAGGCTCTTCCTTAGAAAACGACAGGAAGGTGCAGCAGAGACGTGCCATTTACATTCTGTCTGTAAAGGACAAAATGGGCTTATTCATTACCCATCCCAAGTTCCCGTTGCTGATTTCACTGTACATGGTTCTTTCTGCTCGATCTGGCAGGGAGGTTGTAATTCTGCATTTTTGTGTGTGGCATTGCAATCTCTCTGTTGCCATGGAGAGATAAAGGGAAAAGGAGTCAGACCCTGGCTTCAGAACAAACAGTGCCAAAGAACAAATATGGGGGGGGGGGACGGGGAGTAACAAAAGCAAATGGAAAAAGCAAAATGTTTTTCTGCTTGAACATATATAGGGCAGTGTGAAATCTCTGCTGGTACAAGATATAAAAAGAATCAGTGCTTCATATTGTAAATATTGATTTGAGTTCATTTTTTAAATGTATAAAATTGGCCATTGAAGACAGTATAAACAGAATGCAGATGATACTAACGATACATCTCTTCTCTATGTTATTTTCCAAATGCTTAGAGTTCGTTTTAAACCCTTAATTTTTTTTCTTTTGGTTGTTATCCCAACACCTGGGTTGTTTGAATTGCAAAAAACCAAAATGATAATAACACTCTAGGGCTTCTTTTCACTTAGATTTGGAAGAATAGAAAAACTTAAGAGATGTTATTGGTGGCTACAGAGGGGTTGTTGGGGCGGGGGAGATAGCCATTGTCTTCTTTTATATAGCCACCAATGAATATACATCAGGCTCCAGTGGATAGCTCCAAACCCATGCTCACACAGACAGCCTTGGTTAAATGCAGGGGGTCACAAAACAAAAAGTCAAAAACATGAGAAGAGACCCTGGAGGGTTAGGGATGGGTGGACCAGAAATGGGAGGGGAAAGAAGGTGGCAGAGACATGATAGGAACACACTGTGTATGTGTGTGAAATTGTCAGAGGACAGGCTTAATAAGCTATGAAAATATTTTAATTATATTACTTAATTTCATAGAAACAGTTCAAATACTTACTATTCTGAGGAAAGACTTCATTCAAATGATGGTGTTAGACACCCAAGGCAGTCTGTTCATCAACCACCCATTACAGTCTATATATTTTCCTGTACATTCCTACCCACAACAAACCCGAGAGGCTTGTAGGGCGCTTTCCATTTTTAAACAAAAGAACTAAGGTCCAGAGGAACTGTTGGAGTTTTCTAAGCTCTTCTTATAAAACGCAGCCGAGGTGTTTTCAACTCTTGTCTTCTGACTCTAAGGTTAGGGACCATCACTCTGATGCTGCTTCCTACCTGGCAAAACAGTTTAGGGGCCAGAGCAAAGGCTGGGAAACACGAAGCCTGTAACTTCATCCCTAGTGTTCAAAGTTGAGGGATGCTGGGGAAGACCTTTACCTTTGTAAAGCCATTTTCATTTGTAGAAGGGAAATGCAGAGGCCTAGGGCGTCTGGGGTCACTCTGCAATTCCACCCATAGTTTGTCATCGATGGAGGATTTACCACGAAACTAAGAAAGCCTGAGCTCCAG
The DNA here is from genome assembly GCF_037038515.1 of Microtus pennsylvanicus. Taxonomy (NCBI): domain Eukaryota; kingdom Metazoa; phylum Chordata; class Mammalia; order Rodentia; family Cricetidae; genus Microtus; species Microtus pennsylvanicus. The sequence continues at coordinate 115,376,960 of NC_134583.1, read as the reverse complement.
AGGCCCTCACTGTGCGGTTCCTGCAAATGTCAGTTGTTTCTGGGAACTGTGGAATGTTCCAGGTGGACAGAGAAAGGCTACTATCAGGAAGCGGTTCCATCTAGTCATTTCTGGGAAATGACCTGATGACATTCCTCAGATATCTGTAACCGGATATTTCTCTCTCACCAGCCCGTTCCTGAAAAACTGCTCTGAGGCTTCATATTAATTACAAACTGTTTGGTCTGTTAGCTCAGGCTTATTAGTGACTAACAATTACAACTTAAATTAACCCATTTCCATTCTTCTACATTTGCCATGAGGGTCGTGACTTGTTACCTCACTTCTTGCTTCTCTGGTGGCTGCTGGTGTCTCCCTGGCTCCCTCTTCTTTCTCCCTGTGGCTCTGCTTAGATTTCCCACATGGCTCTCTTTTGCCTGGCTATTGGCCAAATCAGCTTTCTTATTAACCAATGGTAATAAGACATTCACAACATACAGAGAGACATCCCACAGCAGATATCATGGAGGAATGACCTGAATTATTTCTGGTATTCCTAGAATCTGAAGGAGAAGTATTTTTTTTTTTGTTTTTTTCAAGACAGGGTTTTTCTGAGTATTCATTTTATAGCTAATTTATAGTCATGATTTTTATATTAAAATCTATTATCTATTCAGTTTTCCACTAAATAAGACTTCAAAAATTGTATAGTCCATGGAGTTTAACTCTGGTTCTGTGTAACACCAAGAAAGGGAAGAAGAAAAAGAGGGAATCTGAAGCAGGAGAACAGAAACCTCTTCAAGGTGCCTTGCCGGTTACATTATTAGACAGCTTCCTCTTTGAAATAATCCAAATAATCATTCCCCTTCCCACTTCACTCTAGGGTGCAATAAATTACCCCAGACTCCTTTTACAAACCATTTCCTTTGGAGAAGTGGGGAATGTCCAAAGCACAAGTCTTTCTGAAAGGCTCGGTTCCTCTTAGACCCATGTTGATCGTAAGCAGACGAGAACCTGCAGATTTACCCATGGGCCCCTGTATTTGTCCCCATCTTCCCGCCTATGATCCTGCCTGCCAGCCTCATCTCTGCCTTGTCATCCAGTTGCCAAGGTCTGGAACCTCTGGACGCTTAGTTTCCGTGATGACTAAGCTCAGGAAGGCTGTGGCAAAGTTCTGTAACTAAGTCACTCCCTGTGTATCAGTCAGCTTTGCATCCGTACAATCAAGTACCCAGAGCAGGACACTTAGGCAGTAAAGTCCTAGTCTGAGATTAGCCAGCGCATTCATCTAAGACTCTGGTAAAGGCAGAACATCCTGGTAGAAGCATGTGTCAGAGTGAGCTGCCAGTTGAGGGTAGGAAGAGGGTAGGAAGGGGGGAGAGAGAAGGGAAAAGAGAGAGTGTACATGAGAGAGTAAAGCACAATTAATAAGAACTCGGAGAGAAATTGGGGTCCAACCTGAAGATCTGAAAAACAAAGCAGCCAGCCACTGGCTCTTACCTTGACTTCAGTCTGGAATGGCGATTCCTGCCTCTAGGAATCTCGGAATGAGACTGAGGATGAGAGTTGTCTCCTCCTGTTTTATAATCTCTCTACGGCTGGGATTAAAGGCGTGCACCACTAGTATTAAAGGCATGCGCTGCCGTGTTTCTATGGCAACTAGTGTGGCTACTGGAATTAAAGGTGCCTGTCATTGTGGGTACTGAGATTAAAGGTGTGTGTTTCTGTTACTTGGTCTGTAAGGCTGAGCGGTGGGGTTGTTTGACTCTCAGATCTTCAGGCAAGCTTTATTTATTAAAATGCACTATGAGAGAGTGAGGGAGTGAGTGAGAGAGATAGAGAGACAAAGACAGAGATGGATGGAGGTTCTTTTCTTTTCATTGGTGTTTTGCCAGAAGCCCCGAACCTGGAGTTATTGACAGGTGTGAGTTGCCATGTGAGTGTTGGAAATTGAACCTGGGTCCTCTGGAAAAGCAGTCTGTGCTCTTAACCCCTGAGCCATCTCTCCAGCTCCCACATTCTTTCTAATATACTAGCACTTTCAATCCCTCGATTACCCTTAGAGACTTCTGGGGTAAAAGTTACCACCTTTGATAACCCACACATTCAGTAAGGAGATGCTGAGACTTGATAGAATGGTTGGAAGGGATGATTTCCATGGCTCCGCCTCTTGGAGCAGGTAGTGTTGCCCAGGGCTACTCCACCTGAGTTATGAGAAATATATCCCAATGAGAATGACAGAAAGGGGAAACGGTTTGGGGGAAAAAAATGGGATTTATGAGCCAAGGCCAAAGAAACTAGATTTTATTCCGGTCTCTCAATTCTCTCTGCATAGAAATGATTTTTAAAAATCTGGTGCTGTGGGCATAAGCCAAATATTTTAATCGGTGGGTCTAAAAATTTACTTCCGAGCTCTGACCTGGAGACAAGGGTGGCACAGGTGGGCATGTGGCACTGTGCATGGCTTTTCCACAGCGAAGACACTCTGGGGTTCTATAGAATAATGGCTTGAATTGAACTCTAGCTTTGGTCCTGGTTAGCTATAGGCTAACTGAAAGAACTTTAATCTTACTATCTTGAAAATAATTTTTAAAATGAAATATTTATTATTATTTTGGGGGATTTAATTATTTTATTTTTTTATAATTATGTGTATGTGTTCCTCTCTGAGTTTATGTGCACCATGCACGCTGGCAGAGGCCAGAGTTTTTCAGATTCCCCTGGAACTGGGATTGCAATGAGTTGTAAGTCACCCAGCTTGGGTGCTGGGAATTGAACTTGGGTCCTCTGCAAGCAGCAAACACTCTTAACCTCCGAGTCACCTCTCCATCCCCTAGGGGCAATTATATTTTGCTTCTACACTACTGTCTGGTGTGGCATATTGGGTTTAAGGATTATTTTGAATGACTGTCAAGGTAGCCCGGCACATGGCAGGTACCTAGTGATTTAAGGGATGGAAAGATAGAGATGGAGGAGCGGTTGGAAGGACAATGTGTAAGACATGGGACGTGCATCAGAAGCGGTGGGCTATACTCTGAAGATAGCAAACAGTTTGTGATTTTTCAGGGCATCCTTTGAGTACTGCCCAATGCTTCAGAATCACTTAGAATTAAACAAACTGGCCGTGGAAGTATTTTCTGATTGAAAAAAAAAATCAATCTTGGGCTTACCTTTCATTTTCTCTAGAGATTTTTTTCATCAATAGTACACACCTTTATCAACCCATAGTTACAATTTTAATTGCTGAAATGTCTGTTAAGCAGGATCCTTCCCAAAAGCTACAAAGCATTGAGCGTTTCCTGAAAAGTCTGCTGTCCCTGAAATTGCTGCCATGGAAATTCCTTTAAAGGCCAAGGAAAAACCAGACCTACCCTAAAGTACTTTAGAAGTATCAACAGAAGAACTAATTAATTCTCTTCAAAGACGTTAGCATAGTTTAGAGCTATAGCTGAAGGATTGAAGGAAATGAATGACTGTTGTACTGGCAAATAACTATTCTCCTTTCAAACAGAGAGTGAAGTTATAGAGTGTTAATCCTCCAACCCATGTAGCAGAAATGCCAACATCTGCATGTGGCCACAGACGTTCTTGGGTTTCATCCCCAGAAGAAAAAAAAAGGGATTCTAGCGGGGAACAGTTGTTTGTCGTGCTCTTTTGGAATGCAGTCAGCCAGTGTCTGTGAGTGACCGCAGGGAAATTCGCCTGTTTTATCCTCAAGATTTACAGGAAACAGAAGAGACCCTCTTCCAAAGGAGAAGCGAATTTAATAGGGCCTGAGTGTTCGCTGGGGGATTCCCTGGAGCTCACTGAATGACTGGTATTGTTGCCAATCAGCCTCAGCCAGCAGAGCCCTGCTCACAATCGCGGCTGGCTTTTCTCTCTCTCAAAAGCGCAAATATAGTCCTGCTCCTTGATGAGTCTTCTCAGCTGCCTCAGTTTCCTCAGGTTTCTTATCATTATAGATGCGTGCTTGCGATAGGACTCATTGGTAGAGGCTGAGGCTGGCCTTCCGTATGGGCCTCTGGCCCCAGCAAATCCTGGACCCAGGTTCTACAGTAGTCTGCTTTTATCATCTGGGTCACATTATCGGTCGTGTTCTGTACTTCTTCTGCCTGTCCCTGAGGCAAGGGCCACTTCTCTTACAGATCCGTAGTTGGTGAGAACTGCATTTTGATGTTAGGAGACCCGACATGAGCTCAGCTCAGGCTTCTCATGTGCAGCTGTGGGTACCTTGTGTGAGCAGTGAGGGATGTGGAAAAGGAATGTAACCGAAGGGTTAAAAGACATGATTTATGGACTGCTTCTAGCGTTTAGCAGGATGGCTTTAGGTCAGAAAAATAATTTTGAAAAATTGATTCTCCTTGCTTCTCATCCACCCGTTGCCACTTGTTTAGTAAAAGATGTAATAAATCACAAGTTAAGAGAGTGTAAGATAGCAAACCTTGTATTTCTAGACAAACCATTGGACTATACCGAAGTCATAGTAATAAATTCCTTAGAAAATGGTGTGTGTCTCTCATGCGTTTTATAAAAGCACATGCACACACACACACATTCATATTAATGGAAAAAAGCATGTGTAAGAACTTGTCAACAGTTCCCTGTATGTAAAGGGGGAATTTTATCCTTTTGCATAAATAGCCTTTCTATTTTCTTCAACAGATATAAATTACAGAACTCGAATCCATTTCTAAAACCGCTTTGTAGCCCTTAAATGGCACTGCATATTTAAAAGACACAGCTCCCTTGGTGCCTGGTGTGGCGTGAGAACACCGGCACAGTGGCATAGGGGCAGCATGTGCCCAAGATTGTATTCCAGCATCCTGGATCTTGGGAGGGGACCCAGTGATGGCCCAAGGAAAATGTTTCCTTATTCTGCATAGTTAAACAATATAAGGCCGCTCAAGAAACAAATTGTCCTGGCACACAGCAGGTAGGAAATGGAAATGCTAACCAAGGCAATGGTCCTCCAGGCAGGAAATCTACAGGGGAGATATGTTTTCAAAGGTGCAGGGCAGCCAGCTGGGATACACCGTTCCTAGATTTTTTTTTTCTATCTACTTGCTCTGTCTCAACAGGACATAAGCCCCCATGCCACTCTAAATACCCAGCTCATATTGAATGTGATGTGCATGCAGCGTACACAGCATAAATTAAGCACACACAAACACACACGTGAATTTCCATGTTCAGAGCCTGTGCGCAGAAAAGATGGAAAGCTACCAAGATCTAGACACGTGCTGTTCATTAGGTGGGAAAGAAGAAAAAAAGGCCTCCCAAGAAATGGAAAGGGATGGCACTGTGGAAGAAGGGAAATTCTAGAAATAGTTGATCAGCAAAAGTGCTCTATGGTGATGATGGGGGAGGGGGCCGTGCTGTAAAGCAAGGCCAGCTATAGATCCCAAGCCAAAGCTGGGAAACTTACAGAAAGAAAAAAGTGGGTGTGTAGACTTGAAATCAAGTGAACTTGGATTCGGTCTGACTTCGAGAGGGTCTCCTCACTCCCACCTCATCGCCAAGTGTCTCATGTGAAAAGACCATCTAAAGGACTGGTTTTGTGCTGAGCTCAGCCGCGCTCTCTGAGATGGCCATGGAAGGCTGAGGGAGTCAATGCAGGCTGCAGCAGAGAGCTCATGTCAAGGGTAGGTGGGCCACGGTCAGAGCTCTCCTGGGTGTAGGCAGCAAGAACACGCATTTCCTGTGGGGAAACTAAAAGTTGTAACAAAATATAATGAAAAAGCATGGTTGCAAATACTGAATTTGTGGAAACTGACTCGTGTTGGTGATTCTAAACAATACCAGTGAGAAACCATTTCCCCCTTGCAAGGATGACCAGTTCTACCACTGCCCTGTCTCATGCCCACTCACAAAGTAGCACACTGGCAGCAGATGTAGCAAAGACAGTGGTCACCGCTGGCTTCTCACAAAATAATATATCCTGAAATAAATCTAACTAAGGAAGTGAAAACGTATACAGTAAAAATGTAAAGACACTGAAGAAAGAAGTTAAAGAAGATGTTGGAAGATGGAAGACCTTTTAAGTTGAGGCCATTGGTCCTTTTGGCATTGAGTGAGAGATTAGGTCTTAGTTTTATTTATTTATTTTTTTTATGTAGTGTTGGAGGAGAGAGCCACTTCTTTGATTCCAAGCTGCCTGGCTAGCTTAAGCCTGAAATAATCACACAGAAACTATATTATTTAAAACAATGCTTTGTATATTAACTCTAACTTCTTATTGACTAGCTCATACATTTTAATTTAACCCTTCACCATTAATCTGTGTATCGCCACATGGCAGTTGCTTACCAGCAAAATTTAAGCATGTCTGACTCTGGTGGCTGCTCAATGGCATCTCTTTGACTCCACCCTTCTTTCTCTCAGCATTAAGTTCTGTCTTCCCCGCCTACCTAAGCTCTGCCCTGCTATAGGTCCAAAGAAGTGTCTATATTCATTAATGATATTTAAGCATACAGAGGAAAATCCCACATCATCTCCCCTTTTCTGTTTAAATAAAAAAGAAAGCTTTAACTTTAACATAGTAAAATTACATATAACAAAACAGTTATCAAGCAAGAATTACAGTTACAATATTTATATCTACTTTATCATTTAACATAACAAAGGAAAACTATAACTATAAATTCTTCAACTCTGTCAAAGATTCCAGAAGGATATAATATTACCTAAGTAAACAGGAAGTACATTGTAAGTAACTTCCAAAACTCTAGAATTGACAGAGACCTCTTGCTACCTGGACAGTCACCCAAAGTTCTTCTGTATTGTTGGGTCATCCATCTTTGGCCTACAGGCCCACAGTATCCAGCAGGCTTCCATGAGGCAGGAAATTTCAAAGACATTTCTGGCTATATTGGCAGTTTGCCAGTCACTTTCTTCTGTGTCCTACAGAATGTCTAGCAGACTCTTTCTTGAAGCAGGAACCCTGAAGGGTCATCTCACCTTTAGGCAAGTTTAGCAGTCATTTCTCTGTGGTTCCTGCATGTCCAGTTAAGCAGTCCAGGCAATAGCAGTTTTTTGCCCAAATGCTAGCAAACTCCATAAGGAGCCTCTTTGATGCCCATCTTCCTCTTGAAGTAGCTGGTGCTGCCAGGAGCAGATGTGTCTCATTGTTATGAAAAGTCCTAAGTTATTAAAACATTTTAAATGCCATATTCTGAAGGTCTCTGAAAGACTTGAAGAATACTTATCTAACTGAAATATATCTCTATATATCTAGAAAAATCTAACATGCTACAAGTTTGACTATTATAGATGAGTACCTATTAATTCATATTTCTAAATTATACAGTACTTTTTAAAATGAGCTACACAAACACAATACCTTAATCAAGAGCAGAAATACATATACATATAACAAAATTGACCTTAAATTTTTATCAATAAACCAAGATCCATACCAATGCAAATTTCTATAACATATCCCCCTTTAAATGTAAACAAACATTCATAAACAATATTTGAGAATATGAGCATAGTTTCTCCAAACTTCTTCGTGCTGTTTATTGGGTGAAGTGTTTTCTTTGTAATGGTATTTACAGCAACCTTTCGGGGGTCTTATTCCATCAAACCACATCAGTTTAGAAGCAACCCACAGGTTCTCTTCTTCTGTGAAAACAAGAGAAGAACCTCTTTTCCAAAGCAACATATCCTTAGACTCAAATTTGGAAGTCATGATACCTTTATAATATACATGCTGGTTTAGCTTAGCAGCCCATACAATGAAATGTCTCTCTGTACTTAGCTCATTCACAGTCAAAAAATTCACATCAATGTAGTCATCCAGTTTGACCAACACCATTTGCTAAAGATGCTGTCTTTTCTCTCATGTATGTAGTGGCTTCTTTGTCAAAATTCAGATGACTACAGGTATGTGAACTTGTATCCCATTGATCAATGTGCCTCTTTTTAATGCCACTAACATTCTGTTTTTATTAATCAATAGTTCCATAAAGAGAATGAAATTAGTTCCTTATCTCTCACTCTGCACAAAACTCAACTCCAACTGTTTGAAGGACTTTAACATAAGACCTGATACCCAAAATATGATAGAGGGAAAAGTAGGTAATACACTTAAACTAATAGGTACAGGAAAGAATTTTCTGAACAGGACTCTGTAGCACAGATATTAAGACCAATGACTGACAAATGGCCTGCTGCCTTTGATGAAGAGGAGAAATGTCCCCAACAGGGAGTGCCTGGTTTCACCATTCATTCCCCCCTCCGATGATTTTGAATGAGTCCAAAGACTTGGATGCCATTAATATTTTTAATATTGATATTTTGGGCAATGAGTCACAGTGTTGATGGGTGTGGGAGTGTTACCAGTTAAAGGAGAAGAGGAGAATGGCATAGTAATGAAATCACATGACTTCCTTATTAATCAGAGACTTTCTGATGAAGTTGTTCCTGCAGCTTCTCCACAGTTTCCTAGGAATGGTCTTCCTTGTGGTACTTGCTGGTTTGGTTACAGTCTGGGGAGCAACTTAGCCACTTGGATAAATCTGAGCCATGGAGGGAGGCTCAGGAGAATGATACTGAAACTTTAGGCAAAACAGAGGTACTAAAAGGCAGAGGCCCTGAAAACATTTAGGTTAGAGAACACTACTCAGGCATGCAAATTAAATGAAAGAAGCTAACTAGTGTCAGAGGAAAATTATATACCACCATTACACTTGTCTAGAAATTCCATTCCTTTCAGCGGTTCATTCATTTTTCTATTTTTGGTGGAAATATGGGCACAGGTACATATTTTTAAAACATTACAAAAATAAAGCACTTGGTATATTTAGTTGCCGTCTTGGTTAGTGTTACTATTATTGTGATGAAATACTTTGTGCAAGGCAAGTCATAAAGTGGCCTTACTTACAGTGTCAGAGGTTTAGTTCATTATCATGGTGGGATGCATGGCTCTGAAGAAGGAGCTGAGAGCTACATCCTGATCAGTAGGCAAAGGGAGAGAGAGAGAGAGAGAGAGAGAGAGAGAGAGAGAGAGAGAGAGCCTCCAACAAGGTCAAACCCACTCTAACAAGGCCACAGCTATATAAGCCTATGGGAGCTATTCTTATTCAAACTACCACTGTTGCTTTTCTCAAAGGTATGAGAAAACACCTGACAGAAACAGCTAAGAGAAGAAGATATAGTTTCTCATGCAGGAAAGACATGTTGGAATTCATAGTGGAAGCATGGGACTGGGACTCTTCACAGCTTAATGGATCAGGAAGTAATGCGTTTCTCCTTTGTCTCTTATTCAGGACCCCAACCCATGGGACATGGCTACTCATTCTCAGAGCCCATCTTCTTTAGTTAGTTTTCTCTGGAAATGTCCTCATAGACATCCACGAGATGTGCCTCATTGATTGTCTAGATATTCCTGAAACCAGGCAGGTTGACAGCAGAAATGAACCATTACACTTGATTTCTTGCCAAGAAGCTCTGGAGGGTGGGGCACCAGGTAGAGGGGAATAGCTTTGTCTCACAAGTGGCCACTGATGAGCTCTGATTCCTGGCAGCAGGACAACAAACCGACAAGAGGACCAGGAAACATGGGCTGATATGTGAGCTCATTAATATCTGAATATTGGTTCAGATTAAAATCAACACCATTGAATAAGCAGACAACACACCAGATGTGCTGCTAAGAGGTGCCATTCTTATTTTGAAGCTTGCATCAAGCACAAGTTCCATTTTATTCCTTAAGGGGGTGGGAAGTAAGGTAACAATTTCTTGGATAGGTAGGGTCTTTCCAGAGTGCATGGGGCCATCAACTCTCTTTAGTCATATATGTCCTACTCCTTAGAGGCAACAGCTCCATTCATCCTAGGCTCCCTAGAGAGTGTTCCACAGTTACAGACAATTGCATCACTTCTTCTTCTTTGTGGGTTGAAAATTCTCCTGAAGGTCCTCTGTTGTCGGAGGCTGTTAGTTCATTCCCGACTGCTCAGCCCCCAAATAATCACACAGAAACTCTATTATTTGAAATACTGCTTGGCCAATAGCTTAAGTGTATTTCTGGCTAACTCTTAAATCCTAAACTAACCCATCTCCATTAATCAGTATATCTCCATGTGGCTGTGGCTTACTAGGTAAAGTTCTGTCCCTGGTGTTTGTCTCCTGCAGGGCTACATGGCTTCTCCTTGACTCTGCCTTCTTTCTCCCAGCATTTAGTTTAGTTTTCCTGCCTAGCTCTATTCTGCTAAGCCACAGCTTATTTATTAACAGCTTTATTCATTAGCCAATAAAACAGCTTATTCATTAACCAATAAAACAGCTTTATTCATTAGCCAATAAAAGCAAAGCATAGACAGAAGGACTTCCCACACCAGTCCTCATGGCTAAAGACAGCTTTAGAATCTCTATTTAGAAGGGATTTACAGTTGGCCATCTGGCTGGGTGGAAGGTCAGCCTTGAAATTATTTCATATGATTAAGAAAAGGCTGTGAAGTAAGTATCCTCCTTAAGTATGAACTAAAACTGCCCCACACCATCACTATCTCTACCACTGAACTACATTCTCCCCATCTTTGTACGTTTTATTTTGAGAAAGAATCATACTAAGTTTAGGCTATCCTTAAACTGTCTCTGTAGCCAGGTAGCTCCTGAGCTTCCACTCTCCCTGCCTCATCCTCCTGGTTAGCTGGGATTATAGGCCTGTACCGCCAGGCCCAGCTACATTTTTGGGTTTTTATGTATAGTCAATTAAAATCTGAATCCAATTAAAACTGTGTATCCAATAGTTGTTGGGAAGTCTATCTACTTCTCTTTCCTTGGTATAGACTAAAATAAATAAATGGCTCTATCTCCTTTTGGGAGGAATTTGAGGGTTGTTGCAGTATATGGTTGCCGTGATATTGTACTTTGCCTTGTGGATTCTTCAGCCAACAGGAGCTAGAATACGAAAGTGGGTTTTGTTCTGCAAATTGGCAAGGTTGCCTTGATGTTTTATGGGAGCAACTGTCCTCAGCCTCTTGCTCATCTTTGTTGGCTGGAGGTCTACTCTATTTTCAGAGTTATCGCTGAGGGAGGCTTTCTTGACTCGGTGTGTTCTTGTTTGTCGTGGTCATTGTCACCACCTTTCTTCTGGCTATCCAGTATCATGCCTGGCCTCTGTTGGCAGAGCTCGATATCTCCTTTGCTATCAGTGAGCTAAAATCTGTAGCAGACATATATTGTCAACTCAGTCCCTAGGAAGTTCATCTAGTGATACTAGATGCCATACATTGCCAGTGGCCTTGGCAAGTAGTGTATCTTTTAACTAGCCTTGGGCCTCACATGTACACCCTTTCTGCAAGTCCGTTTCCCTAAATCTTTAATTTCTTCTTCTCTGTCTTCCATGGCAATCAGGCAATTCACTTTCCCAGTGGGAGCCATTCCTTTCTCCAGGCTTCTAGGAGTTACCATGGCAGCAAATTCACATTATTTCCTGGGTTGTCAAATCCTGTTTCTCAATAGAGTGACCATAAGTAAAAAGCAACCAAACAAGCCAAACAAACAAACCCCTCTGTTATCCAGACTCATGTCCTTGTCCCCTGGTCAGGCACCTTGCTCCCTGCTTGCACACCCTTCAAGGCATCCTGTAGCTCCTTTCCACTGTGCTCGCTTTCTTTACCAGGGTGAGCATAACGCTGGCCAGACTATGCTGACTCAATCCTGACTGTAGGTCTGACAGTCACCAAAAGAGAAAGGAACCATCTGTTGTCTTTTGAAGAAAAGACCCTGGGTCAACTTCCTGGTGGGGGTGGGGAGCTAGCTTATCACAGGAAGGGGTGGGTTACCTCTGAAGAATCAGAGGGTTCAGAGATCAGACAGCATCCATCCAAATCTTGTAACCCCCAATGTCAGAGACTAGATTTTGCAAACCAGGACCTTTGATTTGGTCAATATCCCTGCTTTGAATTTGAATATTCAGTTGTCTTTAAGGTTTAGTAACTGTTAAATCCAGGGACTTTTCTTCTGTCCACCTATTATAGAAATTCCTTTCACATTGTTTGAATTGCTTGCAAATTCTCTTAGATTTTTATTATTCTCCTATAGGGCGTCAATAAACTTAGCAATAGCCACTAACTGCCATTGTTCATATACTTATAAATTCTCCTCTATGTTTCAAATGCTTCAGTCATTTCATCCATGCAGTCCTCTCTGCCCATGTACTATCCTAGACCATCAATGATGCATGTTTAGCCAGGAATCTTGTCTCATGCTGAGTGATGTTTTTATGTCTTACCATCAGGGAAGAGGTCCTCAGAACGGTTTAATGATGGAAAATTCAGTCCTTGAGTATTTTAATTTAAACAGCTTTGTTGGGTCGTTTTTAGTATCAACTACTCCTATAAGTTGGGTTTTCTAGACAGTAGGTCCTGATATAGAGTCGGAAACACAGAAGATTGGGGCGGGGGAGGATATCATATATTATAGTAAAAGGAAAGAGGCTGGGAGTGTACAGAGAAAGTCATCAGCCTGGAAGATATCACTAAGTCTGTCAACCCAACAAGAGTTCCAAAGCAAAGAAGGAGCACTAGCAGAGTGCAAAGTTGAAGGGAGACGAGGCCTTTGAAGTACTTCCTTCTGGGTTACTGCCTGGAGATCAAGGGTAATAACGTGCAGGATGCTAAGTAAAATTGGCTTTGCAGACGAAGAATGACTTTTTAAGTAGAAGTTTAGCTCACACAATATTTGGGATAAACTAAAAATAAGGACGGAACAAAACCAATAAAACTCTTGTTCCTTGTCTCCATTGCAAATTTAACCAGGTGTTCTGAATTTTGATTTGCTAAATCTGGCTAGGTGTGATTAATTTCAATTTTCAATTTGATTATATTGAGAAATGCTGAGGGTTTGTGAGACAAGCCTTTGGATATATGAGAGCATTTCCAAAAGAATTAACTGAAGAAGTAAGGTTCACACTGAGTGGCTGGGATCCAGAACATAGTAAAAGGGAGAAGGGAGAAAACAACCAGGTCCTGGCACTCTCCTTTTCTTTGAAAAGCTTCTACCAAGATTTGAGCAAGCAGCCTGCTGCTGCCACAGGCAAGGTTTGGGTTTCCACCATATAAGTCTCTGCTCTTATAGACTGTATTCCCTGAAATGGAAGTCAAAATAAACCTTTCCTCTCTCAAGCTTTTTCTCACTGGATATTTGGTTACAACAACAAGAAAAATAACAGAAATCCTGGCCAGAGGTCGCGCTATGGTACTTCTCAATTCCTTCCACTTTCATCAGGCAGTTTACTTGGAATCACCTTGAAAACATTGTGACTTGGCTTGATTGGATCGAGTCAAGGTGGAATGAAATATGGCCCGTTCTGGGGACTGCCAAGAAATAAACAAGTTTCTTGAAGGAAGAGTTGAGCAGGTCTCTGCATTTGCCACGTCTGTTTTCTGCTTAAATGTTGTCTCTCTTAATGAGAGCAAGCCCATGAAGAACACGAGTCTTCTTCGGTGTCATATCCCCAGTGACTAATGGTGTTTGGCTCATGGTACTCATTCTGTTGTTACTTATTAAATTGAATTGAACTTAACAGTGTCACGGACCCATCGAATACGGATAAAACAGAAAGAAGGGTCCTCTGTTGTTTTCTTCTCCGGATGACACTCTGGGTTTTGCTAACCCTTCAATGACACTCTGGGCTACACAAATGAAGGTGAAGGAAGGGTGGTCAGCTGCCAACTGAAATCCGAGTTCACAAGCACTGACTTCCATGTCAGGGCTAATTATTTTTGGCATTAATTAAATCCTTTCCAAGTAAACTAAGCAGGCTCTAGTTGAGGAATTTCAAAACAGATCTTGTACATGAAGATTAGTGTTAGTGCCAATATATGTGCATCTGCTACCATCTATATATACCGCACAGAGGGTTTAAAACCACAAGACCTCAAACAGGATTTATTCTTTTTTTTTCCAGCACTGACTCATCATCCATATCATTTCTAGCAGATAAGCCAGAAGTCTTTCCCTACCCAGTGATAGTATTCAGCTCCCAGACATGGAGGAAGTACCGTGGGTTTTGCTCATGTTCTCTATAGCCTCTGCTTTGGGCGCTTTGGTCCACATCATCTCTGACCAGGATAGGAATGCGCCAATTACCTTCCACCTTTGCTATTGTCTTCTCTCCAATCTGTCTTCTACGATAATGTCAAGCATTTAGACTTAAACTTTAAAAGAAATTGCTCCAAATCTAATCAATCAAATCATGTTATTCTCTTTTTTACTTAATCCTTGCCCCACGCCTTTCAGGATCATTTCCAAATTTCATCCATTACTCTGTTTGCCAGAGATGTTTTTACTCCATTTTAAATGTGCAATCTAAGCTGGGACTTCGAGTGCTAAGGCAGGAAGGTTCAAGGCCTGCTTAGGCTACAGAGTAAATTCAGACCTAGCCAAGGCAACTTGCAAGACTCTGTCTCAAAATAAACTTTTTAAGAAGTTTACTTCGACACCCCTAAGGGCTCAGGGGCATTGGAGGAAGAGTGGATAGGAAGGATGTAAGAGTTAGAAGCTGGGAACAAATGTAAAATGTCCTGGACTTGGCAGAGGCACTGTATTCATCAATTCGATGTAGCTGTGGTTATCTGCACAAGATTCGAACAATATCGAGCCAACAAAACCAGTCAGCATCCCAAGAGGTGGCACCAATAAAACTTAGTAGGCCACAAAATAAAAAGTAATAGAGGGTATGAAGGGAAGAGAAGGATGTGTCATGGGTCCCTGGGAAGTGCAGAAGAGAGTTAACGGTACCTGTGATCAAGATAAATTGTTTACATGTATGAAATCATCAAAGAATTAGTAAGAGACATTTTATTTTTGAAAAAGACTTGAAAAAAGATGCTATATTGTCATATTCCCCCATTTGACCTTTCCCCATTAATAATAGGATAAAGGCCAGCCTTCTTTACACAAATATTAAGGCCCTCTGGTTCTGAGCATGGCGCATCCTCTCTTACCGTCTGCTATGAGGGATGTGGTCTCATGAACATGGCGCATCCTCTCTTACCGTCTGCTATGAGGGATGTGGTCTCATGAACATGGCGCATCCTCTCTTACCGTCTGCTATGAGGGATGTGGTCTCATGAACATGGCGCATCCTCTCTTACCGTCTGCTATGAGGGATGTGGTCTCATGAACATGGCGCATCCTCTCTTACCGTCTGCTATGAGGGATGTGGTCTCATGAATACACCATGCTCTTAGCATGCTTGCCTGTCTTTTTTTCAAGCTGGCTTCTTTGCCTGAAATCGCTTTAATTTTATTTTTCCTTTGGTCTACATCAGTGGTTCTCAAACCCTTTTGGAGTGCCTGTCATCTGAGGATTTTGCTAAAATTCAGATGCTGGTTTATGAGGTCTGGCATTGGTACCCCAATTGTTTATTTCTCCCTTCCCCTCTTCTCTTCTTCCCTCCCCCCCTCTCTTCTCTTCATTTTGCTTGCCATGCCGGTGATTGAATTCAGGGTCTTTGGCAAGCTAAGCTAGTCAGTTGCATAGGTCACATGGTTGATACTATAACTGTTCCACTGACCCCACAAAGGCCTACTCAACACTCACCTGGAAAAAATGTTGTCATCTCTAAAGCTGCTCCTTAACTTTTCAGGAAGAACATGACTACTTTCTTCTTATACCTATAGTTCACCATGCCTGTGCTGGGCTCCTTTGGGTTGGACACACATTGGAGTCACCTGGGAAGAGAGACTCTTCTTTGGCAGGTTGCCTCCATCAGCTGTCCTGTAGACAAGTCTGTGGAAGCTATGCTCGATTAATGATTGATGTGAGAGGCCCAGCCCATTCATTTATCATGGTGCCATGCCTGGGTCGTTGGTCTTGGGTGATATAAGAAAGCAGGTTGAGCAAGTCATGAGGAGCCAGTCAGTAAGCAGTGTTCCTCCAGGGTCTCAACTTCAGTGACTTCATTCAGTGATGGACTGTGGCCTGTCACGTAAGTCAAAGGTACCCTTTCCTCCCCAGGTTTTCTTGGTTAGAGGATTCTGTCAGAGCAAGCACAATGTCCTTTATCTAAAACACTATTTAACATTCTGTTGCTGTTTCCTTTGTTGCTTCTGTTTTCCATCTCTATACTGGGGTGACCTTAGGGAGAGGTGGTAATTCCGTTTTAGGATCACAAGCCCTTACTGCAGTGGCTTGCTTAGAGTAGATATTAAGTAAAGGGTTGTTGATAGATGAGTGTACACTAATCCTTGGATAGTGGGAAATCACACGTCCATGTTGGATTCTCTTTTTCCATTTTCTGCTATAAGATGAGCGTGTTAAATTAGCATTCCTTTGAATCCTGGATGATAAATACTGGCAAATTTGTCCTCCGTAATGTAGTTATACAGCTGTGTACCGTCCCGAGAAGCTCGTGCAACCGAACTGGTGACTGACCAGCCTTCAAGGTAGTCTCCAGAGCCTCAGCAACCTAGGATCAGCAACTTGGCAGCCTTTTCCTTGGGAGACACCATTGGTTGACTCAGCCTGGCTCTCTTCTGTTTCTTTTTGAGTGTGCCTTTAGATCTTCTACTGAGATTAGATTCTTCCAGGTGGTTGGGTTTGGGGGGCTGCTGGGCAGACCAACTTCAGCAACAGAAACCAGAGAAACCATGTTTCCAGAGGTTGAGTGGTGAGAGGCTGCGTGTGTGCATGTGTGCGCATGCGTGTGCATGTGTGTGCATGTGGGGAGGGCGCAGAGGAGCAAGGCTGACCCCAGAAGTGAGAAAGAAGTCTTATCACTTTCATAAAGAATAACTTACAATACACAAAATTTGTCGTCAACATTGAGTGGGGGGAAAAATGAGGCAGACAGATGGCCTGAGAGCAGAACCGATGCACGGGAACTAAATACATCTTCTCTTTACTCCACTCGTGACAGGGGCTGGGGCTGTGTCTAGAGTATCTGCCTGCCACGTTTCCACACATGCCTTTAGGCACGCTGTCCTCTTCTGAGAGGGGGGCCATTCAAGCCACCTGCCAGGTTTCATTTGTGGTGTTCTAGAAGCCTTCCTATGGCAAGGGATGGCTTTTGAATCATTCACTAGCTTTGGAGCGCTTCTCCATAAAACAAGACTAACAATAGCACCCACCTCACAGCGGAGCTGTGAAGCTCAAACAGTAGTAGCCTGTGAGCGCAGGGCCAACGTTACTGAGCTGACCTCAAGCAAGGCAAAGCAGGACCACGGTTCCTGCTGAGAGGTTCCAAAGGGTCGCCTAAGAGGAGGCAGAGCAGCCACTGGCTGCTTCTTGCAGCTTGGGGAACACTTCCTACCTCGGTCTATAGGATTGCTGGGTCAGTGCTCTTCCACTGGATCTCTGAAGTCCTACTCACGGGGGCGGCGGGGGCGGGGGTGTGCAGCAGAAAGGTGCAGTCCCTTCCCGCTCACCACAGCCCGTTATTACACAAGAGCAGTTGGACCGCAGTTCCCCTGAGAGGGGCTGTGGGAAGAGGTAGAGTGGGAGCCGACTCTGAGGCCCGCTACAGTAACTGTCATTAGAGTGCGGGAAACTCCTGGGAGAAGTTTATTTATTTATTTTTTCTTTTTTAAAACGGCAGGAATGATTTACGTACAAGAAACGCTCCTCTTTGAAAGAAAATAAAGACGGTTTCCTGACCATGTTTCGTCCCGATCCTGCTTTTGGCTTACTTGCTTTGCAGTTAACTCTGCCACCCGTTGTTATCTCCCCCAATCTCCTGGCCACCTCAGGAAATGCAAACTAACCTTAATATTGGTCTAAGCAAAAACAGAGCAGCCTTCACTGGCTGCTGAGAAGAGAAGAAATAGAAAACAAACGCTCAGACAAGCAAGGAAATCAGAGGGAATTATGGGCCCATATCTATCCACCCCAGTGGGACTTTCTTCGAGCTTTTATCACCTGCCATTGCTGGGGTCATTTATTGTTTGTATCTGTCAAGGCCCTCGGAATCAGAACAGCATCATGGCTCATCCACTTCGGCTAAAAAGGCACTACAGTACTCTCATGCTTTGATGTGTAAACAATCGGAACCCCCTCCTCCAAAATAAAACCTCACAAAACAGAATTCAAAAACAAAGAGGCAAAGTTAAGGGGAACAATTTTCTCTCCCTCGAACACGTTTCATCGGTATTTTTGCATACATTACTCTTGTTCTGTCTTTATCATTATTTCTCTTAGCAGCCATCAAGGAAAATATTGAAAATGAACATATTATCTATTCCCTAACAGCCCTTTTCAGAACCCTGAAGTCATCGTTAGAGGAGCCTCATGGGTCTGTCAGTCTCATGGCTCAGGAGGAACTGCCTCAGCATCTGGAGATATAGCAGGAGGAGCTGGTGCAGCCCAGGCCTGTGGAAGCCCAGAAAACGCTTCCTACCTCTTAGTTCATTTGATTCAAGCAGCAGGTCTGTTAAGAAAGACTTTCTGTTTCCCATTTTGTAGATGAGGAAAGCCAAGCTTATGTCCTCTTGCTCAAGGTTACCTAACTAATAAGTGGGGAAGGTGGCTTTTTTTTCCCTTATATCCATACAACCATAGCAAAACAACAGCCAACAGTTTAGTAAGCATTTGGCATTTTCCAGGAACTCTTACAAGCCTTGGGTGTTTGAGCTCATTTAATCTCCTGAGCCACTTTAGAGGCAGGGACTGTGAGTTTTCTCTTTCACAGGTGAAGACACTAAAAGAGCCAAAGAGAAGCTCCCGTATGCCTCCTCGCTCAGAGCCAGGGAACTGGCTGGGGGCTGGAAACTCCCCTCATTTTGTACTTTGCTTTTGCTCAGGGCCTTTCTGCCCTGAGACTGTCATTGCGCCCCTGGCAGTGAGTGCTGGGGTTCAGGGGACAAGGCTGCAGTGGCCTCTTCTGGAAATTATATTAGCCAGCAATCATGCTGTATTCACTGGGGCAGACGCTGTGCCAGAGGTTGAGTCAGGGACCATTTTTCTAGATAGAGGACATACACTATGTCCAATATGTCCTTTTAAAACTTGTTTTGCCAGCCTCTTCCTGCCTGAGGGTTATGTTGTTGAGAGAAAATAACAGAGGCTCTATCTGCCTCCAGGACTTCAGAATGTTGCTGACTTGGCTGGGGCAATTTTAGGCTCCAAGAAGGAGCAGAGACCAATCTCTGGTCTGGGTACCAGGCCAAGATATCCCCAAGGTCATTTCCAAGAAGAAAAATCAATAGGTCTTGGAGGGGTGGGATCCAGCCCAGAGAGTTGGGTCAAGACTGGGCCAGCATAGGCGTTCCTCTGGCGGCCACAGGATGCCATTGACCCTGTGGATGTTAAAGGTCAGTGTATATCAGCGCAGGTTATATTTACACAGTGGGCTAAAATTAGCTGGCATGCTCTGCTGGCAGCAGGGAGGATATAAGGTTCCCAATTTATCTAGCAACGCTAATTTTGGCAAAGCCCAACACGGTTCTTCTGTTCTCAGTGGATAGGCATTCAACTACAATAACATCCTTTTCCTTCCTCTTCCTTGTCTCTACGTCTTAGGAAATTACAAATATAAACCCAGTCTGACTTTGGTTCAGCACCAGTTCCTACAAATATGGATGTCTTAACAAGAGTCTTGTAAACTCGAGAGTTTAGCTACTTCTCAGTGTACAGAAAACCACAAAACTACATGGTACAGTGTTTTCAGCAAACACCCAAGAACAGTGAACTAAGAAGAGCATTAACAGGATCACTTGTGTTGTGTTACTGGGACCTTCCGGGGAGGGTCGATGAAGGCAGGACAGATCTAGACTCGCTTGACCTCCTTGGAGTCGGTCCTGAAGGAGGGGGAAGTTCTGTGTATCTGGATTCAACATGAAAAACTGATGTGATTCATTATCAATATCTATCAAAGAGTAGCATCAGGGCACACACCAGGCCTTCATGATACAGCCAGGACAGAGTGTAGATAAATAAGATTCTAGGTATATTTTAAACGAAGCTTGTTTCAAGCTGCATGTTCTCTTTGGATAGCAGGTGGTTGACTCGAATATGCTGATCAAACATAGGCTTGTCCTTAAAGAGAGACCAGTTAAGGTCAAACTTAAAGTGTCTGAGGATAGCTAAAAAAATAAACAAGAGAGATGTGGGAGAAATACGGCCTGAAAAGATCAAAAAAGTTTCAGTAAGAGGAAGCAACTGTTATATTAAGGTGCTAGAGAGGTATATTGCAAAATGAAAAAAATCTGTTTTATGAAATTTAAAGATATATATCTGGAAAACAATCTTTTATTATTTTTCTATTGCCAGTTTCTGTGAATTTGTGCTTACTAATATTAAACTAGGGCTCTGCCTTTGTCTAAATATGATTTTCTTTTTTTTCCACTTTATTTATTTACATGATGGCTTTATAGTGTATCTTTTGATATTTAATCTTCGTGCAAAAACACATTTCTAGAGTTAATTTATTAACGTATTATTTCATGGGTAAGTTTTACAACATAGTCACAAAGGTCTAGTTTTCCAGTACTTTTATGAATTCATTTTCTCATTCATATCTTTGCTTTATTTTTAATTAATTTTGTATGGCCTGATTCAACTTCCCTTCTCACCATCAGGCCACTCAATTGTTTGAACAGTATGTATTGAATAACTAATATTTTCCTCAATGAATCTGAAATGCTGCATTGCCAATTTTCTGACGGTCTAAAGAAATTTGGACAGGGACTATATTTGAATTATAATATATTTGTTTATTAACGTATGTGCCACATTACTTAAGTCATTGTGGTTTTCTACTGTGTGTTAATATCTACGCATGCATTTTAAATTTGAGAGCACTTTTAGCAATTTGAAATTTTTCTCATAAAAACTTTGAATTGGCTTGTTTAAATTTTAAATGATCACTATTGGTGATTTTTAATTTTATTTTTATGTGTATGGATATTTTGCCTACTTGTATGTCTGTGTACCATGTGAGTACCTTGTAGCCACAGAGGACAGAAGAGGGCATTAGATTCCTTGGAACTGGAGTTACAGTTTGTTGTGAGCTGCCCAGTGGGTTGCAAACTTTGAATCCAGATCCTCTGGAAGAGCAATAAACGTTCTTAACCATTGAGCCATTTATTTCTCTGTCCTCAATTTGGCAATTTTATTAAAAGGTATTTCAAAAATTCCAATCAACTTTGAAAGAACTGACAATTTTATGACCCGAGAATTTTCTATTTTGGTTTTCCAAGACAGGGTTTCTCTGTGTAGCTTTGGAGCCTGTCCTGGAACTAGCTCTGTAGACCAGGTTGACCTCGAACTCACAGAGATCCGCCTGCTTCTGCCTCCTGAGTGCTGGGACCAAAGGAGTGTGCCACCACAGCCCTGAGGATTTTCTATCCAACAACAAAGCCGGTCTTCTATTTTTACTCACATCTTTTGATGCCTCTATAAAATGCTCCCTTTTCCCCTCTGGGGACTGCCAAGGTCTCCCACATGCTAGGTGAGGGCTGCTCCTTAAGAAGCCAAGCTGCAAAGAGGACTCAAAGACCAGTTGAGCTTCCTGGAAGGGGTTTAGACCAGTAGAACCACGTGGAGAGGACACTCTCCAAGCTATTGAGCTTTGTGAAAACTGTGAAGCTTTTGTGAGCTGTCACTCATGTTAGAGTGGGCTTTGGTGACACAGCTGTCCTTTAGCCTTTTTTCCCCCTGTAAGTAACCCCTCACCATATTCCTGTCACTAACCCCAATAAGAGTCATGGTTCACTCTCCTTCAGTCTGCTCTGGGTTCCCTGTCTGGGGTCAGCAGCTGAGTGTGTTCAAGCTCCCCAGGAAAGGACTGTCACACAACACATGTGCATGGTTATGGGATCATTCACTTGATCATGGGCAATGTACCAGTAGCTAGATTGAAGAAAAATGACTTTGCCGTCCAGAGGCCATTGACTTCCAATAGCTTCTTAGCTAAGGGTGGGAGCTCATGATCCCCTCCCCTCTCCGAGTAGAGTATTGCTGGGCTCCGTCTTGTGTAGGTCTAGTACAGGCAGTGCACCAGCCATGTCTAGAAGACAGTGTTTCCCAGACTCTTCCCCACCCACTTCTCCCACCCTTTCACATCTCTCTTCTGCCAAATCTCTTATTTTTGACCTTCTGTCTGCCCAGTTCCTCTTGATTTTCACAACCCTTTAAATCCTTACATCCTCCTCTAGCATCTACTCTGTCTTCCAGTTAAGTCACAGACTTCTTTCCCTCCACTACTGCCCCTGTCCTGTCAATTCCTTCCTGAAGTCTGTACAAATTGTTTTCAGTGTCTTAGAAAATTGTATAGAATATAGTTCTTTAGTTAGAAATTGAGAGGCAATTGAATTTTATGGTCTTATTTTATCTTCTTTGTTGCTTGTTACTTAAAATTCTAGTTGACTGGAGTAATTGGATTAGGGTTTGTAGGTCTTGTCTTTAATTTGCCACATTCTGCAACCGGATGTTACATAAGACCATTTCATGCGTGCTATAGAAACTTTGCAACAACATGTTTCCATTTCTTTAATCTCGGACTTGAGGACATTGTTGTCTTTCATTTGTTATTGCAGGCAGACATCGGTCAGGGCTCGGGAAGAGACAGGCAAATCTGAAGCCCATCTTTAGAAGAACCATGCGTTCCTCTGCCTGTTCTGTGGAGGGGAGCTGCTCAGCGTGTTGGGTGTATAAAGGTTTAATCTCCAATCCCAGGGGAGCTGTAACTTTTCTGACTGAGTAGCTCATAAATAAATAAATACATAGGTAAATAAATAAATAAAACTGTATATATTATGAATTTAATACTGAATTGTTTTCTTTTAAAATTGTATATAATATTTAGAGAATAAAAAATCTTACATAGTTACTTACAGAGCTGGCATTTCTAAGCTCTTCATTCCTTTGTGGCTATATTTACTTCGGTCTTGTATACTTTCCCTCATATTTTTATAGCAAAATATCTTTTCTGTTCCTGAGAAAGTTTTTTTTATTTTACCTTTAATTTTGAAAGATATTTCCTCTTAACCCAGAATTCTGATCTGAACCCTTTTTCAGTCATTTGAGGATTTGTCCCATTGTCTTCTCACTGTAATTTGTGAATGAGAAGTCTGCTGTTATGCTTCTTTCTTGTTCCTGTTTCTCTGCATCGTTTATTTCAAGCAACTTGACCCTTGGATTCCCTTCTGCCAACCCTCACACACACACCACACTCACACACCCCACACTCACACATACCTGTTCACCTTAGATTTCTTTTATGGTCTGGAAATCTGAAATATTATTTCTTCAAGTATTTGTCTGCTTTATGAACTCTAATTATTCATATGTTGTGGGATATTATTTCCTCAAATATTTGTCTGCTTTATGGACTCTAATTACACATATGTTAAACTGTTTAGTGCCCACAGCACAGTGGTGCCCTTTCTTTTTTCTCCAGTTCCTCTCCCTCTCTCTCCCTCCCTCCTTCTTTTCCTTCCTCCCTCTCTTCCCTTCCTCTCTGTCTCTAAAACAGATCTCACTCTAGCTCTGGCAGGCCTCGAATTTATGGAGATCCTCATGCCTCAGCCTCCAGAATGCTGGGTATGGTCTCCTCATCTCTACTAACTTCTACGAATTTTTTTCCATCCTTTATCTCCCTGTCTGCATCCCTGTTGGTGTTTTCACGTGCAACATCCTTTCTTCCTCAGCGCCTGATCTACTATGTCAATCTTACTCCAAGTAGTTTTCATTTCTAGATGCTGGCTTAGGATGCTTTTCTTAAATTTCTATGAGTCTGTTTAATTTTTAATACAAAAACTTTGGTTATAATAGCTGTCTTAGTGGTTTTCCTAATGCTAATGATTGTGTGAGTTTTAGAGTAGTTTTAATTATTTTTCTCCTTATTGTGGGCTACATTTTCCTCTTTCGTATGGTTAAAAATCTTGGAGCAGATCTTAGATATTGTAATTTTTTTCTGGGATGCAGTTATATGGGAATACTTCTATCCTTTTGGATCTTGCTTGTAAGACTTGTTCAACAGGACTGGGGCAATATTTTAGTGGAATGCTACCTTTCCCCCACTACTAAAGTCTCTTCTGTGTCTTTATTCTTTGCCTCATGGATCTGTTCTGGCTGGTGACTGCTGGTGCTGTTACCTCGAATTCCTCCTGTGATGCTTTCAGCAGCCACATGCAGCTCCTGCTCATGTATGCACTGACCTCATGCAGCTCCTGCTCACATGTGCCCTGACCTCATGCAGCTCCTGCTCACATGTGCCCTGACCTCATGCAGCTCCTGCTCATGTATGCCCTGACCTCATGCAGCTCCTGCTCACGTGTGCCCTGACCTCATGCAGCTCCTGCTCATGTGTGCCTTGACCTCATGCAGCTCCTGCTCACATGTGCCCTGACCTCATGCAGCTCCTGCTCATGTATGCCCTGACCTCATGCAGCTCCTGCTCATGTATGCCCTGACCTCATGCAGCTCCTGCTCACATGTGCCCTGACCTCATGCAGCTCCTGCTCATGTATGCCCTGACCTCATGCAGCTCCTGCTCACATGTGCCCTGACCTCATGCAGCTCCTGCTCATGTATGCCCTGACCTCATGCAGCTCCTGCTCACATGTGCCCTGACCTCATGCAGCTCCTGCTCACGTGTGCCCTGACCTCATGCAGCTCCTGCTCACGTGTGCCCTGACCTCATGCAGCTCCTGCTCACGTGTGCACTGACCAGCATTTAGCTTATCATTCAATGGGAGGTCTCCAGGTTTGCAGTGTATATTAGAAACTCTAGGTGCTTTGGTCTCACAAGTTCAATCCCATTCTTGGCTCAGGGAGAGGACCCATCCGCCTCATGTATCCATTCTTGAACTGCAGCCTGTGGAGCCTTGTTTGGGAGGTTGAGGCACTTACTAGGCTCATTTTTTCATAACCTCATTGATCTTTTCTTGCCTGAAAGTCAGTGTCTTGAAAACTGATATTTCATACATTTTTCCAATTTTCTTTTACCATGGGAAAACAAGTATGGCCCCATTACTCCATGTTGGCTCCAATCTAACTTTAAATATTTCCAAGAGAGAGTCATCACGGAGAGTGGACGACTGAGTTGTCTCAGGTACAGGGAGCATACTTTGGGAGATGTAGCTAGTGGTCTCAGAACCTCTTCCTAGAGGATTCACTTTCCCACACAAGCCGTATCTCTGTTGTGTTCATTCCGAGTTCTGCTTAGATGATGATGATGCCCTAGCTGGGCTGCTTCCGTATCTTTAAGAGACAGATTTACAGAGATGTTCCCTGCCACCCTCTGCGGGAATTAAAGGGAATGATAAGTCCATCAGCTGACTTCAATCAGCAAGGCTTCCAGGCATCTCTGGTGTGCTGCATTTATGAGAGTTGAAGATTCCATAGGCTCTGGAGCCGGACTGCAATTCACAGTTGAAGTAAATAGGAATTAGTTTGTGATTCTGCAGTTTTGTTTCCCAGCCCAGCACCTCCTGCAAAAATAGAAATATCAGTGCCTGGTGGTACTGAAGCCTGCCAACTGATATTGTGACCTGGAGGACTGTGCTGGCTGGCGGGCTGCCACTGCCGATGGGGAAATCATTCCTGGGCGATAAGACAACAAATGCTTTCCCAGTGGCAGGGATGAAAGTGGGCTCTGCCTTGTGACAACAGTGCTTCCAGCTTCACATAGCAAGCATTTTTGCCAAGGAGTCATGTGCTTGTTTACACTCTCATTGGCCTCCTCCGAAGTCAGAGGGTTTAGAACGTAAGGCAACGAACCATTTCCCACTTGCCGAAGAAAAAATTAGTAGGCTCTGGCAGGGTAGATCGGGGGTTGAGGGAAGGATGGTTAAAGGGAAGGTGGATAAATCTGTAATCAACTGATGCTTTGAAGAACTCTGTGTGTTCTGTTGAAGGGAAACACTAAGGCCTTAGGGGTGTATTGGTTTAAACTCTGATCTGGGGTGGGGGCCTACATTTTTCATAAGCTAGCAGTACAAAAATGTGTGTTGAACGACTAGACGGATGAGTGAAATTGATTGTAAAAGTGGCACCGCATGTAGCCCGAGGAGGGGGCTGGAGGATTCTTACACTGGACCGGTGTGTGTCCTTCTGAGTCCTGGTGGCCTTAGCTGGGGTTGATGTGCACGATGGGGATGAGGGCAAGAGGAGGAAGGGGGAAAGGATGGTGGGGAGAGGGAAGAGGAAGCAGGGACAGGGACAGGGAAAGGATGACAGAGGTACTGGAAGCTGCTTGGGAGTGGCCTGTCCTGCAAGTCCTCTAGAAGCCCTCTGGCAGGCCTTAACCTCTGCCCTCCTTTCTACATACACACGGAGTCCTGTCTGCTTATGTCAACTAAAGAGCTTATGGGCTTTAAAGCTTCAAGGCAAGACGGAAGCTGGCAATTTATGGCCCTTTGACGGGAACCATGGAAAGGTAGACTTTGTGATCGCCTCTAGTAGAACCAGTGGATGAAGTTCTCTCTAAATTCTGGTCAAGACTGGTCCGAAGATCGGGAGCATCGATCCTACCATGTCTGTGCCTTTGTGCGAATGTGAGCAAGTTTGTTTACTCTGGAAGGCTATGTTGTAAGATCTTAGAAGTCCTCAGGGCTGGAGCGCCTCTGTGATTCTACAAAAGGATTGACCGCCCCCAGTCCTGGGTGATGCAGGCACCCTGGAACTTGCTGTTCCAAGACAAGTTTGAGATGGAGGACATACCAAGTCCTCAGGCTGCCCCAGTTCGATACCGTGAAGCTCAGCACACTGTGTTGAGAGAAAAGTAACCTGGCAAGCAGCAGACACAAGAACTAAGGAGACTGTCTAGCACTGGAGACCTTGTCTTTTGAAAGTGAGGTGCCTCCAGCCCTGCCTTTTCCAGCTTTCCTCAGCATAGACACCAATGTCTTTGCTCTGCAGCTTAGTCCGGGTCACTCCTTCACCGAGGCAAGAGTTACTATTACCAGGGTTATTAGGACAAAGTCTTGGCCCTGCTAACCCTAACAAGCTAGGCTTGCCCCACCCTTCCCCAATAGACCATTTTAAAAAATATTATTTTTATGAGATCTCACCTATCAGTTGTAGACCTTAATATCTGGACAGGTGGAGTCCTAGTCAGAAAGCCCTTTCCTGCAGCTGTATCTTGCTGTGTGTTGCTTATATTTTCTTCTAGCAATTTTAGCATTTCAGATTTCACACTGAGGTCTTCTGTTTGGAGTTGGGTTGGGGGCAGAGCGACAGATAGGGTGTCTAGTGTCGTTCTTCTATTTGTAGATGTTCAGTTTAAGAGCTACAGACATTAAAACTGCTGAGAGGTGGGAAATCAGCCTTCCTCAAAGTGAGCCCCACAAATGGTGATCCAGCATTGGAAGTCAGCCCTAAAAGTACACACATAAGCACTACTAAACAAACTCAGAGGGTGCATTTATACGTTGATATGCATGTATATGTAACAATAATAACCAAAAGAAAAGAGGCCATGGATTTGAGCGGTAATGCATGGGGCACACCGAAGGATTTGTAGTGGGAGTGATATAGTCAACGTTTTAGAGGAGGAAGAGGTGATGATGATTCCCTGTGGTCACACTGGGAAGAAAGAAGAGAGCCAGTGAAACTCTGCAGGACTGTCTGCAGGGTCCTGACGTGAGTTTTAAGTCTGAACAGAGATTAAGAATGTTCAGAGCTGAGCAGCAGTCCCCGTCAAGGTGTGTTCCTGGCCATTGTCTAGGCTTCACGCTCTTCTGCAAGGTGGCCTGACAGACTGTGAGAGCAGGGTGAAGCCTCTCTCCAGCGGACATGTTTCCACTGTGGCTGGCATTAGGCCTCAGAGCTTTCCTTCTTCAGGCGCGCCATGCCTGGTGGAGATTCCAGTTTCTTTGGGGCCCTTGTTTCAATAATCCTGGAACCAAAGAGGAAAGAGAAGGGTCTTCTTAGAACATTACCATCAAGTCAGGGTGGTTGCATTATCCTGGCATAGGCAAACTCTGGTGTGACTTGGGTGATAATAAAGACAAAAATTGTATTTTTAATTGAATCTACACCCACAAACTTTAGAGAGCCAGAAATATTGCATTTCTATAGTTTTTTCTTAATGTTCAGTATATTTCAGAGTCTCTGCCCTGTCAAACTAATAGGAAATCCATCTTAATTATTAGTGAGGCTCCACGCTGAATACTATTGGGTAAAATGGCAGATCGTTAGCATGACCATTTTGCTAATTAATTGTTGGGTTACAGTTATTCTATGGCAAGGCTTGGAGCCAGTTACCAGGGTTCAGCTTCCTTCCCTCTGATATATTAAGATCTGCGGCCTACTGGGCCTCTTCCAGAGGTTAGGGTGAGGATCCTTAAAGAAATCCTAGTATGGGGGATACACAATAAGCTGCATGTGATTGTTATCTTAATTGTCAACTTGAAGGGTGAAGGCGTAAGTCACAAACAATCCCACACCAGTTTGGAATTATGATTAATAGAATGGTTATTTATTTAAGGGGGAAAAACTTACAGATCACCTTCCCAGACAACAGCCCTCTGCACAATCAGGAAGGGAACCTAGTCGCTGGAAGCCAGAGAGCAAACCGAGGGAAGTGGCTGCTTTTTTAAAGGGAGAGCGACCACACCCCAATGGGCTAGTATCTCAGCCGCTATTGGCTGAAGGAGCTGAAGGAGCTCCCACAATAGAGGGGATTTAAAACCAGTCAAGAGATGTGACTCTAGGTGGGTCAGTGAGGGCAAGTTCTTGGTCTCGCCTGCATGCAGAGGCCATCACTGAACTTCCTAGCTCCTATTGTGCAAGCCAATCTAATGAATTTCATATAGATTTACACATCCTATCAGTTCTGTTCTACTAGAGAACTGGGTGTGATAGTTGTGTTTACGATCAACTAGAGAGTCTGAAGCAGGAAGATCAAGAAGTCTTCCAGGTCAACCTATGACTAGATAGCCTGTCTCAAAGATGAAGGCGGAGGAGGTAGGAGTTAAGGGGATCTGCTTAAAAGATAAGGGGAAATGTAAGATTAAGAAGTCTGAAAGGGTTATTTTTTCAGATTATTCTTTCACTCAGAGCGTTGTCATTCTCTCATCATTGAGGATTGGCTGTGCGTCATAACTATCAGACTGGCAAGTGTTGTCTTGAACCTTTTACAGTAATTCTGCAAGGAGATGGCAGCCCTGTGTTATTTGGCACTTTGTGATGACATTTTACCATATACCTATAAAGAACCAAAATGACTTCTCAGTATGATGATGGATCAGGGCTGGCCACTGGAGAAATCGTGACGATATTTGGAATACAGAAGTGCTATTTCTATGCCAAGCACTGTGGCCTCTGGGACCTGCTACCTCTGCTTGCCTGTGGCGGGCAGTAAACTGGCTCCCAGCTTCTCATTTTCTCAAGACATTTTCCCTGAAACTTCTCCAAGGCCTGGACTGTTTGCATATGCAGCTTCGTGGTCGAGAGCATCACCTTCTTCTGGAAGTCCTCCTGCCGTCGAGGTTGGAAGTCATTTGTCTTGTATTCTTGTGAGTTTGGGTCCTTGTGAGTTCCACATGTCTCGGTGGGTCCCACTCTGTCTCACTACCACTGCTTCCTTCCTTCCTGCGACTGTCTAATCTACAGTGGCTCGAGTCTGAAATCAGACACAGAAGCAATGGTTTTTCTCAGACTTCACTGCACATTGTGTAAGACCCTATAAGAAGTCCTTTCCTGTGCTCACAGTAATTCTTGTTCTCTGACAAAACCTGACGAAGACTCTGCTTTCAAGTAACAAATTATCCTCCCTTTGCCCAGGCATAGAAATGGTGTTTTAAGGGCTTGGGAGTATCCAACAGCATTCAAATATGGGCACACAGTTGGATAGGGGATGAGAGGATGTTCTGTATTAAAACAAATGACTACATATAAAACTCCTTCTCTTTCTCATGTTCTGGTTTTCAGTCTATAGCCTGGTTCTGAGGTCCCTTCAAAAGCAAGGGCTGTCAGCACACCTTGCATTTCCTGACTTTGTGAAAACTGGGTTCTAATGACATTACCTTCTCTAGTGTGATCCATAGTAAGGATCCATGCCTTCCTTACCTGAGTGTTTATCACTGCAGGCAATTTGATTGCTAGGGTTAGTTATGAACATCTCTCCAAAGTGCGCCCACCACTGGGCTTATCCCAGCTATTGTCAAGTCAAGAGGGCAGCTGCAGGTCTGTTCAAAGATGAGCTCAGTTGTCCGCAGACTCCAGGAAGCACTGTGCATCTTTTATTAGTGGTAGGTGGGGCTAGATGCCTGCTCCCCACTACTGAACTCACAGAAATTTTGCTGAGGCAGAAGATTCTCCAATCATCTGATGTGCAATTGCTTTACCAACAAATTCAAGAATGATGGATTTCAGGAGATTCCAAAGAACAATGTGGCCCTGCCAGTAAACGTAGGGACTTGTGGAGATCAAGTCTCAAAGGAGTTTTGGCTGTCTGACTCACAGTGGATCTAGTGGGTCCCTGAAATCATTCTATAGTTATTCCTGTTATGTGTAATGGGGATAGATACATTGAGAAGTTAACAGAACACCCACCCACACTGGTCCCTTCATTCACAAAGTGAAGACTATTATGGTTGAAAAGGCCATGGAAATCATTGACTTGCTTCTCAGGAAAATAGTGAACCCCAGCAATATCATATTCCTGGAGGGATTATAATTTGAAAGATAAAGGGCTGA
Source organism: Microtus pennsylvanicus (assembly GCF_037038515.1). Classification (NCBI taxonomy): domain Eukaryota; kingdom Metazoa; phylum Chordata; class Mammalia; order Rodentia; family Cricetidae; genus Microtus; species Microtus pennsylvanicus. Next base: position 115,346,387 of record NC_134583.1, on the reverse strand, counting down.
TGGCTCTTACCACATCTCCACTTGACTCCACTGAACTTGTAGAAGATGGATGGATCGTGGAGAAGGAAGCTGACTGCTGCAGGTTTAACCAGGTGGTGACTTCAGCTGCAGCTGCCGTACAAGAGGAGGTTGCCTTGTTTCCATGGATGAACACATCTCCTAGCTCCTGATCTGCAGCTATTGATCTCACAAATGCTTTGTTTTCTACACTTACCCATAAGGTCCATCAGAGAAATTTGGTTTTGGCTGGCAAGGTGAGCAGAACACCTTCACATTCTTCTCTCAAGAACAGTTTATTCCCCAGTCCTGTGTCATAACTCAGTTTACAAGGATCCTGATCATTTGTTTGTTTTTGTACACCAAGTATCATAGCAGGTAGTTACCAGAATGACACAATGATTAACTTAGTGAGTGAGTGTCTGGGTGTCAGGTTTGTGAGGGAGGATGGATGGTATGACTGCCAGCTTGATAGGCTTTAGAACCAAGTGGAACATGCATTTCTGGGCTTGTCTGTGAGGGCATCTCTAGAGATTATTAACTGGCAGGGTAAGACCCACCCCCAAAGTGAGCATTTTCTAAGTGTCCCAGATACAATGACATTTAAGGAAGAAACAGCATGTGTGGCGTGTTCCCGCCTTCACATCTGTAGGGCTGCTTCTGTCGTCCTCTCTTGACCACCATTTCTAGCCTTTTCAGATTTCCAACATGGAGTCAATACCAGTGACTCTCCTGGGATCTTCTGGGCTTCCAGTGCTGGCTGGATTAGAACTGCCGAAGCATCCGTATTTGTGGGATGAACAACACTGTTGTCTCTTTTCCCCGTGTGTAGATGACCGCTGGTGAACTACCCAGCTTCTAATTGAGTAAATCCCTCTGTACAGTTTTTATGTGTAATAAAGCAGATTTTCTTCCTCTAGAGAATCACGCCTACTTCTTACTTTAGACTCTGCTTTCTTTACCCAGAGTTTTCCAGTCCAGTAGAGTACATCTGCCATGTTCAAGTCAGACACCCAGCTCCATCTGTGAGTCAGCCCAGGATTTGCCCCCTGAAGTCTTTTGACAAGCCATGTTTCTCCCCTCTAGTTGGAACCATACAGCTGCTGCGAAGACTCGGGATGGTGCTGAACAGTCAATCATGCATTCAGCCTGTGATCAACTCCCAAAGAACTCTTTGAAGCTCTAAGTAAGGCTCAGAGCAATACCGCAGGCCTGAGGATCCTTATAGCATTCTTATTATTTTGACAATAAAACCGTGTTCTTTATTCCAGAATGTTGCCTGAGAATCGTTAGTGATCACTTCTACTGCTCATGCCTATACATATTCATATATGCATTATACTAATATGAACAGTGCATATTTCTGTTGGTCCTGGCAAGTGGTACTTTTCTTTTTCCATCGTCCTTAGTTTCTGGGAATCCTAAAAAGGAAAATACTACAGATCTACAGAATAATAGCAAGCAAACAAAACTACAATGCAAATATGTATAAACAGTGTACTCAATCAAACACTTAGTGAACCCTCATTTCATCCAGGCACTCTGCTAAGAGCTGCCAAGGAGCTCGCTGATGAGTAAGACATGGTTCCTGTGTTTTCACAAAATCGTTAAGAAAACAAAACACGGTAAGTGAACATTAAGTATTGAGACTGTTTATACAAAGTAACACACAGGAAATTATATATTGGGATTGCTTCTAAACAGCATTCTGTAAGTGATTATAAGCACAAGGACGGAGAAATGTGACAAGACCCTTTGCTAGTTTTCAGCCCAGTGCAGAATGTATCTTAGTAAACACCAGCATCTTAGCTGCTCACTTCCATAGCAACCAAACAGTTAAGAGGAGGGATAACATGAATAATTATCAGGGCAATTAAAATAATGATAGTTTATGCTGAGATGGATTATAATTTAGGCAAAGGTAATATGATTTTGCTGGTATTATCTCATTTAAGCCTCATATAATAACACTCCAAGTTAACAAGTATTACTAAGGGCTCAGAGAGAGTAGACAACATTCTTTTTTTTTCTTTTTTTTTAACTTTCTTTTTGTTTTATTGAGAAAAAAAAACAATTTCCGCCTCCTCCCAGCCTCCCCCCCCACTCTTCCCCTCTCCCCCCACTCCTCTCACCCTCCCTCTCAAGTCTGAAGATCAGTCAGGGTTCCTTGCCCTGTGGAAAGTCCAAAGTCCTCCCCCCTCCATCCTGGTCTAGGAAGGTGAACATCCAAACTGGCTAGGCTCCCACACAGCCAGAACATGAAGTAGGATCAAAACCCAGTGCCATTGTCCTTGGCTTCTCAGCAGCCCTCATTGTCTGCCATATTCAGAGAGTCCGGTTTTATCCCCTGCTTTTTCAGTCTCAGTCCAGCTGGCCTTGGTGAACTCCCAATAGATCAGCCCCACTGTCTCAGTGGGTGGGTGCACCCCTCGTGGTCCTGACTTCCTTGCTCATCTTCTCCCTCCTTCTGTTCCTCATTGTGACTTTGGGAGCTCAGTCCAGTACTCCAGTGTGGGTCTCTGTCTCTATCTCCATCCATCGCCAGATGAAGGTTCCGTCCAGATGGACTTCCTCAGCAACTAACAGTAGACAACATTCTATCCTGTGAGTGGCAAGAACTATTTGGCCACAGAACATGCTTATTTTTGTGTGTGTGTATGTGTGTTATTTATTTATTTATTTTAGAGAGAGAGTGCTTCTCTGTGTAGCTATGGTGCCTGTCCTGCAACTTGCTCTAAAGCTCAGGTTGGCCTCAAACTCACAGAGCTCCACCTGTCTCTGCCTCCTGAGAGAGAGAGAGAGTTTAACACAGCTTTTTGCTGTTTGCTGGTGGTGTGCTGCAGAGAGATTTTCCTGACTCAGCAGCTGCAGCAGGAAAAAAGTGGCGCTTTTAAAATGTCAGCTTTTTGGGCTATGCTGCTAGCGTGACCTCTGACTCTTTAGGGAGACCAAGCATTTGGATGGGGTTTGTGAGTAAAGGGCGATGGCCAGTCCACGTTGCCATCAAACAAGCCACTTTCTCTGTAATTCTTGCTTGATAACTGTTTTGTTATATGTAATTTTACTATGTTAAAGCTAAAGCCTTCCTTTTTGTTTAAACAGAAAAGGGGAAATGGTGTTGGAGTTCCTTTTTTTGTATATTGCTTTTATTGGTTAATGAATAAAAAAAACTGCCTTGGCCTAGTTGAAAGGGTGGAACTTACGTAGGTGAAGAAAACAGAACTGAATGCTGGGAGGAAGAGACTGGAGATAGGGAATGAGAATAAATTCTCCTCTGTACGTTCCACCAACGTGTGTAATGGGCGAAGGAATATTTGTAGTCATGTGTTTACATACAGATTGCTAGAAAGTCAACTTTCATTCAAATAACACTTCGGAATAGAGGGCTAATACATGTTATAAACAGAAGAAAAAAATCACAAAGGTTGTTATTATTCTTGACCTTTGTAAAGAGATGTATGTAGGTGAAGTGTAATGTTTAAACATTAACTCACAAATTCAACAAATAGCTCAGAAAAATCAAAATTTTGTTTCTAAAAAGCGGGCAAATTCCTCCACAAGAATCCATTATTACTCCTGCAGAAAAAATCTTGGTGATTCTTCAGCGTTGGAATATTCTGTGACCGACTTGTTAAACTGCCCAGGATTTCCCCCAAATAGGTGGATTTTATGGCGGTTTGAGTATGGTGTGTTGGGAGGGTTTGCACCATGGAAATCACTCAATATTCTACAGCGCTCTGAGAGCCACTTCTTCAGGCTGAACAGCACATCACTGCTTACTGGCCTCAAGGACCTCAGCTAGCATCACTTTGCTCACCTTGGCAATCTTGGTACAGTCTGATGTTGCTAGAAGAGTGAGTGGACCAAGAGAAGATGAAGAATGCATAAACAGAGTTAGAGCAAGTGACCAGTATGGGTTATGACTCCAGCATCAGATTGTTTGTGAGAAACGGTTGGGGAGCTGTAGAAAAAAAGAGAACTTCCCCCATCCATAGATGTCTACCCATCTATTCCTCTGGGTGGTGTAGTTGGGGTTATCTGTGACTCTGGTGATCAATCTTCCAGGTGCCAGTGGATCCAAGGCTCAGATGGTTGCTCCATTTGGTGTGGTGCAGTCAGGGCCACGGTTCCAGTCACCCCAATGGTCACTCTGTCTGTGTTCCTGGAGGTAGCTCTGTGCTCCTGGTGACTGCTTTGTAATACCAGGGGTTGTTCGGGCTTGCACCCACAGAGATTGATTGGTTGGGGCTCTTTCTGCTGAGGTTGCTGCCTTGGGCCTGCTCTGGCAGACGTCCTAGCTCAGGCCTACTCCCTTGGCGATTCTGGATTCCCACCCAGGACCCGCAGAGGTCTCTGGTTCTGGCCTATTCCCTCAGAGGTCCCAGACTTGTGTCTGGGTCTGCCTCTGCAGAGGTCCCTGGCTTGGGCTGGGTCCCGCAAAGACTCTGACTCTGGTCTACTCCCTCAGAGGTCCCAGACTCACGCCCAGTCTCTCAGAGGTCTCTGGTTCTGGCCTATTCCCTCAGAGGTCCCAGACTCATACCTGGGTCTGCCTCTGCAGAGGTCCCTGGCTTGGGCTGGGTCCCGCAAAGTCTCTGACTTTGGTCTACTCCCTCAGAGGTCCCAGACTCATGCCCAGTCTCTCAGAGGTCTCTGGTGCCTCAGTTTCCTCTTTAAAATTGGAAAGAAAGTAATTGCTGTGTTGGTGAAGACTTGTAATCTCAGAATTCCAGAGGTGAAGTAGGATTTTAAATTCAAAGCCAATTTACACTATATAAATTCCAGCAGAAACAGCCTAGATCAAGGCTGAGATTTGCCAGGAGGGACTAGGGGGCAGGCAGTGTCCCTGAGGGCCTTGCTTCCAGTGACCTCTGTGGTGTATGTACAGTTTCCTGATGGCCTTGGCTTGTGCTTCAGCACCTGACTCTACCCACGTAAGGGGCATAGCTCTATGGGGGAAGATCCAGGTCACCTGTGTTTCTAAGACTGAGCGCCAAGGCACTGGAGGCTGAATGTCAAATAGATACAGGTAGCGTGACTACCTTTTCCCAGGGGAGTGAAGGTTTTTGCTAATGTGGCCATATTTCCTCACATTATGTCATCTGTGACCTCTGCCAGGGTGTGTTTCTTCCTGTTTATATCTCATTGCTCATCTGTCCCCCTTGACTAACATGTATTTAAAAGCCTTCCACAGTCTTCATTACAATCAAGTCTAATTGTTCGGCGAGTCATCTTTCTTAAAGCCAATCAGCTCATTTGTGTTAAAATAATTCTCAGAGAGTCATCTTATTCCACAGATTCCTGACTCCACAGCTCGTCACATCACTGCTCCCTTCAGGTAAGAACAAAATGTCTATTTTCTATTGATTGAAGGCGTCCTGAAAGATTCAGTGCCTCATAAATGCAGACAGCTGAGCACCGTATTTCTGCAAGAGGCCTATTTCTGAAATGGATGGAGGTAGTTCTGTGACAGCCAGCAGACTGGCTGGATGGCACACCGGGTTCATGCTGGGCCCGAACATATTTACAGCCGCCATGACTCAATGATTCACTACCAGATGGTTTGCCAGATCTTACGGGAAAGTGAACAAGGAGTCTAGGAATTAATGAGTGGTACACAGGGCCTATGGTTCCCATTGCGCTGCTCACACTGTGTGTAGAACCATAACATGGCACAGCTTGTGATGGCAAAATAGGAGGAGAGGAAGGCTTACATCCACAGAGCCAAAGTGAAAGCATTTCAACTGCCTCCACTCATTCACTGGACAGCTAATAAATACTTATTGGCCATCTGCTACTTGGGGAGTTGTGCACTGACTTGTAGGGATGCAGCTACGGAATAATCAAGGAAGGTTATCTGACCTCGTGGACCTCATGATCTCAGAGTTACAGTGGAGCTTTGAAAACCATCACAGCATCTAGTCTACTGCCTCCCTGCTGAGGTCATGTTGATCCAGGTGTACCAAATGCCATGTTGCCAGTCATAGAAAGGTCTGTCCAAGAGACAGCCACCTACAGTGCACCCTGCTTGAGATTAAATGGCTACGCTGCTGGTCTGGATTTACTATATACATTTGTTATTAGTTTAGAGCAAACTCTTATTAAAATAAGTTTATGGGCCTGAGAGGTGACTCAGTAGGTAAAGGCACTTGCTGCCAGTCCCTGTGACCTGAGTTTGATCCCTGGAAACCACACGCTGGAAGAGAACCAACTCTAGAAAATTTGCTCTCTGGCCTCCAGATGCACACTCTGGCACATGCCCCACCCTCATAAATAAATAAAAATTTAAAGTTTACTGCACAGTGTATGTAGTATATTGTGTTATATCATCAGAAGACTTATTTCACGCTTACCAAGTTGTTTAAGTGTATTGTTTTCTGTTGTGATCGACTTAATCTTATTTTTTAAGTCCATACTGTTTCTGGGAACAGTGGGGGTCTTTGTGTGTGTTATACAACCTAGGTGTATGGAGATGTAAGTATACTTTGTGATATCTACATAAGGACATACAATCAGCCAGCGATGCAGGCTTCGTTTTCTTCCTGTAACAGTGCTAAACACTGACCCAAAACAACCAGGGGAAGGAAGGGTTTATTCCAGCTTACATTTCCAGGTCACGGTCTATGACTGAGAGAAGTCAGAGAAGGGGCGAGGCAGGAATTGAAACAGACAAGTCATGAAGAATGCTGCTTACTGGCTTGTTCCTCATGGCTAGCTTGGCTTGCTTTGTTATACATACAACCCAGAACAACCTTCCCAGGAGTGGCATTGCCTGTCTCCTCTCACATCACTCATTAACCAAATGCTTCCACAGGCCAGTCTGATGGAGGCATTTTCTCAGCAGAGGTTCCCTCTTCCCAGATGACTCCAGCTTGGGTCAAGTTGACAGAAAAAAACCTAAGCACCACAGATATGCCTCTCAGAACACATGGCCACTTCTTTCTACATGGGGGCCTCATTATTAGCCTGGATGCATGAAATTGTTCCACAAGTAAAAGTCAATATCCCAGCCCATGGAATAGTAAATCATTTTTGATAAACGGACATTTCCAACAGCCATGCCTTCATCTATTCCACCTCATATAATTTTAATGGCTAAATAAATGCTTCTGTAAAGCAAGCACCTAAATGCTTTGGAGTGAATGATTATCAGTTAGAGAGGCTGGACACACTCTGTCCTGTTCCGTTTGGAGTTCTCGGTTAGCAGGGCTACGCTTAAGGATTTGAGTCTGTCTTAAAACAATGAGTGTCATTTATAAGATCTTTAAATATTAAAGTATCAAGGGAAACAAAACAGCTGGAAATCTCAGGACATTTCCTTGACTTCTTTGGGCTTCAGTCCCAAGGTTGTATAGTGCCTTGGGTTCAGTCCTCAACATCACACTAAATATACTCTAGTCTGACTTCCTTATTCCAGAAAATACCTTTTTATTCTGTGTCTATGTCAAATTATCCTTTGATGACCCATGCACTATTTCCAGTTGCAATTTATATTGTGTCTTTCTGTAAGAATGAGCATTATGCAATCTTTGCTTAGTTGTGTCTATATGTGTGTTCTTGTGGTATGGGGAGCATCTCATCAGGTACAGCTACACACCCCTTTATGCAAATGAGGATGTCTTCGCTGCTTCAGTGGGCTTTAAATGAGTCACATCCCCAGTCTACCCCCCAAAGTGAGGGTAACATTTTATAATAATTGCTTTTCTCGCTGGAGTAATATATACACCCTGACATTTTTCACAGTGACGGAGTAACAAGGCACTTGATGGACAGAAGTTGAGAGAGAGTGTTTTAGAGGACCATTAATAATTTTCATTGATAACATAAATTATAACACATAAATTGAGCTCTGTGGACTGGAGTTCACCTGTGGGATAGCCTCGTCGCCAATACTCTTCTGAAGGCCTGAACTCATAGATTCTCATTAGGTGATAAGATGGTGACTTATGCAAATGAGGATTAAAAAACTTTTTCTTGTTCTCTAATACCCTGGTTCTATGACGCAAATAATGAGGGCTTATAAAATTGGTTTCCTTTCATGGCTGAGGCTAATCCATGCAAAAGGGTGACTTAGCTTCTCTATTGCTATGATAAACACCATGACGAAGGAAAGGATTCACTTGACTTCCATATCCTGATTACAGTCTGCCATTGAATGAAATCAATGCAGGGCCTCAACCAGGGGCAGAGGCAGGAACCATGGGAAAAAGCTGCTTCTTGGCTTATTCATCTTGTCCCACCCGGGACCACCTGACCAGAGGCACTGCTCCCAGTGGGATGGGCCTTCCCACACCAACCATTAATCAAGGAAATGCCCACACAGCCTTGCCCGTGGGCTCTCTGATGTGGGCAATCCCTCAGTAAAGGTTCCCTCTTGCTGGATGATCCTATCTTGGTCAAGTTGACAAGAACGAACCAACACAAGGATGTGTGATACCATTTTATATTAGTGAATTCAAGGAAGAGATATGACCTCATGCAAGGCCCAGGTACAAAAGGCCTCCAAGAAATGAAGAATCCAATATATCCTTGGCTGCACCCTGGAGGAACCAGGAGAACTTGAGGAAAGCTACACTCCCTTGCCTTCTCTGGGATTTCTGGGGTCATTAATGCCAGTGTGGTCTCAATGTTGGCAATTCTAAAAGTAAAATGTCATCATCAGTTGACTCCAGAAACATACCTTGGTTTAAAGAGAAGTGGAGAGTCAACTCCCACAGTTTCCTTCAGATCTTCTCAGGGGTACACAGTCTTCTGCTTGGCCCTAAAGCTGGAAGGGGATCCAAGTCAGATGAAATTTTCATTTTGGATTTTTTTCTCCTAGATGTTATATGCTGGGTGTTGTGATGTCCTTTGAGGGGGGATGCTATGGGAACTCCTTCAGTCAATAGCCTTTAAGAAAGCAGCCCACTTTGGGCATGATCTCATGTACTACAAATGCCGAAGAAAAGCATGCTCAGGCCTCTTGGCTGCTGGATTCAGTTCCAGTTCCCAGCACATGCAGAGGACTGTGTATCACTTTCCTTTCTATGAGTTTTTTTCCCAGATAAATAAACCTTTGTTATATCCCATTCTGGGCTATTATGGCTATTATGGGTATGATTTTATATGCAATGCATTTTTTTCTGAGCCTTTTGAAGTTCCATGTTTTTTACATGGCTCCCTATACTTAGAAACTTGGGAGCCTTTCCTGAAGATTTGAACCCAACCTAGAGTAAAAAGCAATATTAATTATTAGGATAAGTCACCAAGGAGAATATAGAAACAAGAACAGAAATCCTGGCCTGATTGGCCTCAATGAGAGTGTGAGTTTTATATGTCTCTAGGTTTGCGATTTATTAATTCTATAGCAGGGTAAGAAAAGAGAAGCAATTGGGCATTCACTCATTTATATTTTCATTCAACAGCCATCTGCTGTGTGTCTTCTCAGGCTTGGCAACATAATAGTGAGTAGATCACATAGTGTCTATCCTTAGTCTAATAGGAGACAAAGAAGTAAGTGAACAGCTGGGCTTCACGTGAACCTGTGGAAAAGAGGGAGTGGGGGATGCTGTGAGAAACAAGGCTGGGACATCAAACTCCAGACTTAGTGGCCAGGCTAAGGAGGGGTGATATGGGGAATATCCAGATGTTGGGCTCTCAGAACTAATCTCAGCTTGCAGGTTGCAGCTGCTGTGTCCCTTCCAGACTACTGTGCAGAGAACAAAATAATTGATAGAAGGAAAGGGAGAAGAGGAGGTTAGAAAAGTTTGTGCCCCGGATTGTGGGAGACCTGGGAGGCCGCTGTTGGAAAACTGGCTTCTCCTCAAAGCGATATGGGGCTTTAAAAAAAGGGGTATCGAGTGTCAGATGACATGAAGTGATTATGTATATCCTTGGTCCTCAATTCTGCTACTGCTCTCCAGATAATGATACACAGACCCTCTAGGGGACTGTCATCTAGCTCAGCAATACTCCTGCTCAGTGACTCCTAGTGTGACAATCTTGGGCAGCTTCTGTGAAGTAGGGGTTCTCAAGAATCTGAAGACTTCATCTGTGACTTCAGCAACATTTAGTCCTTGTGAATGAGACTATGTTGATTTTTGTGCTCCACAGTTTTGGAAGTCAGCAAGTTTCAAGGTTAAGAAGGATGTTGGAGGAACTCCCAGAGAGTTGTTAGGGTGGTGGGGAGAACAAACTGGGTTTTATCCTCGGATGAAGCCTACTAACACTGTGAGTTATAACTGCCCTCCCTGACTTGCCTCATCTGCCTGTCAGTGGGATTGGTGGGAGACAGCCAAGAAAAGGCCCTGGCTGGTGTGCACCCCCCGAGTTGAAGCACAGGTATTTATTTCCTATTCTCTGTCTTCTGAAGATTCCCATGTAGAGAGACAAGCTGATCCCAGACATAGAGACTCATAAGAGGGGAATTTTATTTAAAAGAAAAATAATTAGTCCCTGGAGAAATGGTTTTCTGTTCATAGATTTTTAAATACTCTGCTTTCCCCACTAACTATTCTTCGTAGGATTTATTCCCTTTAGTTTCATCTCAGCAGGTCTTGAGAAGGCCTGTGCTTGACAGTCTCTTATGTGGTTGCACACCCTACATCAGGCATGTCTGTGCGCGGAAGTCTACTTCCTAACAGGTTTTGTAACACAAAGGCATTCTTCTCAGTGCTAGCTGGTCCCAAAGAATGCCAATATTTAAGAGGAGAACTCTGCTCAGTCTGTGTCTCTTCCCTCCTCACATCGCCAAGCTCTCTACCCTTGATTATTCTTGGTCCCACACGGTGAAGACAGTGACATGGCCATAACTAATCGAAAATATGGGGAAGACCTGACATGGTACATATACTAATGATGACTTCACTTCTAAGAACATTTAGCATAACTATTAACAAAAGTGGGGAAACAGCACAGAAGCAAATGAGCAAAATTGCTAACAGTTCAAATGGCCCACAATAATCAATTGATGAAAACCAAATGTAATGGACTCATTGTAGTTGGCTTTCTTGTCGGACTTTCTTTGGACTGCCAGCTTCAAATAATGACACAGAGACCTATTATTAATTATGAAAGCTTGGCCTTTAGCTTAGATTTGTTCCCAGCTAGCTCTTATAACTTAAATTAACCCATTTATATTGATCTACAGTCTACCACGTGGGTGGCTTGGTTACCTCTCCTCTGGACCATTCTTCAGTGTCTTGCTGGCATCTCCCACATGCATAGATTCATACTGAGTTACTTTCTCTACCCGGAAGTCCCCCTATTCTCTCCTGCCTCACTATTGGCCATTCAGCTCTTTATCAAACCAATCGGTGACACATCGTCACACAAATATTCCACAACAGGCTATCTGTCACCAAAAAGTATTCACATCATAAAACTCTCATATCACAAAATCAAAGAAGCAAGACATGTGGTACCTGCCTGTTGATTTCAGGACGTGTGAGGTTGAGTTAAGAGGATCTTAAGTGGGAGCTAATCTTGGCTACTTACCAAGTTCCAGGCTGCCCTGGGCTATCTAGACCCACAGCAAACAAAACAGAGCATAATAAATAAAAGAATATTAAAAACTACCTGTATAAATTAGTCCTTACCTTTAAAACTGAAAGCATTTATAAAGGATAACATGTTGTAGAAATAGCAACACCATTTATTTTTGATAGCACATTTGTGGCTAATTTTAATTCCCTGCAAATATTTTTCTGTATTTCCTCCAAATATTTCCTATTTTTCCAGACTAAACATGTGGTTAGGATGCCAAGTAAAAATGAATTATAAGAAACATGAATAAAAATGATGTTAGAAAAATCATAAAACTTTTTCCTATAGTATAATTTTCACAAGGAATTTTTTTGAGAAAAATAATTTTAGGAAGTCACTTGCATTCCTGTTGGCTTTTCTTTGTGATGATATGGTGTGCTGGCAATAGAGTGTTTCTTATGACGTCATGCTAAAAATGACTAAACCAGCCATAGTTAACCTTAGGAGCAGGCCTACAAGTTCAGTGGTGTTGTCTTTTCCAGTCACCAAGACTAAAACTGTGTAAACACAGCTAATTTAATCCCTGCTATAAACTGGCAGGTTTATAGGACCCAGATTAAAGCCCCCCTTTCACTGCAAATTGGGGGTAGCAGTGGGATAAGAATAATTTTGTTAAAGCTATAGGAAAGACAAAGAAAAGGAGGTGAGGGGGGCATCTTAGGGCTGTGGCACTGAGAGGATTTTAGGAATGATTAAGGAAGTCCTCGTGTGTTTTATAAACAGAACACCTCAAGATGTGCAGCCTATCCACACTCGGTCTTATTATTTTAAGTGTTTGAGGGTGTTCATGATTGTCTTTCCTGCATCTTTTTTCTTCCTCCTTCTTCAATACTGATAGCAAGCATTGTATGGATTTATTCAGTGCTGTTTCTGAGCCATCATCTCTGTAAGTCTGAGCCCAGTCCCCAGTGTTCCACTTTGTGACTCATTCACCACAAGAGAAAATAGACACAGGTATGTTTTTCTTTTTGGCGTCACAAATAAGGAAACAAGCACGGAGAGCTAATTTTCCTGAGATAGTTCATGCTGCAAATTATGAAAATACCTTCATAACTGACCCCAAAAACATGTGTCCATATGTTTGGAGGCGCACCCCAGTGACACTGACTGCTTTGTCCATGTCACCAAAGACTGAAAGGTGACATGATTTACTGCTGACCGTGGAGACAGCAGGAAAACACAAACCACTTGGTCCACACTCTAAGTAACTAAATTGTGACTTCTGTTGGAGCCTCAAACTATCAGGGTAGAAGGTTTGAAACGGTGCAGGCTTTGGGTGTTTACAAGCGTTAGAGGAGGGGAGAGTATGGGAAGCAAAAGAAAGAAGGGAATATGGGCTTGTGAGGACCTGGTTCAGGAAAAATCTTTGAGTGTATTGACAAGGGAGCATCAACACCACAGAGGTGGCTTCCTGAAGGATTCAGGATGCCCCACCCCCACATCTAGGAGGTCCCATGAGTGGCAAATCAGAGTGTCATATGACCCCAGGACAAGGAGAACAGAGACTGCGTGTGGTGTACTTGTAGGGAGGGAGGAAGAACAGAGCAAAAGTGTTGTCTGGGATCCTGGTGTCACAGAGGGCCTCTGGGCCTCTTCCATAGCCTCTGTCTCAACACTCAGAACTCCATGAAGGAGCACTCCATGGCGCCTCATGGAGGAGCAGGGAACAGTCTCCGGGGCGGCTGGTTAATGATTCAAGTCCTTATGTTTAATTCTTAGGTGACCTAGTGAGTCCTTGTCCTTCGAACTTTTCAAGAGTATGACTTCATAGAGGGCGTTGTCTATATTTAATCTACCTTGCAATCTCCACAGAGACTGACGTGGGAACTTGCTCACAAATACTAGGTACATGAGAGATGACTTTCCAGTAGTACACTTGAGAACCTACACGATTACCAGCCTACAATCACAGTTAGGCTTAATTCTCGCTGACTACTTTGCCTGGATTTGCCATGGTGGACCCCTCAATCCTCAGTTTGCCTCTTACTGAGTTACTTTTTTTGGGTCAATTTTCCAATGACTTTTTTGAGGTTGTAATATAATTATAACATTCTTGCTTTGCTTTGCTTTCTTTTGCTTTCCTTTCCTTTCCTTTCCTTTCCTTTCCTTTCCTTTCCTTTCCTTTCCTTTCCTTTCCTTTCCTTTCCTCCAAAGCCTCCCATTTACTCCTCCCTCCCTGCTTTCTTTCAAATTCATGGTCTCATTTTCACTAATTGTGTGTGTGTGTGTGTGTATTCATATGTATTCCTAAATATGACCTGTTCTATCCTTATGATGTTATTTGTGTGTTTTTAGGGCAGAACAACCAATTGGTGTGCCCTTCCCTAGGGAAGACCACTTCTGTCTCAGTGTTACTCAGTAGCCTGTAGTTATTTGTGTATGGTTGAGGCCTCCTGGGCTTTTCTTCATCTTTTGGTCAACTTTTATAATCCAAACTCAAATCTAGTTATGAGAAAAATTTAGCAGGTTGTGTCATCTCTGTTTGGTGCAGAATGTCCGAAAAGATGACTGAACTGGACACTAATTGTAAGCATAATCTAGCCTGAAATGGATAACCTGCTGTTTTTGCATGTTGCTTGCTTTTATAGTTGGTGCTATTGGTCCTTCCTTAGTAGGGGCCAGAGTCTGGAGAAACCTCAGAAGCGTGGGGGCCACCTCTCGTGGCATATGCTGCTGAAAACAGTGGAAATCCCTTCTTCAAACAAAGTGAGAAGTGAGGACTAATACCTGAGGTTGTAGTCCCGTGACCTCCACAGGTGTCACACCTGCTTGTCTAAATACGCACACACACACACACACACACACACACAAACACACACACACACGCAAACACACATACACACACACATACACACAAATTATAAGACTCCAGTGATATATGGCCTTTAACTCATCTCATTTAGTTGGGACCTTGGGTGATCCTAGATTAAATGCTGTAAACTTGCTACTTTTTTTACATCCCTCTTCCTTCTACAGGTGTACATGTGAATATGTGCATCTATGCTTACATGATGTATTTTTTAAATGAGAGCGCATCTTGTATTTCATTTCCTAGTTGACAACTTATGCTGCACACAGATTTTTGTGTCCAATAGTCAAAGTTCTATCCTTAGTGGGAGGAGCATTGCTTCTCCTTTTTCTTTATAAGGATTGTTAAAGGGTTGCCATGACAATTACTCCTATATTAAAAGTATGAGTACAGTTTTACATTTTTTAAAAAGTACCCAAAATTTTGATACAGCTGCCAGTGCATTAATTGACAAAGAGGTGATATTAAGATCACGTGGTAAGTTCCAAACAGCTTAAGAACAGGGAGGTGGCTTCTCGTTTTCCTTCTCTAGCTGCGGGAACAGTACACTTCGTGATCTGCATGTTCTAAAGATCATGAAAGTGAGGTCAGGCTTGGCAGGAAAATTGCTGGCTACAAGCTTTTAGGACAATTAAGAAACAACAGGATCATTTTGGCACAAGCTTCAACCAGTTGGCAGAAAAAGAAAAAACCCTCTTCTGCTCCTTGGGCGACTAGTGATTCAGAGTAAAACGCAGACATTGCCTTCCATGTCTGCAGACCTCCTTCTTCCCGAAAGCCTGGGAGTCTTGTTGAATCATGGTTGATAATGGAGCATCTTCCCCGTTAGAGTAAGTTTGGCATCTATCTGGATTAACTTCAACACCCACAGAATGGATGCTTCCTTGTGTCCGCAGTTAGAAGTCCCTGAAACCTTGCTTTAGTTTATACATGAAATTTGCTGCCCCTCCCCCTGAAAAACAACTTTTCTTATTTTGCCTTTCGTTGCTGTGACATCCTAATGGGCATTTTTGAAACATTAGAAATAGCTCACAAACCCCTGTTATTATCCATGCTGAAGTCCAAGGACTTGGGAGTCCAGTTAGGATATTATTAACTGTCCCCACTCACTTAAATTGTAAGCTGTCAACAAACATTGCTTTTCTTCCAGCTTTCATTTACAGCTTGTCCTGGAGCTTCATTGTTGACTATTTTGCTACTACCGGGACCTAGCCAGGGCAGAGCCAGTAACTGCTTTCCCATTTGCCTCTAACAGCCTGAAGCAGAGACACTGAACTGCCAGCACCCCACATCCAAGGATGCTGCATCCACAGACCCAACCAGCCACCGATGGGGACATAAATTCGATCTGTACTGGACATAGACAACCTTTTTTTTTCTTGTCACTCTTGCCTCAACAATAGTGATTGTTTACATGGCTTCTGGTATTATAAATGCTAAATTATAATTTATAAATTCTAAAATGACTCAGCATACGCTGGAAGATGTGTGCAGATTATATATACAGCTACACCATTTATATAAGAGATTGACCATCCTAGGTGTTTGGGTCTGCTGGGGACTTCGGGGTCAACGGTCCTCTGTACTGTGCTGTAGAGTGCTTAGCAGCAGTGGTGCGCTGGGTTCTAGGAGCTCTTCACGTGACATTCCCTTGCTGTCGTCTCCATACAATGTCGGAGGGTAACTCAGAAGCTGCTGAGGCAGCAATGACATGTGTTAAATGACGCTTTCAACATTGCCCAGAACGCAAAGGGAAATGAATCCCACATCTTTTCTACTCAAGGCCATTGTCTTTTGTTGTCACGAAGAGGTCGGCAGCTGTTTGTGCAGCCGAGGGAGGAAACCATCTCCTGCTGTTCCCTGTGTCGTGACTGAAACAAAAAGGAAAAAGATAATGCAATTTTAGCTCCTCTGCCCTCCCCATGTTTGGTTAGGTAACAGCAGGGCTTCTGAGCCAGGCTGCCTGGCAGACCACTCTCAAGCCTGTGCCATGAGCAAGCTTCCTGAACCTTAAGCCTTGGTATCTATACAAGGGGATGACAATTGTCCTTGATTGCAGGACTTCTGAGTCATCGAAAGCACAATAGATAGAGGGCTTACAGACAGTAAGTTCTCTGTGCATTTAGCTATTGAGAAAATTCAAATGCAACCATTTGAGTGGGCTTCTGTTGAACACCGACTATCTGTTCACCCTGCTGAACACTACTGTCTGTTCACCAAGAGAAAGGTCTGTAACAGTAGTTTACCAGAAACCCTGAGTCTTCCCTTGGATCCTCAAGGAGATTGGGACTTTGTCATACTTAATGAGACCGTAGTGGTCTTCAGTATTAGAGGTGAGGGCGCTGAGGTAGGACCCAGGTCACAGGCTGGTGGTATTTTTCCCTGTGAGCTGTGCCTATCTTAAAAACCTAAGGATTCTGGGGATCAGTTAGGAAGTAAGGTAGAGGGACCATTAGTCCTTGCCTCCTGCTTTTAGAAGCCTTTTAAGTTACACTTTTATAACCAACCCTTGGGTGAACATACATCTTAAATAATGAATCAAAATAGTAGGGCTTTGTTTCTAGTTACATTCTAATTTCATGGACTTCCTAGCAAACCAAAAGGCTTCTGGTGGTTTACAGCCAAGGGGTTTCCTCCCTCTTCTCCTTTGATTCTAAAACAGCAAGTTGACTCCTCTTCTTCCCGGAAGCCTTTCTAAGTCATTACAAAGAGCATCCCTGATGCTCCCCTAGCGACCTTTCCTGGAGCTTTTCTTTCTTCTTCCTGGGGACCAGTCCTGACATCATTCTCCAGGAACACAAAGGACTCCCCGAGATTGATTCATCCTGCGGAGACTCTACAAACTGTCTCTTCTCTACTGACTGTATCTTAATTCAAATATTCAGCCTGGGGCACACATGATGCCTCACTTTTACTACTTTTCCTTGAGGTTGGCTTTTGAAAAGTCAGCTATTTTAGCGACTGCTTGGAAAACTTTATTATCCCCATTCACAAATGTGGTTTTGTATCTTCTAGCCAATCATATCTTTCGTTACTTCTGCTCCTTTTTTTATTCAAATCAGCCAGCATCTGTTCCAGGATTCAGTGCCAAGGCACCGCCCGGCTTAGAGGAATGAATCTTTGATCTTTTTCTTTTGCCTCATCTTGGTACCAGCGCACTAGTTACCGCCCAAATCCCTCCACATTCTCACGCCTCTCTTTGCAGATTCACTTGGGATTTTTAAAGAGAGAGAGAGAGAGAGAGAGAGAGAGAGAGAGAGAGAGAGAGAGAGAGAGAGAAAGAAAGAAAAGAAAAATGTAAATGGAAAGGTAGGAAGTTTATTCATATAGATGCCAAATGAAGACAACACACATTATGTGATTGTGTTCTGTGTGGGTGTGGTTAGTGGACAGAGATGAGGCCAATTTAGTTCTGGCTTTGGCTCCTTCCCTGTGCTGGGTCCTTTTTTTTTCCATTTAGGTAGCTTTTTCATGCCCTGAGCAAAGTGGTGGGAGCCACTTGTGTAGATTAAACAGAGTGAAGTTCGCACCCACAGAAGGGGGGCTTGGGAGGGTTACTTACCAGCACCCCTGTAATGTTTGCAGGGACCTCCGGGTGCATACAGGTTCTCTTCTAAATGGAGCTCACGAGGGCTTTTCCAGTTTGCCACTGACTGAAGGAGAGTTATTGTCATTTGGTTATGAAGATATTTTTCTGATGTCTGGCGCATGGTGGGTCTTCTGAATTCTAAATGCCCGTTTCAGACATCTGTCAAGTGAGAACTGTATGATATGTTTGAGGGACTCAAGAGCAGTTCTTAAAGTGTTGAAAGAACTTTTCAGTCATTCGGTCATTCAGTCAATGAGCACTGATTTACCTCCGCCCCTGTGTCTGGTACTGACTATGTGTGGCCCAGCGGTACAGCCTCCGGAAAACAGACACAGGGCTTCCCAGGCATCAGAGCCCACCTAATGGCTTTTGTGACAGCAATAACTTGCTAATAGATATAAAGCTACTCACCTGTTTAGAAGTTATGGGAAAGCTACAGACCACTGAGAGAGGAAAGATTTGAGATTCTGTGATTCTCGTGGACACTTCCTCTCCCACGTACTTCCCCCAAGCGCTTGGCCCTTTAACCCATAGGAACCCCAGAGGATGGCCTATTTAGAGGCCCTTTTGAACTTTCTTCAGCCATTAGGATGTGCAAGAAATGTCCAATGTTCTTTTTCTTAATGCAACTTAATTCATTTCCTACCATGACATTTCAGTTATTTGCAGAAAACTATTCTTTCTTGCCTTTTCCCCCTTAAAATATGGATGACTCTAGTGGCTGGAGATGTGCCCTCGTGGTTAAGAGCACACATGACTCTTACAGAGGACAGAATTTAGTTCCTGTTACTTACATCAAGAGGCTCACAACCACCTGCAATTCCAGCTCCAGGGGAGCTGACACCTTACTCTAGCCCCCATGGTCTAACCCTCACCCTCTGTGTAACCCTGCATTCATATGTACGTCCCACATACACAGGTAATTAAAAATAAATGTCTTTAAAAATACGGTTAACTGTGCTTTCTCTATTGTCGTTCTTCGCCCCTTGGTAGCGTCTATGTGGGCAGTCTACATGGAGTTTTGATGAGGGCTACCTGTCCTGAGATGTGTCCTGCCTCTGGTCACTGACAGTCCAGAGTGCTATTTCTGCCTGTCCGTGCTGCTTTCTGTTGTAAAGTCCCTCCTTTGTTCCTTCTCACGGATACCTGGGCCTCCCAGCGTGGCAATATCCTTGAATTCATCAGATGTGTGGGAACCCCTCTGTGTTTTCTTAAAGGCCTCTGAAGCAGAGTACCAGTCTACACTTCCCTGGCCCATCATCCCAAGGCCTGGGTCAGGGACCAGAGCCATCAGACACCACCCTTGCGCTTCCTGATGCCTACCAGCTTCTCAAGCTTGGAATTGCCCATGAACCAGCTGTCATTTCGTCATAGTGGCATCTTGTCTCTGGAGTTAGAAGAACAGGATGTTTCTTCTGGAGCTGTGTTCTGAGACACTGGGAGCTAGCTGGCTTCTGGTCCATTGACCTTGCAAAAAGGAGACAGTTTGACATTTCCAGTCCTATGCAGGCTCCAGGCAGCTCCAGTCCAACCTATTGGTGCTGTTGTATTTAGCAACCTCAGGCTCTGGCTAGACCAGATGGGGAAAACAGCCCTGGAAAAACCAAAACATAAAAACCCCAGACAGAGAAAGCCATTACCCACACCCCTGAAATCTAAGTCCACTGAACATATTGAAGGACTTGCCAGGAAAACGCAATTTTCAGTTTTCTCTGTGGTTCAATTTATCTTCCCTGCTCAGTAGTCAGTTTGAATTAGATCCAGAAGCAGATACAATTCAACCCTTCCTCTTTGAAGGCAACAGCCCCCCACCTTCCTGTTGGTGGCCTCATCGTCCTGTCCCAGGTACTGGTGTTTCCCATGGTAGGAACTGCTGCAACTACCTTTATTCTGAGGCATCTGAGCCAGGCATTGCTTGTTTCTCGTCTCCAATCCATGAATCATTGCATCTTTCCTGCTGTGCCTCGCCAGACACGAGGAGCAGCTACTCGGGGCTGCATTTTACTTCATTGAGGTTGCCTTGGAAAGAGGGCAATTTGGCTGCTGCTCCTCAGCTACCTTGGCCTGAGCTCTGCCTCATCTTTCACAGCAATCGTTCAAGTTTGGTGTTCGGAAAGATATATGACGGAATAAAGTGTAAGGAAGGACGTAGCTGTACAGACAGCCGAGTGGCCAAGTGCACCTTAGTGCCGAGGACGCACTTAGAATAGGCACCAGAAGACCTACGCATGAGTATGGGTGAAATAAAACACACAGAGCATTTCCTGCGCTTCTGTTGGCAAGAATTATGGTGTCTAGCCCCCTCCCCAAGATAGAAATGGGATGAAAGAGGGAGTCCAGGTATATATTCACCTCCATAAGGTAAAGTAGAACCTGATTGCTAATTTTCATATGGAAATGACCTGTCTCTCCACACTGATTGTCCAAATGAGGACAGGTGTCAAATGGCGGAGCTTTTCGAGATAGTGTAAGGGAAATCTTTAGACTCCCGCAGGCAGCCGGTGTTTAATTAAAGTCTCTAATGTGCCTCCTCCAAGAGGTTCAGCATGATTCTCTTTCTCTTAAGTGGAAGCTAGACTTAGTAATTTATTTCTAATAAATATAATATAGCAGAGGTATAGGCCAGTTAGTCCTAACATTCACGGAGCTGCGTGTCGGATCTGGAACATCCAGTGGTGTACACAAGTGATCTCAGCACTTAGGAGGTGGAGACAGGACATCAGAAGTGTGTCATCTTTGACCAAGCTCAAGCCCCCCACCCCTTTTCAGCTAGAATATAGATAAAGCACACAGGACAAGGTATCACTTAAAAGATCAGGGCTTAATGGACCGATGGCTTCCTGTTTGTCCTCAATTGCTCACTCTCTAAGAAGCCAGTGTCATATCATAGAACTCACAGGCATTGCTGTGACAGAGCCCATGTGTGAAGACCTGGGGCCTCCATCCACTAGCGGTATGGATGGGTGATGTTCAGTGAAGACCACTCCACACAATCCTTTGGATGCCATGATTCCTCCTTATGAGTAGCCTTGAGAGGGAGCCACTAAGCTAAGTTGCTTACATATCCCTGACCCTCAGAAGCTTCAAAAAAAGTCTTTGTTGTTTTAAGATACTTAAGAGTGATTTTCTAGGCAGCAATAAACAATAAAGTTCTCTTTGGAGAATACATCATGTGTAGTGTAAGTTTTATTTTACATGCCACTTATGATGTCCACTTTTATGTTTAATGGTTATTAAATATTCATAATGAGTGGGGATCGTAAGTGACCACATCAGTGTACTCCTGAGCTACTCGAATGTGAGCAAACATGTTCTTATACACTTGACAGGGCATATTCTAGGGGTTTCCCATATGGGTACCTTGAGTGGATAAAGAGGAAGTGAAGCCCAGTTTTACTAATCTCAGTTCCTTGTAGAAGCCACATTAAGATGACATTGTAACCGCTTTAAAAGACATAAGCAAATTCTGACTATGGAGACCCGAAGTCTCAGGCACCAAACCTGGAATCTTATATGCTTATCACCAGCATACGGCTTGGTAAACAGCTTCAGAGGCAGTGACAGCTAACAGCCAGTGTCAATCACCAGATACCTGGGCAAAGACAGCTACTTTTGCCCCAAATGTCTAGTAACTCCCAATCAAGTGATCCCAGCTTATGTCTTCTAATATGAAGCCTCAAATGTTAGAGACAAATATCCCACTAGATCCTGTCTAAACTCTTGGCCCACAGCATCTATGA
The DNA here is from genome assembly GCF_037038515.1 of Microtus pennsylvanicus. Taxonomy (NCBI): domain Eukaryota; kingdom Metazoa; phylum Chordata; class Mammalia; order Rodentia; family Cricetidae; genus Microtus; species Microtus pennsylvanicus. Next base: position 115,324,729 of record NC_134583.1, on the reverse strand, counting down.
CCATGATACCATATTTGTTCAATGCTGCTAGAATTTGGATAGTTATCACAATGAGTCTGCAATTGGAACAAACTTGTAAAAACAATCTTGTTCACATTTCTGATTAGGTGGAAACGATTTTGTTAAGGAATAAGGACTAACTAACCAACTGAGTTTAAACTCTGACCTTAAAATCCCCAACTTCAGTTAAGGGTGGCAAAATGAGGAACCAGGAGACACTGTGGTCTTTGATCTGCTGTTTCAATGTTATAAATTTTATATCTTTTGAAGAGATCATTGAATGAGTAGCTCATCAGGATCATTGAATAACTTAGAGATAAATGAATAAAAACATATTTTATCCTTGAACATTCCCAAGATAGATATTCAAAATATTTATGTGTATGGATGTTTTGTCTGCCTGTCTGTTTGTGCACCATGTGCATGCAGTACCCATGGAGGCCAATAGAGGGCATCATATTTCCCAGAACTGGAGTTACAGATGGTTGTTAGCCAGCATGTAGGTGATGGGACTCCAACCAGGGTCTTCTCCAAGAGCAGCCAGTGCTCATAACCAACCAGAGCTTCCACCCTTGGCTGTCAATGCACTTTTTAAACAAATTCATAATTTTGAAAAAAGAAAAAAATCAGAGAAACACAGCAAACAATGACATAGCTAAATATTTACTTGACCACCTACAATTAAACCAAAGTTAGTATTCTGGGTGTTTTTGCCTTTATAAATTAAGGAATAAGGCATAGAATTCATTTAGAGCTTCTACCTTCTACTCAGTTCCAAGTTGTCCTGTATCAGGAGTGGGGCGAGAGTGGTAACCAGCATCCCGATGTTAATATTTCTCCCTGGCCCTTGCCTTTTCATTGTTTTTAGAATAAATAACGCCGTAAGTTAGCTTGTAATTGCATTTATTAAAAGATTATCTTACTGATGTTGTCATAAATAAGTAATTCTATTTGATTAAGATGGAGTAGACAAATGTTTGCTCTGGACGCCTAATGGATCACCACTCCTAGGATGCATACTCTCCATCTGGTGGTAAAAAGGAGTGCATCCATAGGTGGGCTTGTGTCTTACTTACGGGACTGGTCCTGCAGAAAGTCACTTCACAGACAGGACCCTGGTCTCCTAGGAGACACAGATGATCAGCAACATTGAGTCACCCCCAGGATGCCCTGGCCCACCGGATGTTTATCTTGTCCTCGGAAACTGTATGAAGGACATACATGGAAGCCCAGAAAAGATAGCACACCTGTCTGGGTTACACAGGTAGTGATTAGCAGAGCAGTAGTTGGAACCCTCATCTTCCTGGCGTTAAAGCTCTTCGTCTCTAAACAGCACAGATCCATAGTTCTTGAAAGCATTTTCTGTAAAGACCACATATCCAGGAGAATGTGAGCAAACTATGCTTGATGAAGAGAGAGAGAGAGAGAGAGAGAGGGAGAGAGAGAGAGAGAGAGAGAGAGAGAGAGAGAGAGAGAGAGAGAGAACTTAATGTTGAGTGGGGAGGGGAGGAGAGAGAGGAGTGACAGATCTGGGAGGAGGATAGGGAGGGGGTAAATATTATTCTGGTGGAAGCTTCACTGCGGCCCCTGGCATCCATACACCCAAAGAGTCTGGAATGTTTGGGTGAAAGCTCCACCCTAAGCCTCCTCCCAATCTCTCTCCAAACCCTGCTGGATCTCAGAAAGCCCGCCAAATGATGACCCTTTCTTCAGAGATGCTTAAGACCACTCCCACAGGACATTTAAACCATCTCCCTCCCACCCACCAGAAAAGAGACGCATGAATTTCCGGTCTTCCTTTCCTATCTCCTCTCTGGAGGCTGGGAATCATCATCTGGGAACATTTGTATCCATTAAACCTGGACTTTTTCTAGTTCTGTTTTATTTAGTCTGATTTGGATTGCTGCATCGGCAGAGAGGCTTATCGAGGTGCAGAAACTTTTCAAATATGATCAAAATACATTGTTTGAAATTCTCAAAGAACAAATAAAAAATGAAATATAAAGAAAATATACCGACTTCTTATGAAGTAAAATGTAAACTTTGATGAACTGTAAAGATTAAAGAGTGTTCAGATGAATTGAATTTGTTTCTTGGATTGCTTTACAACTTCGATCCCAGAAACTTCCACATTTGAGGAGTCCTGTGATCCCTGGAGAACCAAAGGAAGCTTGTTTGGGAATGGTGTTCTAGCATAGAGCAGAAAAGAGCCCTGAGAGACAACTGTGGCACTAAAAAATGCACCGGCAGCCATGGTACAAAAAAATGTTCACGTCTGGGTCTTCTGGGCTCCGTCTGATCAGACCAGACACTGAAGCAAGCACTCAGCTTAGCCATGGCTATGCCGACCCTTTTCTTCATGAGACATGCATCCTAGAAAGAAAAGCACCCAGACGAAGGCAAGCACTTAATAAAGCAGCCGCTGCATCTGCCTTTAAGGTATCCCAAACCTGCTCTTTCGTGCTCCTGCGCTTATTAGTCTCCCAAATTAGAAACCTTAGTGTCGCCATCCACTTACTTTCTGTGTTGGACTAGAATCCCATCTTGATTTCCACTGCTTGTCTTATTGGTCCCCTGATCTTAGTTTGAGGGAGGAAGAAGTAGGCGTATTTGCCATAAAAAAAAAAAAAACCAGAAGGCATGAGCCCATTGGGAAGGTGACTTTCTAGATGGAAGTACATACATAATTAATTTGGGAGTAGTTTAGACAAAGAAAGCAGGTAGAACATAGTGCGCTATTGGGGAGAACAGGGCAAGACAAGAGAAGAAATGGGGACTAGAAAGGGACCACGGAAGGCCTGCTACATAGCTAGTGTTTTATACTCAGTGCAGCTGAGAGCTGTCTGAATTACTGGTGATAGTTAGTGGGAAAGGGCCATATGACAAGGTCTGATTCCATTTTCAGAGCATCCCTCTGGCTGTGATGAAGAATTCTGGGATGTCAAGAGTGGAAGCATGCTGGGAAACCAGGAGATTTTGTTGCCGAGGAGGAGAAAGATGGAGGTTTAGATGACAGTAATGGTGGAGACAGATAAAAGGAGAGACTTTGAATACTCCGTAGGCAGCGTCTACAGGGCCCAAGTCTTTTAGCATCTTCTGATAGTACCGAGTCCAACCCCCCTCACATTACAGATAAGAAAACCGAGCTTCAGAGCATGGTGTGAAGTCGAGACCTGTGGACAGAGAAGCACCAGTCTGATGTGGGCTCTTGCTTCCTGTTGGAGTGCATTACTTTCTATATGATTCATATGTTTCATATGTGTGCCTTTATTTCTTTCACTTCCCGACAGTGAAGAAGGAACCTTCTCCATGAATGACTGACTCAAGCTGGGTGGAGGAGGACAGGGTTCTCCAGCTCAGGGTCATTCTACTCCCGGCTCATAGACAGAATTTCTAAACACTTCTTAGGTTAAATGAAGTTGAATATGGAAGAAGTCAGAAATCAACAGAAAGCAAGATACTGTTGAGATTCAGACTCTGAGGCGAAGTTTAGAATCTTGCATAAGAGAAAGAAAAGTTAGTTTTTCATAGAGGGAAAGGCAATAGCCCTTGCAGGGTCTGTCCTACAAGGCCCCAAAGCAGAAAGCATTGACAAACTCCTTCTCTGAGCTCTCAACCGTGTAAAAGAATGACTTAGCTAAATAGCCACATACTATTCAAGGGCCACAAGACTGGAGGGAAGTGCAATGGGATGTCATACAGTCCCTAGGAACTTTCTCTTTCCATTTGCCTCACAAAAGTAAAATGGTATTGGCTAAGCAGTCCTTTTAGGAGATGGTTTTACTCAGGGGAAGACAACACACCACATAGCAGCTTAGGTGAAAGCCAACAAAGGGACTGGTTCACAGGTGAAGTTCTAGCTTACGCTTCAGGCTAAGTAAAGAAAGGCCAGAGATTTTTGAGTATATGCGTTATTGACCCAGTACACTAAAGCAAAGAAGCCTGAAAGATGAAGTCCACGGCCGGATATATAGGATGACCAGGGATTGCGTCATAACCGGGAATAAAGAATGTTCATTGATCTCAGCCACCTCCTATGTTTTCTCATTCAGGAGCCAAGCTTGATAGAACAACCGTTGGATGCGTGAATTCAATCCAGGTAATAAGGGAACCCTTCCCATCTGCTGTGGTTGGCGGGATCCAACCTGGCCATCTGGAAAACCCTAATAAAACAAAGATACCACTTGGTTTCATAGCGCGTGCCAGACACCTGTGTCTGTCGCTAACCATAAAGCTATTGGAAACCGGCTTTCGATGGAACTGATGACAAATGAGTCTGAACTCAGTCCCTCTACTTCACAGCCAGTGTTCCTTGAAGGATGTGCAATGCTGGTAAGAGTTGCCTTTGGTTTGTTCCGCTGAGTGTTCTCTTGGCTTCATTCTGTGTCCATCTCGCTCCTTCTGGCTGGCATCTGACAAACCTTGTTGCTGCAAATAGGTTTTCTGGAGTTTTCCAAGCAGTTTTGCCACTGATATCCAGGGTTGCTGAATTCCTTTATTGCTCATTGAGTCCACAAATTCTCTACTTCCTTGGAACATCACCCCTTGACTCGGAAAGAAAATAGCTGACTGAACCAAATCATGGGAGGAGTTAGATGGCTTATGTGTTAATTTGTCTCCTCCCCAAGTGGGCAGATCTTCAACTCCACAGGACGTCGTAGGAACAAGTGACACACCTCGGCATTCGAAGACCTGTGGGCTTTTATCCCATTGTCCTCACTGCGGTTTGTAACTGTGCGCTTGCTTAGCAGCAGACTGATTTCTATTTCATCTTCAATTAGATGCCAAGGATTAAGAAAGCGGGGCCTGTGTCTGTGAGCATCTCTGAGTACTAAGTACAATGACTCTCTCCAGGGCGACTAGCGGCACATGCTCTCGCGTTGGAGAATAAATGAATGAGAAAAAAAAAGTGAGTCAAAGTAAAACATTTTTTTTTTACCAACTCTGAAACACAAAAGTGAGAAATGAAGCAACAGTATCAAAATTCACAGGGGAGACTGCCAAGAAAAGTGGAG